>NC_063176.1:18384962-18738462 GCF_023159225.1 Perognathus longimembris pacificus | reverse complement strand
GCCAAGATCTAAGAATAGCAACTTGGGGCCAGCCTGGGCAGGAAAATCCAGGAGATATTTATCTTCAATCACCCAAAAGCCAGAAACGAGCTGTCTCTCAGGTCATAGAGCACTAGCCTTGAGCACAAAAACTCAGGGACAAACCTAGGCCCAGAGTTTAAGCTCTAGGACTAGCACACACACAACAAAAAAGAACCTTCGTTATCTTTCAAGGTTTACTTCAAAAGTCAATGTTTCTACTGAATTGGTCTCCTTTTCCTCTGCACTCATTTCTCTACTCATTTCTCTATATCTTCTGAGTAATTACTGAGAACCTGAGGGAGGCCGGAGGATTTGGTAGATACCTAAAGGAATAAAGATGAATAAGACTCAGTGCCACTGTTGCAGCCAAGGGAGAAAAGCATAAGCTGGGTAGACAACTGCATTGGAGCATGACACAGACAATAAAGGGTGCACAAGGCACTGGCTTGCAGCCCTCAGGAGGGTCTTCTCCCAACAATTGCTCAATGCTCTGGCCACCATTGCTTCCATCTTCTTTGCTCACGTTCATCTTCTTTGCACTATAGTTTATTGAGAACATAACTATTCTGGTAATACTGTAAACACTTGGAGGACAGAAGCTATTTTATTTGTCTTGTATTCTTTTAGTGTTTGTACGTGTGTGTGTGTGTGTGTGTGTGTGTGTGTGTGTGTGTGTGCGTGCCTGGGAACTGTCCATGAGATTTTGGGCTCAAGGCCAGTGCTCTGCAACTTAATCCACCATAGCTCCACTTGCAGCTTTTTGTGGTTAATTGGAGGTTAGTCTCATGGACTTCCTTGCCTGCTTCACTGCTTGACCTTGCAATTCTAAGATCTCAGCTTCCTGAGTAACTTGGATTACAGGCATGAGCTACCAATATCTGGCTTATTGTCTTACATGTCTTAAAGGCATATGTAATGTGTTGCAAAAAGTAAATGTCTGATAAATGTGTTTTGAATGTATTATTGATATATGGGTGCAAAAGTCATCTGCAGTGAGAACTTGCACATGTCTAAGTTGGTCTAGAAAAATCTGTATTCTGTGAAAGGTAGTATTTATGTATTTATGGTACCATGATTGTAAGGTGTCCAGACAAAAAAAACCAAGTTCAAATCCCCTACCTGACCTGAGTAACTGTTTCCTTAGGCAAGGTAATTTTTTTAATTTCTTTTTCTGTTAAATGAAGAAGGTAATAATAGCATCTACCCTATCTCCGTAGGGTAAATCACATTATAGATTACAAAAATTTAAGGTATCCGTACTTAGAAGTATACCTTACTGGTAGTTTCTAATAATGTGATCTATTACTGTCTTTTCCTACACAGACTTAAACCTTACTCCTACAGACTAAACCTTACTCCTACAGACTATGAATTTTAAATTCCACACATGAATCTTCTACAAGTTCAATCTTTGGAACTTTGTTTGGTGGTAGTTGGGTTTTGAACTCAGTGCTTCCTAAACAGGTATTCTAACACTTAAACGATCCCCCAGCCCTTACTGCTTCAGTTATTGGTTGGGGGTGGGGGGTGGGTCCTTTCTGTCCAGAACCAAAATGGGACTTTGGTCCTTCTACCGATGTCTTCTATGTAAATGGCATTACAACAGCACGATACCACAACTTACTTATTGCTCATATGCGCTCTTACTTTTTTTGTGAGGGCTCTCCTTGAACCATAAACCTTACAGTCTTTGCCTTTCAAATAGCTGGGATTTTAGGCATGAGCCACTATGCCCAAACACATCTTTGGAACATCTTACCAAGTTGAATAATGTCAGTCGATTATATATCCAGAAAATTCCTAATTCATAAATTTTATAAGCCACTATTTTCCTTCTCAGACTGTACTATATAATATTGTGACATCTTGGGGAAATATGGCATGAAATCACCTCTGCTCACAAAACTGATAGCAACGTAAAAAGCCTCAATAAAAACTACAAATGAAACTGTCCACTTAGGAAATTCCTATTCTGGATCATTTATTTTCCTTACATTATTTCCAAGCCCTAAAATAATTTTAAAGATTGATATTACATCCTTAAGACTTGGGAAGATCAAATTATTCATTCAAAGGCCTGACTCTGGCCAAGTAATTTATATGCCCAAAGTCCATCTAACCCCAGTTTGCACTGTGCTTCTCTCTAGCTATGGTTTGTTCTTTCTTTTATTAACAGTGATTGGCTTTTCAACATCTTTAGGGAACATGAAAACTAGAAAGAAAGATGTGTGCAGGGGATGAAGAGGGTTGTGTTAAGGGGTTGCCTAGCTGTAGAAGGCCTCCAAAAAGAAAAGGAAAACCAAGGAGAAATAAAAAATGGTAGGATTTAATTTTTTAATATTTTTATTTTCTTTAAGCAATTGTACAAAGGAGTTTCCATTCAAAAAAGCAGTTTATAGATACAGTGCACCTTGACCAATGCCACCCCTTTTAACATTCTCATCCACCCTTCCCAACCCAGTCCTTTCCTCACTTTTCTTCATTTTGAAGATATGTATTGATATTTTTGCCACTTAACAGAGCAGTTTATGTATATATTGCATTTTGATCTGTGTCATCCTTTCAACATCTTCAACCACCATCCCCTTTTGCCCCATCCCATCCCTTATTTTTCTCAGTTCTGTAGCATACACAATGAATTCTTGACTGCATCGGTCCACTTCTTTCATTCATCTACCCCTCTCTTCTTGGCCTTACCTCTCCCCCTCCCCTTACAAGTACTCATTTCCTGGTACTTATTTTAGTGGGCTTTTCTACAGAAGTATACTATTTGAGTTCTCCATAGAATCTATTATACTAGTAACCACTTGCATACCCCCATTGTAGGTACCACAAATGAGAGAACCATGCAACTTATGCTTCTCTGGGTCTGACTTTCTTCACTTAATATAATTTTTTCCAAATCTTTCCAGTTCTTTATGAATGATACAATATCATTCTTTCTGGTGGATGAGTAGAATTTCATTGTGTATATATACTACATTTTCCTGATCCATTCATCCATTGAGGGGCATCTGGGCTGATGATATATATACTTGTCTATGGTATATAAAGCTGCAGTGAACAGGGTTATGCTGGTGGCTTTACTGTAGTACTTTTTGTATTTCATTGGATAAATGCCCAAGAGTGGAATTGATGGTTCATAGAGTCAGTGAACAAGCCTACATTCTTACCAGTAGTGTAATTGAATTCATTTTTTTTTCACATCCTCACCAGCTTTTGTTATTGTTACTTTTCTGAATGGTTATTTTAACTAGGATGAGGTTGCAAAAGCAGTCCTTAACTGGAAGAACAGTGTTGAAAGAATAACAATTCCAAATTTCAAACTCTATTACAAAGCCATAGTAATGAAAACAGCTTGGTACTGGCACAAGAATAGGCATGAGCGTCAGTAGAACAAAATAGAAGACCTAGAAATGAACCCATAGACCTATAGCCATACAGTATTCAATAAAGGGAGCCAGAAAAATAGGCAGGAATAAAGTCATTTGTCTTAAACAAACAGTGCTCCAAAAATTGGATTTCCAATTCAGAAGACTGAAATTAGATCTTTATATATCATTTTGCACCAGCATTAATTAAAAAATGGATCAAAGACCTCAATGAAAGAGCAGAAACCATGAATCTATTATAGGAAGATGTAGGGGAAACACTAGGGCTCCTAGGCACAGGTCAAAGTTTTCCAGGTTAACTTCCAGAAACACAACAAATCAAAGAAAGAGTGTCTGAGTGGGATTGTAACAAACGTAAAGGTTTCTGCACAGCAAAGGACATAGCTAAAAAGCTAAGTAGAAAGCCCACCAAATGGGAGAAGATTTTTGCCAGCTATACATGGCAAGGACCTAATATCCAAAATATCTTTACAGCTCAAACAACCTAAACCCTCAAAGAAACAACAACCCAATTAATAAATAGGCTAATGACTTAAAGAGAAGCTTCTCAGACGAAGTAAAATGCTAATAGATACATGTGAAATGATCAACGTCTCTGGCAATAAAGGCAATGCAATTAAGATTTAAATTTGACTACTGAAATTTTTTTGTTTTATGATTTCAACAAGTTAAGGTTACACAAGGTAGGAACAGCTCTGAAACCAGAAGCAGTCATCCAATCCCATTCCTATCTTCTAGATAGTTCTGTTGCAACATTGACTGACATATGGCTGCCAATCTCACTTTCTAAGATTGATGGGCATATGCATTCCAGTGTCATTGTTTGCCAGATCCAATATTTAATAGTTATTAAACCTAGTTTATCCTTTTTCACATATTCAAATTCTCTTTGCATGCTAAACCCATTTATTAGCTTTTATTTTGTCTACTGCAGATTTAGAGAGCAGCTGGTCATTGCCCTCTCTATAATTATCCTTCATATGGCCTACAGAAGGACTGTCCAAGAGGAATATACTGTGAGCCACATATATAATTTTGAGTTATCTAGTCATCACATTTTTAAAAAATAAATGAAACAAACAACTTTAATAATGCATATTATAACAAATCACCACCAACTTGTGTTATGAGTTAACACAATTTTCTTGGGTTCCTGGAAATGAGAAGTTCAAAATCAGTGCCACTGAGCTGAAATCAGACTATCAGAAAAACTGTTTTCCCTCTGGAGGTACTTGGGAGAAAAGTTCCTTGTCCCTCCAGCTCTGGTGGTTGCTAGTTTTCCTTGGCTTGTGGCCACATCATTATATTATCTTCCTGCATTTTCCCATTACCATTGTGTGTATGTGTGCATGCTTGTGTGTGTGTGTGTGTGCACGAGCCCGCGTGCATGTGTACACCTCCTTCTACTTTCTCCTTTTATGGATCCATGTTATTGCATTTTGAACCCAGTCAGAAAGTCCAGAATATTCTCCCCATTTCAAGTTCCTTCTTTTTCATCACATCTGCAGACATTTTTCTTCCAAGTAAGGTGGTAATAATAAGTAATATTAGAGGTTCTAAGGATCAGAAGCTGGTGTCTTGGAGGGAGATGACTTTCATCTATGATAAACAATATGGCCTATTCCAAATAATCATCTTGTTCTCTCTTTTTTTTAAGGATTCTTTAATTTAATTTCATTGTCAAGGTGATATACAGAGGGGATACAGTTACATGTGTAAGGTAATGAGTACAGTTCTGGCCAAACTTGTTATCCCTCCCTCATTTTACTCCCATTTTCCCTCCTCTCAATCCCCCTCCAAGTTTTGTTTTTCCTTTATTGTCAAAGTGAAGTACAGAGGGGTTACAGTTTCATATGTAAGGCAGAAATTATACTAAGTGAAGTGAGCCAGACCCAAAGAAACATGGATGCTATGGTTTCCCTCATAGGGAATAATTACTACATGTGTAGGCTAGTCATAGCAGAAGATCACAATAGCCCAATAGCTATGCCTTTATCAGCACATAAGATGATGCTAAGGGAAATGAACTCCACATTATGGAAACAAGTGTTATTTCATTGTTGTAATTATTTTCAACATGCCATGTGAAATTGCACCTTTTTTTGTTTCTCTCATATTCTCTTCCCATGGTTTTGCCCCTGCTATCACTGTATCTGATCTTAGTACC
Organism: Perognathus longimembris pacificus; assembly: GCF_023159225.1. Taxonomy (NCBI): domain Eukaryota; kingdom Metazoa; phylum Chordata; class Mammalia; order Rodentia; family Heteromyidae; genus Perognathus; species Perognathus longimembris. Next base: position 18,732,882 of record NC_063176.1, on the reverse strand, counting down.
TTGGATACTATATATATGAGTATTAGAAATAGGAAAGGGAAAGGGAATATCAAAACCGAGAGACAAAGGCTAAAAAGAAAAACTATTCCAAAAGCAATACTTACAAAACCATTTGGTATAAACCAACTGAATAACTCATGGGGGTAAAGGAGAAGGGGGATGGGGGGGAAATGAGGGAGGAGGTAACAAGTTGAACATCTTGTTCTCTTTAAACAAGCCAAGCATAGTTCCAAATTCTAGGCCTTGGTATTTGTTTTGACCTTTTCCTAGAATACCATTTCCTTAAAGAGGCTATTGCCCCTCTTCTAAACCCATTATTTCTTTCCTCAATTAACCCCTCATCATTTCACTCCCTCATTTAGCATTGTAACTCCATATTTTATACCCAAGAAGGTAAGAGGACAAGCCATAGAGATTCACGAGAGAAAAACATTTCAGGCTGTGGGAACACCAACACAAAGAAGCGGGGAAGGGCAAGGAAGCCCTTGGATTGGATTCATGGTGACTGGATTTCCTCTGAGTAGCAAGCCCCTCCTCCAAGCAGCAAACCCCATCTCACATCATCCTTGTGCACACATCATTGTGAGGGAAGTGGCCACACTCTAGAAGAGAAGCCGTTGGGATGCTTCAAGCAGTGGAATGACATGGCCTGACCTACTCTTTAACAGTGCTCTGTTGGCTTAAAGGTGACAAAGGCAAAAGAAGGAAGTTTAGGAACCTATCACTATAAATGAAGTAAAACATGAAAGTGATATAGATAATGGTACTAAAGTGATCAGATTCTGTATATGTGATGAAGATACTTATGCAAGGATTTGATGATAGACTATATGATATGAATGATTTCAGCCCTGAGCAAATAGAAAATAGTGTAACCATTAATTGACATGAAGAAAGCTTACAGGTCTTTGAATGGTTAACAACAGCCCAATTTTTGGTATTGTATGAACATGACCAGTTGGTATCTCATTTAATCAATTCAGGGTTCTAAAACAAACTGCTATAAGGCTGGGTTGCTTATAAATAACAACTTTACTTCTCTAAGTTCTCATGGCTGGAAATTCAATATCAAGGTGCCAGCACTTGACAGATTCTGGTGCCAATCCTCCTTTGAGTTGAAGATTGCCATCCTATCCTTGTATCCTTATATGGAAAAAATAGGCCAAGAAAGCTTCCTCAGTCCTTTTTATAAAGGCACTAATCCCATTTACAAGAGCGCCACCCCTGTGACAATTCCCACCCAGAGATTCCACCTCCCATTGCCATTACAATGGGCATCGGCTTTCAACCTATAACATTTAAGGGGACATAAAATTTTAGTTTCTTTTGACATTCAAGTGAAAATGATAGACAATTCATGAACAAGTCTTACATTTTGAGGTTTCACAGTATGAGGTGGGGGTACACATTTGCGAGTCACTAGGACACAGATGTACCTGCAACCTGAACCTGGAAGATATCACCAGATGTCGATTCACCATCTCAGCATGCCAACAGAGTGGTCATTCTGGACTAGAGCCTACAATAGGCAGAGGAAACAACCAATGGACAGGTAAAGAAATGGGAATAATAAAGGCACCTGTTGTACCTGGGGTCTGACCTACTGTTCACAAATACCAAAGTCATAGTTAACCTCACAGAAAATGTGCAGCCAAGATCACTCCGTGGGCCCAGCTATCTGTTTTGAATGACTCAAGTCTCCTCCAGGATCAAAGCCCTTACATGAGTCAGGTCACTCCTGAGCTGATGTATGGTTCTGAGCATAATTTTTATGTATGCTTCCTCTGACCACATCACTTTTTGCTTTACTACTCAGCATCAGCAGGTCATAAAAAGCTCATAATAAGCCATAATAATTACTGGATGACCATGACAATCCTAATTCTCTGACCATAACCAAAAAACAAGATACCATGAATGGGAAAAGAAAACTCTCCACTAGAAGTCCCAGCATAGAGAGAGAACAGGCCCTATCTATCTCCTGTGGCCATCCACTCTTCACCCAGACTTTCCTGTCAGCTTTGTTCTCTGCAGAGCCTGATCTGGCTAGTGAACATGAAAACAATAGGCCAAGTTTAAGGGATGCAGAATATGATGAAATGTAGAGGGTGCAACGGCTGAAAAGGGATTTTTTTTTATCATAGTCAAGTTATGGAATAGCTCAGATGAATGAATGGAGCCAGAAAATCAGATAGATAGATAGATGCATATGCATACGTATATATGGATACAAATTTTACTCACCCATCAGAAAAAATGACAAGTCATTTTCAGGGAAAATGAATGAACTTGGTTTAAAAAATTACATTACGTGAACTAAATTAAGCTCAGGGAGACAAAGGATGAACGTTTCTTTTCATATGTGGAAATTAGGTCTAAATTGTATATGTAAAAGATATATGGGTCATATGCATATATACATAAATATGTTAACTAAAGTACGGTATGTGCAGGAAAGGAATCCAATGGAACAACTCCTTTGAGCAACTAACTTACAGTTTAAAGCTGAACATGTGTTGAGAAGGGAAAGATAAGGTCACAGGGGGAAGAGGGACAGGCGAGTGGTGAGAGAGGGCTGATGAATTCAATAATAATATTCAATGTATACATGTGAAAATGGAACCAGGTAAACTGAGCAGATGGATAGGGTTGGGAGAAATGTGGAAAAATAATGAAAGGGACGCCATTGATCAAAATGCATTGTACTCACTAACTGACATGTTGTGTTGAAACCCTTAACTGACATGTTGTGTTGAAACGACTTAAAGATAAAGTGAATAAATGAATAAATAAATAAAATTCACTTTTCTCAGCAAGACTGCTTCTGCCCTTTCCAAGACTGCTTCCCTCACCTCCACCAACGTCATCTCTGCTGTGTTCGTCCCCAGAGTGGTTTTACAGAAGCACACGCAGCAGCCTGAGCCACAGCTTTCCCTGCTTCTTCCTCTCCTGATCAGCCCACAGTAGTGTTCCGACTCCTCATCTAAAGCAGCAGCCAAAGCCAAGCCTTGGGCGACCAAAATCAAGGGCAGTCCTAGCTTCCATATTTTCCCCAGGTATCCCTTATCTTCCCACCCTATCTCCTGTCCCTTTGTAAAGTAGCTGTTGTTAGTCCCTGGCTCAGGTGAGCTGGCTACTGCCATCAGTTGCATTTGGGGCTGTATAAAAATCTCAGATGTCTTGCACCCCAAAGTATTTGGATGATGTGATGCATCTTGGAAATCCTAGATTCACAGTAGTTAGTATTCACACAAACCATCAATCGTGACATGGGGGTAGAGGTCCCTTCTACACTAGAAAAGTCATGACAGAATTTTTATAGAGATAATACCATCTCCTCAGTGAATTCACTCAGACAATATGGGAAGTCCAGCAAAATCAGTACCACTGGGCTGAAATCAGAATACCAGAAGAAACGACATTGCTTCTGGAGCATCTTGAGAGAAATGTTCCTGCCTCTCCCAGCTCTGCTGGCTACTGGCTTCCCTTGACTTGTGGCCACATCACTGTACCCCAAGGACATAGATAATGCCTAAATGATACCTGGTAAAACAAAAATATAATGCTGACCAAAATAGATATCTACCCTGTATGTATGCAATACAAAAAACACAATGGGGGTTGTTGAAATGGTGCCATTGACTAAGATGCATTGTACATTGTGTTCATCAACTGCTTTGTTAAATGGCAATTCTTCTGTTCAACTATTTAAATATAATATATTATATAAATATAAAAATAGAATATATTATGTAGATATAACAATGTGTACTTTTCAGCAATAGTAACTGGATAAAGATCTCCATTGCCATATGTAGCATAAAGAGAAAGACATAGGGTTGAGGGTATGAGGAACTTGTAGTTCGAATACCGCAGAGACAGGGAATCAAAGGAGGCCTTCCTGAAGTGGCACAAAGCTGACAGGTGATGGTGAACTGGCTTCAGGTGGAGGGAGAAGAAAGGAATGTGAAAGGAGGACTTCGTGACACAGGAGTCGCATGTGCAAGGCCTCAAGGCAGAAAAGAAACTGAAAGGAATCCTTAAGAAACTAGAGTGAAAGAAAGCATGGGAGTGCGTGAGCTGGGGCCGAGGAAGGACGTTGGCCGCAAAGGATCATCTTATAGAGATCAAGATGCTCTGGTTCTTAATGAAAGGAATGATTTCATGACTGAATACAGTTGTGCAACTGTGTACTTTAAAAAAAATCACTGGATTTTGTTGTATGTATTGAGAAATAGTTTCCTCAAAGTGTGGTGGGAGAAAGTAGTGAGGTTTTTAAGTTTTTCTTTTCTAATTCACCACTTAAGGTTCACAGTAATCTCACTTCACCTAATATAAAAGCAAAGCAGAAAATAGAACTATACTATTGTGTGCACTGAGTTTATTTGCTTATTTGATTGCTCGTTTGTCCATTTGTTTTAAAACACAGTTTAAAGTTGAAAAAGCCAAGTTGGAAGTCCAAAGAACATGTGGTATTTATAGTAATACAGCTAGGGGCAAGGTACTTGAATGTCTGAGTCTCCATTTCCTCATCTGGAGAAATCAAGAGAAAGATGTCTATAGTTGTTGTCAAGTAGATGAACTCATGGAACACTATTAGTTTCAATAGATAGATAATAGTTCCTCTTTCACTATCATTCTCTGTCGAATCTATAAAGTTAACACTTAGCCAAGCTGTTCCCATAGAATCAACCTCCACAGGGGGTGATATATGACTGACTTCAGAGGCTGTTCTGGATATAAGGTACTTCCGTGGTGGGACACTAAGTGGAGGAAGGAGAAGAAGCAATGCTTGATGGGCACTGCTGTATTGGGAGCTGTCACCTCAGCCTCAATCCATCACCAGCATGCTGTATTCCAACATGGCAGAGACGTTAGCCCTCCGGACCCCCAAACACCTGTGTTTACACACAGCCTACCTGGATTCACATTCACCAGAAGACGAAGAACAGTGAAGAATGTTCAGGCCTCAACAGTGAAACAGGTAAGGTTTCAGTTAGGATGCAATAGTAGTAGTAGTAGTAGTAGCATACTTAAAGAATTTTGTGAGCATTACTCAAACTTGCCTTTTCCCTCTCCTTTCATTCTTCCTCCCTTTCATTTTCTTACTAGAATTTCTAAAGGCCTAAAATTTCCAACTTTCTACAATCACCCACAAATGAAATCCATTGTTTAAATCGAAAGCAACTCATTCTGACTCCCTTTCGCTTTCCGTTGCCCAAGAAAGCAGAGTTTTCGATAGAAAAAGGCTACCCTTTCAACCACTCTGAGGTGTCCCCGGCGCCAGGAATTGTGTTGATCGGCACCATAAAAATGCGCAGGCAGCGGGAGCAGACAGGCTCGTGGACAAAGGAGGTGTTATGTGTAGTACAACCATTCAGTGCAAAGGGATTGTTTAAGTGGAGATGAGGAGTCGACACGCACACAAGAGGCAGGCCTTCATACGTAAATAAAGGCTGGCTGCTGGGGAGACCCCTCCATCTGTTGCTGCCCACTGCCGGACTTCAAGGAGCAGGCTGCACTAATTGAAAACATGGACGGATCCGTGCCCCACATGTTCATAGTTAGGAAATCACTGAGAGTTTGTTTATTGGGCAGGCCCAGTTCCAGTCCGAGGCTGAGCTTTGTAAAGTTAGTGGGTATCCATTTATGGCCGTTTTCTTTTCATTATGGATTCTCAACGCTTTTCCTCACCGATACCCTCTCCCCATTCGGATAGCTCAGACAATTCGAGTTTTGTGAAACATAAGCTTCTTTTGCTTTGGGGCCTAATATTAGGCAGCACTTCACCGTGCACAGAGGGATGCTGAAGGCTTCCTTCATCTTCACAGAGCAGGCCCTGTGCACTGGACAGGGAACTCTTTGGACATTTGTAGGCTGAGTCCCTGCTGCATTAAGTGCTGGTGTGTCACAGGTTCTACTACAGCAAGCTATCTTCGCTATATCAAGCTGGCTATATTACTGTGCTCCTAGCCCCACATTAGATTTCTTCTTCTAGGCTGAAGCCCAAATTTGATGTGGTTTCAGACCACACACACATTAGCATTTTCCTGATAGATCCTGAGTAGGAAATTCTGACAAACTGACTTTGACCACTCCCATCTCCATTTCTGAGCATCCACTTATGTCAAAGTACTGGCACTAAGTTCCTGGCTAGGAACTTGGAGCTCTTCTGAAAGAATGACATTGCCCCATTTGTAAGGAAATGGAAGGACTTGGAAAAAATTATACTAAGTGAAGTGAGCCAGACCCAAAGAAACATGGACTCTATGGTCTCCCTTATTGGGAATAATTAGTACAGGTTTAGGCAAGTCATAGCAGAGGATCACAAGGCCCAATAGCTATACCCTTATGATCACATAAGATGATGCTAAGTGAAATGAACTCCATGTTATGGAAACAATTGTTATATCACAGTTGTAACTACTTTCAACGTCCCATGTGTATCTGTAGCTTCTATTATTGATGATGTTCTTGTATCACCTTCCTGTGGTTGTACCTACACTATCTCTGTAATCTTATCTGAGTATGTTGGAAACCGGGTATACTGGTATTGGAACTAGGAAATTGAAAGGGAATACCAAAATTGAGAGACACAGGGTAAAAAAAAGAGAAACAACTACAAAAGCAATACTTGCAAAACTGTTTGGTGTAAGTGAACTGAACACCTCATGGGGGGAAAGGAAAAGGGAGAGGAGGGAGGGGGATATGAGGGACAAGGTAACAAACAGTACAAGAAATGTATCCAGTGCCTAATGTATGAAACTGTAACCTCTCTGTACATCAGTTTGATAATAAAAAATTGGAAAAAAAAAACAAACAAAAACAAACAGAAGGTGGCAACCACTAAGTTGAAAATAGCCACCTGGCTCTTTAGGATAAATACTGTGTCTCCTATGGAACAATGGACTGCTTGGGGGGTGGGGGGAGGGATCTGCATTTCTGTTTATGCAGTCTAAGCCCGCGTCACATGCAGGACATTTTGTTACTGTGAATGAGGAGAAGGAGAAGGAGGGGTGTCCCCTTTGTTTGATTGAGAGTGATAGGTTGTCACAGAAATTGTGTAAAGCTAGAATCCAGACTCCTTTTCATACTTCTTTCTTTCTCTTTTGTTTTCTATTTCTTTCTCTTTCTCTTTCTCCCCTTCCCCCCACTTTTTTTTCTTCCTTGGGACAGGTTCTCCCTCTATAGCCCAGGCTGGTCTTCACCTCATTATGTAACCCATTCTGGTTTTGAACTCATGATCCTCCTGCCTCAGCCTCTCATATTCTGGAATTACAAGCATGGACTACATGCCTGGCTTGAGTACAATCCTTTCTTATGTGAATTGGAAAGGTTAAACTATCTTTTCCACAGAGAGCCTTTGGAAGGTTAGGATTTCTGTAGTATACAGAAGTAACAGATTTAAAATATCAAAGGCCCTGTTGTTCAGCATTTACTCACTCATATGATAATACTGGATATTAAACCCTGGAGCTGTTGTTATATTAGATGTGCTCAAGGACACTTGACTTTTTTTAAAGAGTGGTTTGATTATCTCACTCCTCAGCTTTCTTCTAACAACTTTTAAACAAAAGTCAAAAGAGCAATTCACAGGGTTGTAGAATATTACATAGACATCCCTGAAGAAAGCATATGGCCTTTATTCCAGCTTGAAGTCTGTGTAAATTCAGTACTAGGTTGAACAGAAACACCTCACTTTTTAAAGCATCAGTTTTTAAAGTTTTTTTCAGCACTATTCACTCTTGTGGGAATTGAAAACATTTTAAGATTCTTCTGTGAGCATGTTCATAGATTCTGGAGAGGATGAATTCACTACTTTTTTCATTTGTTTGACTCATCTGTTTTCTGTTTACGCTAGCAAGCATGTTCATTTTACTAGTTGTTGACATCAATATTAAAAGCTAAGAGCTATGTTGAGTTTTTGTTTCAATTCTTAATTATCTCATAGACCATTTAGTGTTGAACGCACAATATGCAAGATGCTATTGGAATGGTATTAGGATCTTAAAGACATATTTTTGGATAAGGAGCTCAAATCAGGATTTACATAATGGATTTGGGGCTTGTAAAAGATATTAGGGAGCTTGTTAAATTGAGAGTGGATAAATTGGTGTGTTTTTCTTTAATTCAGCTTCATCAAAGCTAAGAAATAGGGCTAATCCAAGAAAAAAAAAAAGTAGGAACAAAGTGAGTGAAGTGTCTTTCTATTCTGCTAAGGGCACTGGGTTAATATGCAAAGGCCTTTGTGGATGTCAGCATCCCTCCTGAAAGATAAACATGGCTGGGCTGCTCTGACTTTAGATTTCAGTGACATTTTTCTTTGTCAATGACCTTTTTTTCTGCAAAAAGAAAGATTTTATCTTAAGTTCTATGGTTTTAGGCCTGGAAATCTTTTCTCTCCTCTTTGCATTCACCCTTTAACAAGAACAGCAAAATTCTTTTTTTACATACTTTTTACATACATGTTAATGTTCTTTTGCTTCCAAAAATCATTATGATTTTTTCCCCTCAAACTTTTTGAAAAGGGGAAAAAAGATTCACTTCATGTTTATTTTCTCTTTCTCTTGAAACATTTAAGTGAGTTTGTTGCTCTGAAAGGTTTCTTGGTTCTCACGTTGTGAAGCTTTGTGTGTCTCTACAGACATTTAACATGTGTGTTCCTTTGTGTTGTGACTTTTACTTTACCCCTGCCTGGCAGTTGTAAGAGGGAAGTCCATCAGTCTTTGCAAGGGTGCTTGGGTTTGAGTTTGTACACTTCTCTGCTGACTTCTTCCTACCCCAAGAGGCATACCTGGTAAGAGGCTCTCTTGCAGTGTAGCAGAGGGAGAAAGTGGTCTAGCCCTATTAGAAGATGATTCTACCTAGTAAGTAGTGATCACTTGAGGGAAGCCAGGCACGATACTAAGTCTAAGACAGGATCAATGTGAGTCAGCAAGTGTGACCCCCCCGCCCCCCCCAAAAAAAAATTTAGGGTCATGACAAAGGCAGAATTTGGGACAGCTGGAATTTAGAAACTTCAATGGAGCAAGTCTACAAACAAAACAAAACAAAAACTCTGATGTTGCCAAGCAGAGTAACAGACTTGGAGAGCAGCTCCCTGGTGATCTCTCCTTTCCCTGAGCCCTGAGCCCCTTCCCGAGTCCGGCCTTTGGTTTGGTGGTTCTCTGTCTTTCAATAAAACTCTCTTTACACTGGAGATGGGGGTGGGGTGGGGATTTATTCCTTGCAAACATACATTCCCTGTGTTAAAACAGGTGGCATGATTAATTTTTAAATAACTCTGGAACATTTTATTTTTCTGCAGAAGAGATGCTTTGAGAGCAAAAGGTATTGCAATATTAAATTGGGCCAAGAAAGAGGAGCTTTGTTCCTCCCTTCCATCATCCAGGCATGTCCCAGCTTCCCACCCTGGAGAATGGATGAAGGGCTTGGAGGGAGGGGGTTAGCCTATCATTTCTCAGGGTCCCAACACATGAGGGAAATGAGGCTAACCAGCCACTGACCCAGCTGACGAATCCCATTTCCGTGCAAGCACATTTCCTCCAGCCCGACAGATTCTGATTTTATTTAAATCCTACTCAGAATTAAATTCCTGCAACATCAAGCTGAAAAGGAGAGCCAGGTGTGAGATGGAGAGGAAAGCAGGTTCCTAACTTGATAAGTCCTATTGAAATGGGACTGAGTGAGATGACTGCTAAGTGTGTTTGAGGGGAGATGGCAAGGAGCTGGCTCTGCAGAGAAGGCAGAAGGGGTGGGAGCTTTATTGTGTTTGGTTTGCTTTTTGGACACATCTGTCTTCCAGTCACCAGCCAGTGTAATTAGGTCAGGATTCAGAGTTTGTGAAGAAAGGAGGTCATCACCAATTCTGAGGGCTTGGGGAATTTTAAGCAAGTGATCATCGGCAAAAGGTTCCTCTGTCTTAGTTACTCAGAACGCCGCGCTCTGAGGATCAAGGTTCAAAGCCAGTTCAGGCAGAGATTTTTGTGACTCTTCTTTCCAATTACCCAGCAAAAAGCTGGAAGTGGAGCTGTGGCTCAAGTGATAGAGAGCCAAAATGCTAAGGGATAGCAAAGGGCTAAGGGCTTGAGCAAAAATGCTAAGGGATAGTGCCCAGGACCCACTACCAACAACAACAACAACACACACACACACGCATACACACACACACACACACACACACACTTGCTGCAAGTTAGCTTGCCAATAAGCCCTTGGAAAATATTGAGACTGGAGTCCAAATGTTCTGTAGATCATAATAAAAACTGAGGTGCACATGTTTAATCTTAACCCTTTCCTGTTCTTGGCCTAGTATTGCCCCCATACTCCAGGGTATTTTCTATTTTTTAATATTTCAATATGTTCATGAAATTTATGTCACCTTAATAATAGGGCGCTCAAAACTTATTTATAACTACATAGATGGGACTGGTGTGCAAAAGAGTCCCATCTTAACATACAACAAACCTTGCAAGATCAATCTCCTGTGATAAAGATTCAGCCTTTGGTACATTGTAGTAGATATATAAAAAGCTGAAGGGATTTTCCTGAAGTTGGTTTGGAAAGAGTAAGGGCATTTGAGACATTGTTTTATAACAGATTTGGCTGTCCCTACCTTCCCTTCCCACTAACTACAAGCAAAGCAAGATCACCAAGTACTTCTAACATGAACTGCAATTTGTCTCAGACTTCTTTTACCTCTCGATTGACATGCATTCTGCAGAGTTCACGTGATGGCAGTTTTTCTCTCCATATATATTTTGTATATTCAGATCCTCTCATTCACTAGCTTTATATTTCCATATCTCTCATTGTTCAGATTGTTCTTCAACAGAAAACCTACACAACAATAGTGCCTGATGCCGTCACATTTGGCACTGTGACCAGCCCCACTGAGGAAACCATTTGTAAAATGGCCATTATTCTGTGTATAATCTGCTTTCCTGACGGCTTTTAACTAACTGGAGAAGTAGATGCACTGAGGTAGAAAGGTTTGTGACCCATCTGTTGAGTGTATAATTTCCTTTTCATTGGCTTGCACAGTCCAATAAAAAATATATTATTAGGTGCCCTAACTCAATCAGCAAACAAATGACAGGCAGATGGTCTTCAAAAACAATACTGGCCATGAATGCCACACAGCCACAACGTGGGCCCCAGCTTTTAGGCAGCCTTTGTCTGGAAACACTCCACTGGATTAAGGGATGCAAAATACGGCAGGGAGAGAGAAGCTGTGTGTAAATGAGGAGGAAGTTAACGGCCTCTGAAGTGCTCCAGAAAGGGCTCTGATCATTTTATTGGAAAGAGGGAGAAAAAAAACATCCTCCTTAAATCGTGAAGACTTGTGATAGTGCTGAAATCCAGCAGACCACATTGAAATGACACTTCTGCTCTAAATCCTTATTTTAGTTAGATTAGTCTTCCTTTAAAGGGACCTTTATCTGTCAGAATTTTTTCAAGTTTTATTTTTAGATGAGTAGTGCAGCTTGGTGAATAGAAGCTTTTGGATGAAAACATTTTATGTCTTTCAAGGAACAGAGAGAGAAGGGAGGGAGGGAAAAAGAGAGGGAAAGGGAGGAGGAAGGAAGGAAGGAAGGAAGGAAGGAAGGAAGGAAGGAAGGAAGGAAGAGGAGAGAAGAAGAAAGAAAGAAAGAAAGAAAGAAAGAAAGAAAGAAAGAAAGAAAGAAAGAAAGAAAGAAAGAAAGAAAGGCTTTTCAAAGTGGTAAGAAATGGACATAATTTCAACGAAATTGAGTAACTTTAAAGTCACAAGGAGATACATATAAATACACATACACATACATAGACCCACATGGTAACCTTTAACGTTTGATTATAGGGAGCAGAGAAGTGATTTCAGTGCAGGCCATCGGGGTACAAGTTTTGATTTGTTTAGTCCAGATTGGTATTGAGGGTGTGTTGGGTAATGCATACATCTTCCTTGTGAGTGACAGCATGCCTGCCTCTGGAATCTGTGACAGAGGTAATCTGAGTTCTCGACCTAAAAGTAACTTAAGTTTTATCAACTGAACTACGAAACTGTGTATGACTTTTACAAGCTCCGGATGGATATCTCTGATTTTGTTTTTGTTTTGGAGAGGTCACGGGGCTTGCCTGAGCTTCTGTCTCAAATCTAGCACTCTAATACTTTCAGCCACAGCAGCACTTCGTTTTCTGAGATCTCAGATCTCAGCCTCCTGAGTAGCTAGGATTACAGGTGTGAGACACTGGTACCCGGCTTATTTCTGCTTTTTAGAAGAAAAAATACACTCTTATTTGGTTCATTTTCTAAACATTTTTCCTTATAAAAATAACTTAAAATTATATTAAAGATGTTAAAGAACAGGAAATATCATCAAGGTGCAAAAACACAAATCTAACCACTTGAAATAACCATGTTAGTAACATGTAATAGGCCTAATACATCTTCACAATAATTTCAGCTTTCACTTTTTATAATTTAAAATACATTAATTGATCTTCTTAAAATCTAGTTACAGTGGTGATTCATGCCTATATTCCTAACTTCTCAGAAGACTGAGATTCAGTTCAAAGCTATCTTATGCTAAAAAGTCTGACAGACTCCATCTCCAAAATAACCAGCAGGCATGGCTAAAGTGTTAGAGCACCAGCCAAACAAGCCTGGGGCCCAGAATTCAAACTCCAGTACTTCCAAGATTTAAAAAGACCTGTTTATAAATATTACCTTAAATACCTGCTTACATATTTCACTGTTTATATAGAACACAATCATTAACATTCTAAAGAGAACTGTATGTGTCTTGTTACTTGCTGGCTTTGTAAATTTGAGGAGTTAATACAACCTTCTGAGGCTCAGTCCTACAAAAATGGAGTCAAAATAATCCCTGTAAAGAGTTTAACATGCCTTATACACAGTAATTACTCAATAAAAGTTTTCAATGGTGATAACTCTGTATTAGAGTACTTCCTTCTCCTTAAAAAAAAATGGAAGCAGTATGTCTTGCTATATAGTTCAGGCTAGCCTGGAACTCAGGACCCTTCTTCTGAGTGCTAGGACTACAGGTATATGCTACCACACCTAATACACATTAGAATTTGTTACCACATTTCAGATACTTGTTTTAGTAAAGAGTCCCAAGTAAGAGCAAAGGGTTTCAATGGAAGGAAGTTTCTTGATGCAGTCTATAAAATACTTCCATGGACTTAATAATAATCTATGCCCCACCTGAAATAAACAAAACTAAACAAACTCTTGCTTACAATGACCTGTTTTGTAAGGAATGTTTCTTATTTGGTAGGTTAAAATATGGCATCTCATTACTTTAAACTTAGAGTGATTTAGAGGTCGTTTTAATGTGTTTTAAATATTTACATTATCTTTCTTCTGTGGGTGTAGGTAAATTGGCAAATTTTGTATTTATATTTTGTTGCTGCCTGGGTGGTTTTAGTTCTTTGTCCCAAGTCATTGAGAGACACGCCTGTGGCAAGTCCCCATGTCAACTCAAATCACACTCCAGTTACCGGATGATACATCTTCCTTCAGCCTTCCTTGAGCAATTGCTCTCTTCTCTTTCTCCCAGCCACAGGTACACCCTCTGTATCTCAGTCCTGAATTATGGTGATGCTCTTGTTAAAATTCATACACTTCCAGGTAACAACAAAAGTTGTTAACTTTTCTACTTACTCTTGTTGGGGTTACTAGAACTAGTTCATATACAATCCAACAGTTAAAGCGCAAGAAAAGCACCCCCCCTTCAGAGCATCCTGTTTTAAAGAGAAAAGTCTGGGGGTGGAGTAGCTCCCAAGAGACCTTGCAGAATTTAACCACCCAGGTCCAAGGTATAGAAAGGACAGGGCCAACAACTTCCCACTGTAGTAGCCTGACTGACTGAGGCCCACCGGATCTCAGTTTGTTTAGGTTATGCAAATCTTGATACATTAGCATCACAGTTTATCTGCCTTGGTCTACTTGCCAGTATCAGAGGTCATGAGGTTCCGCTATCTTGCTAGCCACCAGTCTTAGTGCCTGCTAGGAAAATTAGCTATGATTAAAATGATTCCCTGTCATCACCTGGCTTATGCATTCTGGGATCCTATTCTGTCGCTCTCCATTTTGTGAGAACAACTTGTCTTGTCTGCATAGCTATAAATGAAGCTACCAGTGAGCTTTTCAAAGGCCCTGGAGAGCCTGTGCCCATGAACTGCCCTGTGATTCAGGGCAGGGAGGGGTGCCCTGTAGTCTGTGGTGGAACAGCGTCAGGTATGGGCCTGTTTTCTTACATATCGAATCCATTCTAGCACTCTCGTATCTCTGTGTCTCTGCTCTCCCACATTGTGCCAAGGCAATTTCTGTGTTCTCAACCTCATCGCTGTGTCTAAGGGTGAAGAACCATTATGGGGTCATAGTAAGACCCATTCTAAGTATTTCTGCCAGTGCCTAGCCTCAAGTCACCAGTGAATGTCCTCATGTTATATGCGTTCTTCTCGCCAGCCCATCCCTATCACCCTGGACCAAGAAGTCAGACACTCCCACAAATGTTATTCCGTTTTCTATTCATGAATACAAGCAGGAGCCAACAAGGTCTTTTGATGTTTAAGCTACTTTCCTGTAGATAGAGGGATAGTATTTCTATATCTGAGTTTTGCCAACACCTAACTCTCTTTACAGCCCGGAAGCCATGCAGGGAGACAGTGGCAGGTCATGCACAGGCCAATCCTATCCTGTATGACATCGGCTTCCGGGAGGCTTTGCATGTCTCAAGGCAAAAGGGAGAAAGAAGTTACCCTCTTGTAAGAGAAGATGGGTTATTTTGTCAGCTGAATAAATAAGGGACTCTGGGTAGTTGTGACTCTCACAACCGAAACATCCCAATTTAGGGCTCAAGATCCTGCCTGTAGGAAGTGAATCAATGGAAGGAGGTTGTTTTTTTTTAAGGAAGGCAGTATAAAACTTGGGGGAAAGTAGAAATGATCTAAGTTACACACATACTTGACACCCATTACTCTTTGCCATCAAAACCTTGACTTTGTCACAGAAGAATCATGAAGGTTGTGTGCAGCCCAGCTATCCTTACTATTAGATTCTAGATATAATCTTTAGTGGCAACCTTTTTATTTTTATGTCGTGCCTGCTGTTTCCTTTTTTCAAGACTTTTAGAGGAGTAAATCGCTGCCAATCCAACTACTATTCTGGTTTACATAGGTCTCTTATACCCATGATGGCTATCACAGCCCCTATGGCTTCTATGCCCACTCAAATACTACATCTTTAAATAAGCCTTGATGAATGCCTTGACAGTTGTGATGTCACAACCTGGTAGGGGACCATGTTATCACCACTAATGCCCAATTACTGATGGGATTAGCAAGAGATTTAGCTCTAAAGAGAGAACTTCCCTATATCAACTATCTTACATTCCCTGAAAGCAAAGTTGAGACAGGTCATTTATTTAAAAATGTGATTCTGGGGGCTGGGGATATAGCCTAGTGGCAAGAGTGCCTGCTTCGGATACACGAGGCCCTAGGTTCGATTCCCCAGCACCACATATACAGAAAACGGCCAGAAGGGCGCTGTGGCTCAAGTGGCAGAGTGCTAGCCTTGAGCGGGAAGAAGCCAGGGACAGTGCTCAGGCCCTGAGTCCAAGGCCCAGGACTGGCCAAAAAAAAAAAAAAAAATGTGATTCTGAGCTGGACACCAGTGGCTCATACCTGGAATTCTTGTTATTCAGGAGGTCAAAACCTAGAGGGTTGAAGTTCAAAGCCAGATTGGAAGAAATATTTGTGAAACTCCTGCTCTATAATTAACAAGCAAAGTAAATAAATAAACAAACAGACTGGAGGTATGGTTTGAGTGGTAGCATGCCAGCCATGAGCAAGAAAGCTAAGAAAGACCAAAGGATGCTGAATTAATACCCCAGTACCAAGAAAATAATGTGTGTGTGTGTGTGTGTGTGTGTGTGTAAAGGTGATGTACAGAGGGGTTACAGTTACATAAGTCAGGTAATGAGTTCATTTCTTTCTGAACAGTGTCTCCTGCTTCCTCGTTTTCTCCCAGTTTTTCCCCTCCCTCCCCCTACCAAATTGTATAGTTCATTTCCAACATAGTATCTGATGAGTATCGCTGCTGAATTCATCCTAATATATGTTGATCCAGAATCAATATTGATTATTGATTCTGGAGACCAGGTATTTTAAGGTAGATGAACAGGGAAGGAAGATTACAGCATACATGTACACACACACACACACACACGTACATGTATATATGTGTTTTATATATATATATATACATAGATATATACATAGATATTCTACATTCTCCAGATATTTATTCCACTTTTTTTCAAATGGAATTTTGTGCCAGGATCTGGACTCATGCCAGTAATCTTAGCTTCTCAGGAGGCTGGATCTGAGGATCAGAGTTCAAGGCCATCCTGTACAAGAAAGTCTGTAAGACTCTGATCTCCAATTAACCTCCAAAAAAGCCAGAAGTGAAACCATGGCTTATGTGATAGAATGTAAGCTTTGAGCAAAAAAGCTCAAGGTCAGCACCCAGGCTCTAAGTTCAAGCCTCAGGATCAGTACAAAAAAATAATAACAATGGAATTCCAAGTTAGGGAACATCTTTCTCCATTTTTTTTCCTTTCTTTTCTCAAGCTCATACTTCTAGGTTTTAGTACTAGTATCTCAGGCTGAAATGAGACAGTTGGGCAAGGAGAAAAATCTAACTCCTCATTACTCACATTTAAATATATATTATTAAAATGTGCACATGGGGATACTCATCTGTAACTCCAAAATTTTAGAAGAGTAAATGTGGGGACCATCACAACATTCATTAGGAGAAGGAGCAAATGAAATGGGCCTGGGAGACAGAGCTGCCAAGTGCTGATGTGAGGAACCAGCGCGCAGCCTGACGCCTCTGAGCGTTAACACATGGTCCTTCCACCGGCTCTGTATATGCAACTCGGCTGCGGGACTGACAGAAGATTTGGAGTTGTTAACACACACTTCATTAAAATACCAGCTAAAATCCAAGTTTGAAATCCCACAGTTTGTGTTAGCTGATAAAACTCAATTGCTTCTAATTACTGTTAGTGCAGCTTTAAAATAATATTTTGTTGTAATAAAGGACTCGATATGACAGTGAAGTTAGCCCGTTGAGCTGAAAACACCAGGCCAGAGGGAATATGCACTTCTCTGTCTGACTCGTTTTTTTCTAAAATGTTTCCAAATATCCAACAGAGTCCAAGAATGACCAATCTTTAAATGGATTCAGTGGGGGCAGGGTCATTTGCTTCTCTGATTACTCAGCAGCTCAAGAGATGGAGCACTGACTTGAAATAAACCAGGCAGAATTGTGAGGCTTCCAGTCCTTTTATGGAATATACACCAAAAATTAGCCAACATCCTCTCCTTTTGATTTATTTATTCCCCCCATCCCTCTTCTAAAAGATGATCAAGATGGGTCCACTGGGATAAGAAGAAACATTTTCAAATATTGAAAGTCATTGTCTTTAGCATTGGAAAAGAAAGGGAAACCTTTCACCAAGCTTGTCTGTCCGTTACAATCCAAGAATACTGGCTTGTGTTAAGATCTCCCCACCCCCCTCCATGGGCTGGGCTAATTCTTACTTCCTGGTCCTCATCCTTGACCAGCCCCCAGATCTTTCTTCTTTTCATCAACCTCATTTTCAGTCTTAGTGTCCGAGCTTAACTCTAGTCCTGAGGGAAGCCTTCTGGACCTTCTCTGTTTAGGTTAGTCTTTCCTCATGTACACACTATCATCCTGCCTTCATTTCACCTTCAGGTCACTTTGATCAAAACTGTGATTTTCTGCAATACCATTTTATCTGTCTATCCTGTTCAACTACAACATATAGGTAATCTCCTTATCCTTCCTTTACTGTAGCCATATCAAAGCGCACGGAACATTTGTAATGGATTGCCTGAACTACAGAAAATTGAAGTGATTGTATATGATCGGGGGAAGAAATAATAAAAATGTGAATATGGAGACTTTGGCTAGAAACAAGATAAAATGTTTGGTGACTCAGACCTCGCTCAACAAGAAAAATGAATTGTCTCATCTTTTTAGTAAATACCTCAGGGAAAGCTACAAAATCCTTATGGAGAAATACAGATCTATAGATGGATCAACCATTGTTTGTGAAGAAAGACAGTCTTAACACTCAAAGTCTCATCTGAAATATCTCTGCTTCTGCTCAAGAACATATCGCTATTTGATTCACATACAGCATAAATTCCATCCTAGCCTTAAGCTTTCACATCAGACATTACTAGAGCTATATCTTTGGTGAAGATCTCCTTCAATTTTCCAGCAATGGGAGATAAAGGTTATAGCAGTGCATAACATTGATGATGATAATGATGACGAATAATCGGTGTAATGATGAGGTGGTTTCCTTTGACTGATCAGGATCTACTTAACCTTCTCAGTAACACTGCAGTATCTTTAGTAAAAATAACAGTCCCAAGGTTCTCTATCTTATTCTAAAATTTGAAATTTGAATCTGGAACAAAGTAATAATATGAACCAAAATAATTGAACATAGCTATTGAGCTGTTGTGCTCCTCTGCTATGTCTATCCTAGATATGTACTAATTATTCCCTATGATGGAAACCATAGGGTTTCTGTTTCTTCATGTCTGGGTCACTTCACTTAGTATGATTTTTCCAAGTCCTTCCATTTCCTTACAAATGAGGCAGTATCATTATTTCTGATAGAGGCATAGAATTCCCTTGTGTGTATGTACCACATTTTCTTGACCCACTCAAATGAGGAGCATCTGGGTTGGTTCCATATTTTAGCAATGGCAAATTGTACTGCGATGAACATAGTTGTGCTGGTGGTTTTTGTGTGACTTTGCTTGTACTCTTTTGGGTAGATGCCCAAAAGTGGGGCTGCTGGGTTGTAGGGGAGCTTTATGTTTAGCCTTCTTAGGAACCTCCACACTGCTTTCCAGAGTGGTTGAACAAGTTTGCAATCCCACCAACAAGGTAGTAGAGTTCCCTTTGGCCACATTCCCTCCAGCATTTGTTATTATTAGTTTTCCTGATAATAGCTATGCCCATATGAACGCATAAGATAATGCTAAGTGAAATGATTTCCATACTATGGAAATAAGGGTATATCGTCTCTGTAGTTAATTTCAACATACCATGTGAGACTGTACCTTTTGTCTCTCATATTCCCTTCCTGTGGTTTTACTCCTGCTTTTACTGTAACTGATCTCAGTACCACGGATAATGTAGAGACGTATATTGGAACTAGAGAAGGGAAAGGGAATACCAAAAATGAGAGACAAAGAATAGAAAGATAAACCATTGCAAAAGTGATACTTACAAAACCAATTGGTGTAAACCAACCGTACAACTCATTGCGGGGGCGTGGGGGAGAACTGGGGAGAGGGGAGATGGAGGAAAAATGAGGGAGGAAGTAACAAGTTGGATAAGTAATGTACTTGCCTTACATATGAAATTGTAACCCCTCTGTGCTTCACTTTGAGAATAAAGAAGAAAAAATTGAACAAAAATAATATGGCAATTTAACTGAGTTCATTCATTCTACAAGAAGCACTTAGAAAAGCTATACTGGTGATAGTTTTCCTAGATGCCTAACCACACCTTAAACTGCCTGAGCTTCCTCCAAACTTTCCTCTATATCAGCCTATCAGCTGGCCAATAGCCTTCCAAGAAACATTCCTCATGCTTTAGCAGCCAGTCTATTCCTATGAATTTCAGATACATTTTAACGAAATTATCCTGATATAGAGAAGAAAAAAGAAGAAGAGGAAGAAGGAAGAGGAGGAAGAGAAGGAGGAAGAAAAGGAGGAGGAGGAGGAGGAGGAGGAGGAGGATGACGAGGAGGAGGAGGAGGACGAGGAAGAACTATCTCCCGAGGTTCCATTGCAATCTTCCTTATTAAAGCTCAATCACTCTAAGATTACTCATTAACTTCTCTGAAAGCAATTGATTTAAACTTAAATAAGTTATGCACAGCTATTAATATATCATGCAAAATGCTAGTATACCAAATGCTTCTACAACGACATAATTATGACATAATTCAATCTCTGTTCTTGGGACTTACTTGTTTCAATTACATTAAGCACCCATTGAATAGATAATTTTTCTAAAAATTATATCAAGTAACTCACTATTCATATTCATATTGAAAATCTTTCTCTAAATATTTGAGATCTCCAAAGGATATATTTCTGTGCTTAAAACAATGGTCTTGATAGTCACTATTCAATGGCATAGCATAAACACACATAAACTAAATAATAGAAGAATTTCACTCTCCAAATCTCAAATACACTCACAAACTGCATTAGCCAGCTGTGGTAGACAGCCAGCCACTGCAAGATTCAGAGGCTTAAAGCCACAACTGTTTGTTTTTGCTTGCAGGTCAATGGAGGGTCAACTGATTTAGGCTGTGTGGCTGGGATTCAAGCTGCTAGACCAGCTAGACTTGGCTCCTGGCTACACACGGAGCTCAAGCCGTCTGTACCAGTGGGTGTTCTGGGCTGCAGGATGATGGAGAAGCAGTTGCTCACAGAAAGCTGTTCTCATGGTGGTAGCAGAACCAACTGCATGAGCACATTACCAGCCTTTGCCTTTGTCATAAACTTATGTCCCATCATGCAAAGCGTGTCACAAGGCCAAGCCCAACACCACTGACTGCTGGGAGGAATCAACTCTATACACAGGAGGGGAGGTAAGTTTCTATTTCCCGAATAATAACCCAAGCTGTTGAGTGGTCTCACAATGACTAGATACAATGATGGTTTGCCTGATCGTGTACATTTAAGGATAGCAAAAGTGATGCTGCTAGCAGCCAATAGCTAACGAACTGCCTGAAATCTAAGGCCAAAGCCAAACTCAGCTGAGAGATGAATCTCAGGACGAAAGCTGAGCCTTCTGCTAGTCCTGGCGTCCCTTGTAGAGCTTTGTGGTGGCCTGACTTGAAGGCTCACCAAGATTTTCCAACTCAGACCCTGTGTTCTTCAGCACCTGCAGCAGTGTAGCCCAGCAGGTATTTGACTTCATCTGGGAAGAGAAAACAGAAACATAGCATAGTGAAGCATTAAATATGGACCTGGGCCATGAGTCTTTCATTTTATCTTTAAATCTCTTAAAGCCAAAGTAATTTGCAAGAATTTGTAGATAAGGAATTGTTTAAGAAAGTTTTTAGGGGGAAGGAGAGTCCGGGGGAAGAGGGAGGAATGGAGGGAAGGGGTAACACTGTTTAAAAAGAAATGTACTCATTACATATGTACATATGTAACTATAACTCCTCTGTTTAAAAAGAAAAAAAAAGGTTTTTAATACACTTTAAAAATGCCTAAGGACTCACAGATAGAAAACCTAAAACTTATCTGGGTGCCGTGGACTCACGCTTGTAATCCTAGCTACTCAGGATGCTGAGAACTGAGGATTGTGGTTCAAAGCCAGTCTGGGCAGGAAAGTCCCTGTGAGACTCCATGTCCAATTAACTACCCGAAAACCTAAAACCAGTAGTGGCTCTGTGGCTCAAGTGGTAGAACAAAAAGGCTCAGGGACAGTGCCCAGGTCCTGAGTTCAAGCCCTGCAACTGACAAAACCAAAAAACAAACAAACCCTAAAACTTGAAAATGGTCCTGTCTACTACATAGTCCTTGCTTTATTATTGAATTACACAATCTCAGACTACTCAGCAATCAGGACTGAATAATGGCAGCCAGTCCAAGATGCCTTGGCCCAATCTTTTCTCCATTATTTCTCCAGCAACTGGATCTCCCAAACTGCAAGTTTCATTTCATACATGGCTTTACAGCTAGTCAAAATATTTAAAATCCGTATTTTCCAACACATCCCAGTTACTTTAAATGTATGATATATCCCTTTATTGATTCAACTAACATCTGTGACTCTTTAAAATAGAAGCAGGGATGGTCATATGAAATATTATAAATGAGTTGTCTATCATTAAAAAAAATTACATTGCAAAGTGCAGGAAGTCTAAATGTTGATGCAAACGTTTCATTTACATGTTCCATGCTCTAGGCTGACCCAACAAAAAGGACTGGAGATGTGAGTCAAGTGTCACAATATCCAGTTAGCAAGCATGGGTGCTGATTTTACCCCTGGTGCCACCAAGAAGAAAGAAAATTAATGCTTTCATGTGATTACAAAAAAAACCATGAACAAAGCCTATGAATAAATCATAAGTTGGGAGGCTAGAACTGGATTCAAAGAAAGAATGAGCAAAGGTGCAGTATCCATAATAAGTAAAAAGCTCCTGTAAGTAAACAAAAACTATACTAAGTAAAAACTAAATGCTAAATAAAAAAGTACAAAGATGCCAGCCAAAATAACTCAATAGAAAAGTAGTAGAGGGATTTTATAAATGGCAATTTATAGCTGATTCAATTCAAATGGCTAAGTAATAGAAAATCAGTAACAGAAGCATTCAAGCTAGTCAGAGAAATGCAAATTAAGCTAAGAGTGAACTAGTACTTCAGCTTTTTTACACAGCAAAGAATTTATAATCAAGATGCAGGAAAAAAGTAGTGCTTACATGGAAGGCTAAAAACCTTTTCATTTGAACATGGCATAGGGCACATGCGCAGTAATCCTAAAAGTTTGGGAGCAGAGACAGGTGTATCTCTAATTCAAGACCAACTCCGGCAAAGTTAGCAAACAAAGCACAAACGAAATCTCTTGAGACACATAGCTCAAGTAGTAGAGTTCTTGCTTAGCATATATGAGGCCTTGAGTCCAAGTTTTTTTGGAAAACAATCTTTCAAAATGTATTAAAGTTCATGCGTGGAATCCTAGCAACTCAGGAGGCTGAGATCTGAGGATTGCAGGGAAGTCTGTGTAGCTGTTATCTCCAATTAACTAGCAGAAAGCCAGAAGTGGCTCTGTGGCTCAAGTGGTAGAGTGCTAGCCTTGAGCTAAAGAGCTAGACACAGTGCCCAGACCCAGAATTCAAGCCCCACAACCGACAAAAAAAAACCTATTAAAGTTAAATTTATAAGCACACACATTTAGAAATCTCATTTTAATACCTGTTGAAATTTACACACCAATGCACTTTCATTAGCATCAAAAACAAACTCGAAACAGCCAGTACTCATCAACTAAGCATCTATTATTTATTTGTCTGTGATGTTTATGTTTATTATTATGAAAATGCTACCTTAAGTTACTATATGTGCTGGATTGCTAAAATTGGTTATTTCACAGAATGGGGTTGTAAACTGATTTAAAGAGACAGGAGGAAAAGAAAACCAAAAAAGGAAAAGGAGTAAAACAATAATATACTTCAAAAAATGAGTTTATATTTATACATTTATGTGCATCTTTATGTATGTAACTGCAATTTTAAGGAAAACTTGAAAATTAATTGTTTTACTAATGTAAGCCTGTTGCTGGACTTCATGTAATATAGACCCTCAAAAGTTTAGGTTCTGCCTGGCACCCAGGACTCATGCCTGTAATTCTAGCTACTCTGGAGACTGCGATCTGAGGACCCAGGTTTGAAGCAATTTCAGGCAGGGCAATCCAGGAGGCTCTTATCTCCAATCAACCAGCAAAAGGCTGGAAGTAGAAGCACGGCTCAGGTGGTACAGCACCAGCCTTGAGTGAGAAACTTAAGGACAGTTCCAAAATTCAAGCCCAGTGCTGGCATACATGCAAACTTAACTTTCCCAGGTCCTTTAGAATATCACCACATGCTTCTATTTGGAAATAAAGTCTCTGTTGATACCACTACTAGATAAGGCAAAGCCAAACTGGCTAACAGTGTGTGTTCATCACAGAACTGGTATCTTTGTAAGAAGACCTTGTGAAAACATATAGAGAAAAGGGCCATGGAATATTGGAATGGGGCTGCCACAAATAAGGAATGCCAGGACCCATAGCATAGAGTTTATGTTGGGTCATGTGGAAATCTTTGCTCTTGGCCCTGTTTCCAATTAGAATGTCAAGTAACAATTGAACTCTGCTATTCCCTAAACTTCCTCTGTTTTGTTCACCCACATAGCTCTCACGTAGCAGGATACTGAAATATAGTAGGTGCCTAATAAATACGTGTGGAATAATTTATGAATGTATAAACCTATACATAGCCCCAGTGCTTTCAAATTTTGAAAATAGTTTGATTTCTCTGTGTTATTTTGACCAGCTGTGCCCATCAACTAGCTATTCCAAAAAGTAAGCTTGTGTTAGGCTGGATAATAAATTGTTACAGAAACCTTTCTTGAACATAAAAGCTATTCTGGCATCTGGCTGAAGGTTACTGTTAGCATTCTGGAGAGAATTTCAATAGGAATAGAAAGACAGGGAAAAGAGTAAGGTCATTTCAGAACCATTCTTGGAGGGTAATGCCTGCATTCCGGAGGGATTTCCACACTCTGCTAGAGGGCAGCAGAATTATTGCTGTAGTATTCCTTGTGGAGAGCTTTAACCTCATGGCCGAAGTGTATTCAAAACAATTCTGCTGTGATAGTAAAAAATATATATCCATGCTGTGTGTTCCCAGAAGAGCATTTTCGTCTTCTTCTTCATAGGAACCAAGGACTGAAAAAGAGCTGAGGAGGTAGATTGGTAAAGTGCCACCACAGAGATTTGAGTCTAAAGACTGGTTAGGGAAGTCCCACTGTCCCCAAAGGCTGGAGACATTAAATGTTTTATGGGGTGTATGCCCAAATGAATAATTCATAGAAAAAGGATCCTGACTCTGTTCAGGTAAGATTAGATGATACCGTGAGAGAAAGGTATCAGGTAGAATATTCTCCATTTGTGCAGTCCTTCTGCAGAGCCTTTCAATGAATCCTTAAAGTCATCTCTACGAAGACACACTGCTTCATACTGGGGAAACAGAACAGTTGAATCTCAAGCTAATTG
Organism: Perognathus longimembris pacificus; assembly: GCF_023159225.1. NCBI lineage: Eukaryota > Metazoa > Chordata > Mammalia > Rodentia > Heteromyidae > Perognathus > Perognathus longimembris. Next base: position 18,707,981 of record NC_063176.1, on the reverse strand, counting down.
AGCATATAAGACACAATACAAGTTAACAAATACTTAACATCTTTTTGTTACATGTTAAACACAATCTAACATGCAGCCTGTATTAGTCAGCTGTTACATTACAGCAAGGAAATGGCAGGAGCCATTAATATGACAAAGAGAAAATGTTTGGGGTAATTTGGAATCTTGCAATATTTGCAGTTATGTCCAAGCTGGTATGACTTCTGGTAAGAGCACCATATAATGATGGTGTATGTGTAGGAGAAAAAGATCCTGTCTTCATCCTAAGGTCAGAGAAAGAAAGAAGAGAGTCCATCTTCCCCTTTAGAACAGGACCTAAGGACCTCTTATAGATTACTCAGTACCTCCCAACAGGAGGCCTGTGTCCACAACGGATCTGAGGCTAGAGCACAGTCTTGAACTGCAAAAGTATAGTCATGTGAGAGACATTGAGAAGAATAAACTGAAGCCCATAGAAAGATAGCCAGCGTTAGAATCTGTTCAAGATAGGCTGCATGTCTCTTGAAGCAGGGATGGGAGAGGAAAACTGGGGGAAAGCAAAGGAAAAAAATGACATTATCCAAAAGAAGAAATGTACTCATTACCTGCCTTGCGAAGTAGTAACCCCTCTGTACAACACCTTAGGAAGAAAAATAAAATTGTGTGTGTGTGTGTGTGTTTTTAAAAAAGGAAAGAAACATAACCAAAAGATACAGTGCATGGGATAATTAGTGAGCTTCTAACAGCCCACGTTCCCCTCCATATCCCCAAGCCGCACCTCATTCACTTTCCCCTCCATAGCCCTGAGCCCCTCCTCGTGGCATCTCGTGGCCCTGTGAGTCTCAGAGCTGCCCATCTGACCACCCTAATCTCTTGCTGCTTCTACTCACTCTTGTGCCTGCCAGTTCTTTGGGCAAAGGAGCTCTGCCCGGGATGCCACCTGAGGCCACTCTGCTCTATTCTTATGTGGACTTTCATACCAGAATGGTAGACATTTTATCCTTCTTGTCAGCATTAGACAGTCAGAGCTTTACACTGAGGGCACAATAGTGGCCAATAATGCTAGCATTTTGCCAAGCACAATAATTTAAAGTGTATTGAGTAGATGAATTGAAGCTAAAATGAATGATGCTGAATTGAGATCAATTACGTAGAAATGAAACTTAAACCTAGATTAAAAATTCTTACTCTCCACAGACTCGGTATTTACAGTGATAAGCTACAGCAAAAGACCAAAGTTTTTTGTTAGAATGTTGTTGCTTCTGTTTCCAGTGTATGTTAGATATTGACTATTTATGGTGATTGGTGGAGTAATTAGAGGACTCCTGGATGTCTCTACTTTCCTTGAAGTTGGAATTGTCACTTCAGCTTTCTCCCTTTATAATGTGAGGTGTTTCCCCTATTCCCACTCCCAATCTCACCTCCTGTGACTAGGTGCCTAATGTCTTCCAGATCCTTCAGTTCCCATCCTTTCCCTAATGTTCCTAGGAATGCAACTGTCAGGCAGAAGATGTATCCTTACAATGGTGGAATTGTGGAACTGGTTGAAAAGATTGCGCTACAGTAATTTCCAACTCCATCTATAAGTTTCTGATATTTACCACCCAGTGATGAAGAATTTGTAAATTATCACATATGGGATTACTGGTCTTTTAGATTTGATGAATAACACAGATTGTCATAAGGATTTTGTTATATAGTCTAAAAGACTAAGAAAACATTTTGTCTTCAAAACTAATTATAGTTTAACAGTAGTCTAAATAAGGAAAAGTGTATAATAAAGTATAAGCACAAAATAACAATAATAAAACAAGATGAGATTTAGATAAAGTGGCACATTTGCTATTTAGAATTATATGGTGGCTCCTCGAAAACGAAAAATAGAATTAACATCTGACCAATCAATTCTACTTTTTAAAAGATATCCAAAAATTAAAGCAAGGCTTTGAATGGATATTTATGTATGTCCATATTCATAACAGCTTTATTCAGTAAATAAATGAATAAACAAATGTGCTCTACAGTGACATGATAGTCATTCTTGAAAAGGAAGGAAATTTTGTCACGTTCTACAACATGGGTGGAGGCTTGGAGACATTCAGTGAAATACTGTACTCACAAGAAGCCACGTAAGAGTCCAGTTACATGAGGTACCTAGAATAGTCACATTCATATAAGTAGAATGATGTTTTCCAGGGGGTAGGAGGAAGGAAAAATAAAGAGCTGCTGGTTTCACGAGCACATTGTTTTGGTTTTATAAGGTGGGAAAATTCTGGACATTGGTATCAATGTATTATATACTTAAGAATGGGTAAGCCAAGTGTAATGATACATTCCTATAATACCAGAACTTGAGTTAGAAAGATTGGAAGTTCAAGACCAGCTTAAATTATGCAGAAAGACCCTGTCTCAAACAAAACAATGGTTAAAATGATAATATTCTGTTGTATATATTTTATCAATATTTTTAAAAATTAAATAATTTTAAATTTTCAGTTGCTTATTTGGCTTATTTTTTTCTTGATCTGAGACTTCTATACACTAGGCAACTGCCCCTTCCCCATTTCTTGACACTGCTTTTCCTGATCACGGCTGTAACTATCCTCCATAAGCATAGAAGCTTCCGTATCACTTGAAAAACTCCTCGCCACCATTCCAGCCACAAAACTGTAAGCTTCCATTTCCATCGATTTCCTCCCACCCAGGTTGGAGGGCAGTCCTCCCGGGTTGCTGTGGGTCTACTCACCCAGACAGCCCATGAGGGGGGAATTCAACAGATCAGCACTTTACCACATGAATGTCCTTCAAGGACAGCGCCTGGTACTCAAAGGCCATCGTGGGAAAGGTAGGTACATTAATCATTCTTCCTGCGGAAAATGAAGGAGAAGAAATAAATAAACAGCCCATCACCATGATCAGGTATCAAAGGTTTGTTTTAGGTCATACCCCCATTAAAAAGAATTTCCATGTTGTCAGGAGCAATGTCACGAGTCTTCTAAACTCTTTTTTATGAGTAATTTATGCAGGGAGGAGGCATTCTCCCTATGAGCTCCATAGTAAGTACTCCCGTCAATCTCCACCTGTATATCTGGAGTGATCTCAGAGCACCATCAAGGAGCTCTGTGTGTTTACTCCTCTCTTACATGCTGCTGCCTTAAGGAAATATGACCTGAATTGGATGCAACTGGTCAAAAAAAATCAGTCATACCCACAATTTGTTCTGTTTGTGTTTTATCACAGGGGATTATCATTTGAATAATATTACAAAATCTTTCAAAACCATGCATTTAAATAGAAATATTCAAAACCACAGATAAGCAAAAAAGATGAAAATTTGAAAGTGAATATCTATCTGGTGGTAGCAATTGTCAGCACCTTGATATATCTTACACAATCTTTCTTAAGTGCCCATGAACACACAGACCTACACAGAAAACTAGATGAATAAAATGCTCTGGAAAATGAGATCCTCATTTCCTAAGTTAGTGGGCAGAATTCTGAGCTAGTGCCTAAACTTTTCTGCCAGGTACTGAAGGTCCCCTGTCCCTCCAAAATAGTGCCATTGAGGTCTAGAAATGCCTGGAAAATTGTGCAGAGAGCATAGCACAAACCTTTAGCAAGCCCAGGCAAATATGCGTAAGATGAGACCCTCATGATGCAGTGAGCAACTTTGATTATAGTAAGGGTAAAAATTGTTTGACTCCTTTAGATGGGTGGATTATAGAAAAGACAGAGGACTGGACATGGGTGGCTCATGCCTGTAATCCTTGCTATACAGGAAGCTTAGATCCAAAGGTTCATAGTTAGAAGAGAGTCTGGGCAAAAAAACAAAGCTCCATCTCCAAAAATCAGCAAAAATCCAGGGTGAAGAATGGCTGAAGTGATAGAGCACTAGTGCACGCGAGCGCGCGCGCGCGCACACACACACACACACACACACAAAGAGAGAGAGAGAGAGAGAGAGAGAGAGAGAGAGAGAGAGAGAGAGAGAGAGAGGCCCCATTTCCCATTCCAAGCATTTGGGTTTTTTTTGGAAAGAAGACATATCATCAGTTGACATCAGTTTTTCTTTATAGAAAAAAAGACACTAGGGATTTATGGAAAAGACAAGGGATTTTTAGCTGCTGTATTTAGGAATATGTATTTTTTAGTTGAAATACTTCACATAGGCTCTATCTTTTTTTTTTTACTAATGTGTTTTTAGAATATAGTAATGCAAGTTCTACTCCCAAGGCCTAGACAGTGGGCAGAAAGCATTAAAATAAAACCTGAATAAATAAACAAAATCCTGAACCCTCAATCTATGTGAAAAACAAAACAAGGGCACACTAACTTACCCCCTCTAGTAGAATGCCCAAAGGAAAATTTTTTCTCACAGTGCAATCATCAGATTTCCATGGGCCAGAATGCCAAGACTGTGAGTATGTATAAGAATTGGTATGACTTTTCTCCTTCCTTGCAAATAGAATGACTTAAAGTCCAGGGGAAAATAGACTAACTTCTGAAGATTTCTAATAATTTATACTCCTAAAAGAGGTTTTTTTAATGGCTACCATTATTTATTAACAAGAGTTCAATATATTTTATTTGATTTGTATTGTCTTTAATCAAATAATGTGTATTACTATTAAAGGTAAATAAGAACTTTTTATTACAAACCAAAAAAAAAAAAAAAAAAAGAGCATGAGTGCAGGTCTGATACCTTCCTGTTTAATAGCATGACACCTGGAGGATTAGAGGATTAAGGTTCAAAGATGCTCAGAGACAGAAGTCCAAGGGACTCCATCCCTCACTAATCCGCAAAAGGCCAGGCTGGATATGTGGTTCAAGTGGCAAAGCACCACTCATAATCAAGAGAGAGAGTGAGAGAGAAAGAAATTGAGTTTCAGCCTCAGTACTAGCACAAAAGAAAAAGGGAAGGGAAGAAAAGCAAAGGGAAGGGAAGGGAAGAAAAGCAAAGGAAAAGGAAAGGAAAGGAAAAATATTGCTACAATTTGTGAAGAAGGGAAAGCTTCATTCCATCTAAAGTCCCTAAGAGGCCCTAGACTACATCTGGGGCAAAGCTACCAGTTACTGCACAAGGAAGACAATCGTGGTCATACTTCAGTAGTGAGCTCTGTTCTAATCACTCAGCTGAACAAACAAAACCCAGAATTTAGTTATTTTCCCAGAACCTGGATAAACAGCCACTTCCTTTTTAGTGTCTTCTTTCCAAAGTTAGAAGGTCCACATCACTCCTCATCACTTCACCTTGTGTTTCTGTGTTAAAAGTTGCTTCTCCTAGATTTTTGCTATTTTAAACTAATAAAATATAAATAAAATATGCATGCCAACTGTATGCAGTGGCTAATCCATTTTAAACCAGGCATGGGGGACTCTCACCTGTAATCTTAGCTACTCAGCAGCCTGAAATCTGAGGATTGCATTTTGAAGCCAGCCCAGACAGGAAAGTCTATGAGACTCTTATCTCCAATTAAACACCAGAAAACCAGAAGTGGCACTGTGGCTCAAAGTAGTAGAGTGCTAACTTAAGAGCAAAAAATCAGGGACAGAGCCAGGCCCTAAATTCAAATCCCATGACTCGGGTGGGGGTCAAGGGGGAGGGATTAAATCACAGATTAACCCAATAATCAGAGTCATATTGTGTCACACTGTTGAATTTATGTGTATGGTTAAAAAACTATTCACTAAGGTACTGGGTCTGAATCTAGCTTAGTTACACCATCAAAACATAGAGATAGGCTATTTGTTCAATTACATTTTCTTTAAATAGTTGTAAAAAGAAGTTGCCACTTGACAAATCAGTTTCTGAACAAAATACACCTTGATCTGTGCTACTCCTTTCATCATTCTCTCTTGCTATTTCCTATAGTCTCTTGCAAAAGCCACATGGTCTCTGTATTTCATGTCTGCTCCCTGGATATGTCTGCTCTCTCCTTCTCTTTTCACTTCCTGGCTGCTTCATTCTCCATCCCTTTACAAGTACTTTTACTTTGACCATAAACCAGTAGGAGGCTTTTACATTTCTTATTCCATCCCTGAATTGGTTCAGATCTTAGCATTTACCCCATTCAGAAGCAAATTAGTGAAGAAAGAGAGGTACTTTAGTATCTGATCATCCCCGTTTATCCAATCAATGTAGAGATTATAGATTGTCAAGCTATAGATTGGTGGATGTGATGCCGACCTAAGGTCACAGGGAGAAATCACAGCACACAACCCACCATTTCCCACTACTGTTCCATGCCTTGGGTTTTGTCTTTTTTTCAGAATGCATTGTGGGTAAGCAATCATCATAAATATATCCAATAAGTATGCTCAAAGAAAAGAAGCCCCAGCTGGGCTACATTGTTCCTTGTAAAGCTGGCACTGCTTGCTTGGTCTGCCCACACTGAGAACTAGTCTTGATCACAAATGTAGGTTGAGTTCATGTTGGTCAGATGTTTTATAGCAGGATTATTTTAGAATAGACATAATAAGAACCTCAAAAAGGTTTCAAGTTGGAAATAACAGAATTGTTACATTGAAACACATTATATGGGATTCATTAAACACTAAATCTCAATCTAAGGATGTATGTAAACTATCACTGCATTAAGTAATCCCAGAGTCACAAATAGCTCCCAGTCACATTTAACAATCTGTTCTTTAAATGTTGAGTCTTCTTGACTCTGTGAAACTTCTACATGATCTTATTTATTTTTCTTTTAATTTTATTGTGTTTGCATGTCACCTGTAAGACAGTTCTTATTAAGCTGACCACCACCTCCATGTGTCTGGGCCATGTAAATTGAAAAATATTTTTTTTTTACTATCTGTTATGACCCTTTCTTAACTCCATCTGATGTTAGTCAGGAACTCTGGGAACTGTGTCTCCGCTGGTCTCTGCTCTTCCTGTTTACAGTAAACTGAGCATGGTAACACCAACATGCCTCTTCTCCTTGTATTGCTCTGTAGTACATATCCCTGCTTTGTTGATGCCTGTTTTGTTCTTCATCCCTTCTTTTTCTATTGTCCAATAATTCAAACTTAGAGAAGACTTGCAAGAACCCTCAAAAGTCTTCATCCTGTTTACCGAATTGGCAACACTGGGCTACATTCTCTTCACTGCTTTTCCTCCTGCCTTTCTCTGTGTAGATATGTATTTCCATATATACATTCATATAAAAGTACATGCACTTATTCTGCCATAGAACCTGTCAAACACTTTTTTTCTCTTTCATGTAATACGACAATGCCCATCACTGCACCTGTCTATATTTCCTATGTACAATAGTTTCTCTAGGCCGCCAATGCTCACAATCCTGAACGCAGACCTCTAGAGATCCCCAAAAGCTCAGGATGCCAAAGAATTTTCACACACAGAAAAAAACCCTAAGACTTTATTGGCTGTTTCACAGTACTGACATTTGTAATGGTGGTACAAAAATGATGTTGGGTAACAACTCTCTTGCCTTCATCCAGGTGATAGCAAGGGCAACCATTTGTCTTTGTATTAATATGGTTCCAATAAAGGTATAATGCTAGGGTATGATATGAGTGTTAATATTAAGAGTAGAACAGGGGCATGTACTCCTAATATAAACAAAACAATATTCGAATATTCGCTTGCTGTACTCATGCTATGGTCTTTATCATCATGAATTTGGTTTTCTTAATACCAATGTCTTTAAACACTGTTCTTGACAAAGCATTAGAAAATAATTTTATGAAAACTCAAGCCTGGGTCAGGCATCTTTTTTTTTTGCCAGTCCTGGGCCTTGAACTCAGGGCCTGAGCACTGTCCCTGGCTTCTTTTTGCTCAAGGCTAGCACTCTACCACTTGAGCCAAAGCACCACTTCTTGCCGTTTTCTATATATGTGGTGCTGGGGAATTGAACCCAGGGCTTTGTGAATACGAAGCAAGCACTGTTGCCACTAGGCAAGGGCCCAGCCCAGGTCAGGCATCTTTTAAATATTCTGTTTGACATGGAAAGAGAAAGTCTAAGCCCTCCCACACATCTGCAGAAGGATGGCTGCCTCGGGAACTGCACTGTCACTCTTCACACTCCTCATGAGCACTAATTCAGACATGGATAGTTGGCAGAACTGGGTATCCCACCAAATTAGTTTGTGACTTTCAGGACAGCTACTGACAATACTGATTGCCTTACAGGTGTCACTTCAGGTGAAACTTAAAAGTTTTGAAGAACAGCTGCCCCCATGAACTTGACAGCTTAGCTTCTGAATGCCTAAAGACTTCTCTGATATGGTGTGCTAATGACTATAATTTTCCAACTGCATAATAAACACATTAGTATTCAAAATACTTCTATAATTCAATCAACCAATAATACATAATGTTACAAAATCATGCATGGGTTAAGGAGCTAGCTCCACAAAGTGCAAAGACATTCCAGTTATTTAAACACAGGAATGTAAAAATATTTACTGCTATAGTTTCAAATTCCATATTTCAACCAGTTTTAAGGAATTGATTTGTGTTGAAGGGCGTGTGTGTGTGTGTGTGTGTGTGTGTGTGTGTGTGTGTGTGTGTGTTTTCCTGGGGTGTGAACTCAGGAACTCAGAACAAGGGTACTGTCCTGAACATTCTTTGCTCAAGGTTAGTGTTCTACCACTTGAGCCACAGCTCTACTCCAGGCTTTTTTTTTTTTCTTTTTGAGTAGTTTGTTGGAGATAAAAGTCTCACAGACACAGAGTTTGCTGCCCAGGCTGGCTTTCGGAACTCCATCTTCAGATCTCAGCCTGCTGAGTAGACAGGTCTACAGATGTGATATGTTGAATTTTTATTAGTATCAATAAGAATATCCATCCTTACTTGAGAACAGCTATTTAGTAATGCATTCTTTTCCAACTACATAATTGTGAAATGATTTTTTCCTTAGGTTTTTATACAAAATAACACATTGCAATTGTATATATGAAGAAGCAGACTTGAGAATCCAGCTGTGCCTGGCAAGTGATACTTTACTACTTCTAAAAAGGTAAAACAAGACAACCAAACCAAAAAAAAAATGGTTTTATGTCACTCTTATTCTTCTGCTTATGTTGGGGAAATAGATACTTTAGATAGCTTTGAAATGTTGCATTAACATTTAATAAATTCATTCTCCTAAATTCTTTTTGTTTGTTTGTTTGTTTGTTGTTGTTTTTGCCAGTCCTGGGCCTTGAACTCAGGGCCTGAGCATTGTCCCTGGCTTCCTTTTTGCTCAAGCCTAGCATTCTGCCACTTGAGCCACAGCGCCACTTCTGGACGTTTTCTATATATGTGGTCCTGAGGAATCAAACCCTGGGCTTCATGTATATGGGGTGACCACTCTTGCCGTTAGGTCATTTTCCCAGACCTTCTCATTTCTTTTTTAAAGACTTAGAATCATGGGCAGTGTTTAGTTTTTTATTTATTTTTGTTTATGTAGTACCAAAGAATTGAACCCAGGGCTCCATGCATGTTAGACAAGCACTCTACCACTAAGCCACATTCCCAGCCCTATTATTCTTGTTTCTAAATGAACAAATAAAGCTATCTTTTAAATTTCTCAGCTTCAAGTTTTAATATTGTCGATGTAACACACATAAAGAAGAATTGCTAGTTGGGGTTCTCAATCATTTTTAAGAGTACAAAAGTATTGTGGAAATTAAAAGCTTATAGATTGCTCTTGTAGGTTATAAACCTGGAAATGAGTTGAGAAAAATATGCCCTACACAAATTTTCAACATTGCTAAATCATGTCAAATTGCTACCCAATCAAGTTATGAGTTTATATATTGAAGTTGTGAGATCATAGCTTCATGTCATTATCATAAAGTCTCCATGACATAAATTAGTTCATTATTAAGTAGACTTTGTTTAGATAAGAAAATACCTTGGAAGATAGTTTTAAACAGTTTGTGCCCTACAAAACTATATGCTGTAAGCCAACTGCTCAACTAATAGGGGGTAGGGAAGTGGGGAGGGGGAAATGAGGGAAAAACGAGGGAGGAGGTAACAAGTTGGGTAAGAAATGTACACATTGCTTTACATATGAAACTGTACATCACTTTAACAATAAAGAAAAAATTTTAAAAGAATAAAAAAAAGTTTGGTCCTACTAAGTGCCTTGTAATTTTTATTATCAATTAGGAGGAAAATAAATAGATGAAAGTCTTTAATTAAATATACAATTCAAATGTATGCAAAAATTAAATTTCATTGCAGTATTTTATTAATAATTAGGTCAAACATGTATCCCAGAAAACCAATAAATTAAAAATACTATATATTCTTCCAGTGTAGCTACACTACTATATAATTATTCGGGGAGCATATGAACTGATTAAAAGAAGTGCAATGATTAAAAACATGTGGCCTATTACCATGTAAAATAGGTTTGGGATTAATTCTACAACTGTTTGATATTTAAAAGGAGTATGTCAGTCAGTGTATTAAGGCGTTTTTATGTATATATAATAGGAAATGATTTAAAATTTCTTAACATTAAAATATAATGCAAGAAGGAGGTAGGAAAAATTATATTAATTCTTTCAGAGCAAGACATTATAATAAGCTGAATCATAAAATTTTTAATTTTTAATGTATGTTTTAAAAGGAATAAAAGCCCTTAGGACCAGGTGGAATAAGATGAGATTATGATCCCAACAGGGAGTTTTTTGGAGATACTTTCTATAGACATCATATCATCAAGACCTAATAGAAGAAATGGCTTTCAATCATATCTTCTGAAGTCATAGAGAATTTTATCATGCCTCATGTATAATGAAATGTTAATGTGATTTTTTGATTGATACAATTCAAAGTGGTTCGTTTTTCAACAGTAGTTCCTATTCATTATAAGACTGATTTAATTTGATACTTATAATTAAAACCATGTTTTTTTAAAAAAATAGTAACTGAATCCAAAGGAAGAAGGAAGCATTTGTCATTTAGAGAAATAGTTGGCATTGGAGAGGAGTTTTCACTGCACTCGTGTTCACAGATACGGAGACAAGACAAATGGACAATCCTCCTTTCATTTGAATTCCTCACCCAAGTCTCCCACCTCAAACTCTGCTTAGGTTCAAAAATGACTTGAAAATACTTCAAGTAAGACGTGTATATGAGGGGCTGGGAATATGGCCTAGTGGCAAGAGTGCTTGCCTCCTACACATGAAGCTCTGGGTTCGATTCCCCAGCGCCACATATATGGAAAACGGCCAGAAGGGGCGCTGTGGCTCAGGTGGCAGAGTGCTAGCCTTGAGCGGGAAGAAGCCAGGGATGGTGCTCAGGCCCTGAGTCCAAGGCCCAGGACTGGCCAAAAAAAAAAAAAAAAAAAGACGTCTATATCAAAATTATCAACATTAAGATATTTGACGTAGCCAGGCATGGGTGGCTCACTCCTGTAATCCTAGCTACTCAGAATACTGAGATCTAAGGATCAAAGTCAGCCTTGGCAGGGAAGTCTGAGAGACTTATCTCCAATGAACCACCAGAAAACCAGAAGTGGTACTGCAGCTCAAAGTAGTAGAGTACTAGTCTTAAGCAAAAGAGCTCATCAACAGCACCCACGCCCTGAGTTCAAGCCCCACAACTGACCAAAAAAAAAAAAAAAAAAAAAAAAAGATATTTGAATGAGAGAATGAATGTATGGATGAATAAGATTTAAGGCTACCCTAATGAACTTCCTAAAACAGAGGCATAAACAAGTGTTCACTAGAAATGTTCATTATAACTAAGGAACTGAGACTGTGGCTAGAAGGGAGTCACATGATACTCGAAGACCAGTTGGCCTGGTGAGGTTCTCAGAATACACTGTGGACCATTAAAATAAGAGTTTCCACACACAGATAAAAAAGGGACAGCACACACACCCTTCCTGCAAAATGGACTCAACAGCTAAAACTGGTGGCCCAGGCTTGTGGTTATGATCTCTTAACACAGCCTAGAGGATTGAAGCAGTCAGGAAGCCTTTCAACACCCAGAGCCCTGTGCGGCTCTGGCCGCACTGCGGCAAGACTGGGCAAGCTAAGATCTAGAATAGAAGCTGTAACACTTCTCTTCCTCCTCATCCCCTTTTCTGTGCTCTGAGTAAACTGAGGTACAAAAACAACACAGGATTTTTAAATTTTTTCAATATCATTTCCTTTTCTCTAATTAATGTCTTAAAATAACCTGGAAAAATACTGCCTACTAGGAAAGAGATGGTAAAGAACCTGGGATATTTTTTAATGAAATGTTCAGGTATTCAGAGCTCAAATTCAATGTCTTAATTAAGGCCCTTCTTGAACCAGCCTCTATCATATTATCCCTATTTTTTTAATCTGCTGCAATGTAGGTATCTACCTTTGATAGTGTTCATGTGTACTTGCTAGATAATGAGAATAATGCATTCATGGATACAGACCCTGTTATGATGATACTTGAATAAAAATACTTGCTCTTCAACTTAATAGCTATGAAAAAAATTTTATGCCTATGTAGAGGATGCAATTTTGACAATAATTTTGCTGATATTCTTTTGTTTGGAAATAGATTTCACTGGTTGATAAGAGCAACGTATATGATCCAGATATAAGATAAAATCCAGGATGCGTCCAAAGTAAGCACTTGAGAACGGTGCGCGTTCTGTGCTTTGTTTTTGAGATGAGCTCTTGCTGTGTAGCCCAGGCCGGCCAGGAACTCCCGCCCCTCTACCTCAGCATCCTCAGTGCTGAAATTAGAGACGCATGCCACCACACCCAGCACAGCTTTCATTCTTCATTTGCTTGATGTCTATCTCCCCAACTAGCTTGGTCTTTATGTGTCTACATTGGCGACCCAATACCTAGAATGCTATCTAGAGCATGGATGAGATTTGCAATAGGCTGACAATCAGTTAACTAAACATTGAGCCTTTGCTATCCATGGGTCAAGATTATTGACTCCATAAGGCTGATAGTGGCTTTGTTGCCTTAGTTCTGATAAATTGTCACCACAGTCTTCTCTTCTATTCACTCTACATATCCAATAACTTCATGTCCCTTGATGATTGAGTCCATATAACACCTCAAAAATTCCCACTGATAGTCTATCTTCTTACTCCTTTGCACATTTTATGAAAATCATTTCTTTTCCTTATGAGTATTTATTTCTGCTACTAATTTCCTTTGTTAAAAAGTCCTTATTACCAGTCTTATGTTAAAATGTCCTGTGACTCTTACAATATCTACAATATTTTACTAAAACAAGCTCTCAATAAATTCTAAGCTGCCTTCAAATCCAAGTTGCCCTTTTCTCAGTCAGTTGGACCAGGCAGGTTATTAATAATTCCAAGTTAAATTGAGGGCTCCAATAGAAGGACAACTGGTGCTGAAAATACATCCATCTTCTCAAATGACCAGATTCAAGATAATTGCATTCCCATAGTGTCTCCATATTCCAGTGGGTGCCTATAAAATGCCATGCTCACTGGCTGACTTGAGGGAAAGACATCTCTTTATCCAGACCACAGATTATTGGAGAAGGTATTGTATAAATGTGTTTATGGAAGAACTTGGAAAAAAATTAAACTAAGTGAAGTGAGCCAGACCCAAAGAAGCATGGATTCTATGGTTTCACTCATAGGGAATAATTAACAAAGGTTTAAGCTAGTAACAGCAGAGGATCACAAGAGCCTAATAGCTCTGCCCCTATGAACACATAAAATGATGCTAAATGAAATGAATTCCATGTTATGAAAATGACTGTTATATCACTGTTGTAGTTACTTTCAACATGCCATGTGAAACTGTAGCTTCTTTCGTTGATGATCCTCTTGTATCCCTTCCTGTGTTTGTGCCGGCACTATCACTGTATCTTATCTGAATACATTGGAAACTGTATATACTTGTATTAGAACTAGGGAAGTGAAAGGGAGTATCAAAATCGAGAAACAAAGGATAAAAAGACAAACAACTCCAAAAGCAATACTTGCAAAACCATTTGGTGTAAACCAATTGAAGAGGGAAAGGGGGAGGGGGGAGGAGGAATGAGGGAGGAGGTAACAAACAGTACAAGAAATGTACCCAAGGCCTAACGTATGAAACTGTAAAAAAAGAGAATATCTAAAGACACAGGAACATAGGACAGTCATTAACAGCAATAAAGACCTAACTATTTCCACTAACAGAGGAGAAAGCTCCAGAAATTTTTGAGGATTGACCATAGACCACTGTGAAATTTAAAATTGGATGTAACCAAATTAGAAGAAATCCTGGGTCTTGTTAGAAAAATAAGAAGCAAACTTGAAAATAATTGCAGCTGTGAAGCTTGATGATTTAAAATGAACTTTCAATGTCAATTCTACCCCATAAGGACCAACCGCCTCTATTCCCAGCTGCTGTCAATTTCTCCTGCACTCTGGTCTCAAGCAGATGCCTTTCTGGACCTTTCTTTAATATGCTTTGTTTATCAGACATATATTGGAAATCTAATATGGATCAAGTAGTTTCCTAAGCAATTGGAACACAATAGTGAAAAAAAATAAGCTCATGGTTTGATGGAAGACACAGAAATAATATCAATTTACCAATCAATCAACCACCTACAAAACTGAAGTTGTGACATGTGGTATGAGGGAGAAGGAAATGGTATTTTGAGAGCACATAACAAAGACTGTGCAGATCAAACACAGCTTCCCTGGGGACCAAACCTTGAACTTCAAACTTGAAGCATAGATGTTACACAGTGAAGAACATAGATGTTACACAGAGGGCCTCACAGGCTGAAGGAAAGATATGTACAGATGCACTTTGAAGGGAAGATCACAGAGTACAAGGGACAGAAAGAAGGCTAGCTTCTGTGAAGACAAAAGAAGAATGGTATGGGGCGTGTGAGGTGAGACGAAAGAGTGAACGGGGACCAGACTGTGCCAGACCCTGCTGATTTTATTCTAGGAGTAAAGCTTAAACTTTTAAAGGCTGCCATAACACCTCCATTACCACTTGACTGCCACTTATCCCAGCTACTACCTACTATCCTGGGTATTCAATGGGACATAAAATTAGACTAAGGTGGGCATGGTCAACTCATACCTCATAGCTACTCAAGATGCTGAGATCTGAGAACCATGATTCAAAGCCAGCCCAGAGAGGAAAGTCTATGGGACTCATCTCCAATTAACTGCATGCATGCACACACGCAGACAGACAGACAAAGAGCTGTGGCTAAAGTGGTAGAGTTCTAGCCTTGAACATAAAACTCAGTGCCCAGGTCCTGAGTTTAAGCCCCTAGTCTTGCATACAGACACAGACACAGACACACACACACACACACACACACACACACACACAGATTGAGAGTGAGAAAGAGAGGGGGGGCTAATCTGGGAGGGAAAAACTAACAAAGCAAGTAAAAGGATCTGAACAAGTTGCCATAGGAAATCCTCAATCAAGACAGCTGTAGACAATATGAAAGCATTAGAATGAGACTGAAACTCAAGTCCCAACCACCAAGATGCAATTCTTACTAAAATTGATAGAATTCCCACCCCTCCATCTTCCCGGATTCCCCCTCCCAACGACGTAGCCATTTTGTGTATTTTCCTATGTTCCAGATCTTTGAATGTCCATCACGGTTGCAGAAGGAAACTGAATGGTAATAAGTAATTGATTTAAGTTCTGCCCTAGGGTAAAATAATGATTCATTGACGTTTGTAGCATTTTATTGTAAGTGTGGTGGAAATGATTATTATCTTTAATGGTTAACTGAGTAATTGATTATTGATAAATGAGTGCTCTATTCAAGCCAGGATCCATCTCACAGCACCTGGAAAAGGATGATGTTCCTACTCTTTTAATGACCATTAAGTGGTAAATAAGGAAGTGGAAATGTTTCATAACTTACATATTAAGTATCTTTGGTCATTTAACCACCTCTACGATAGAGCAATAAGGCAGTGGGGGGGGGGGAGGGAGCCGACATCAGGAAAGATCAATGACTGTTTTTCAGAGTTTTATTGAAAGTGCATTATAGATTGTCTTGCTTTTAACATTATTACTTCATTGAATAACGATATATGAATAGACCAAGGGGAAAAATTAGAATACAGCTATGCAAGCCTATCTGTGTGGCAGAATGAGAATTATATAGGGAAATGGCCTCCGGAATTAATTCCAATCCCATCCTCACTCTCCCTGCCAGTGCAACTGGGATTTACCTTTGGATAAACACAAAATGAACAAAGCCTAGCTTTGGGGTGCTTGATCTCCTGATGGTTCCTCAGTTACTGAACCTTTCTGCCACCTTTGTGTCACCTAAACTTCACTCCCATGCAGCACTGCTGCATGCCGTTCAGGGGTATCTTACACATAAATTCCCAAGTGTCATAGCCATTCTGTCTGTGTTCAAAAGCCAATCTCCACTTTTTGGTTGTAGTTTGGGGGGTGGGTGGGGAATTGCCAGTCCTGAATGCAGGGCTTGAGTGCTGCTCCTGAGCTTTACTGCTCAAGGCTAGTACTCAACCACTTGAGCTACAGCCCCATCTCTGGCTTTTTTTTTTTTTTTTTTTTTTTTTTTTTTTTTTTTTTTTTTTGGTGCTTAACTGGAGATAATATTCTCACAGACTTTCCTATCTGAGCTGGTTTGAACCGCAACCTCAGAGTTCATCCTCCTCTGTTGCTAGGCCTGAGCTACTGGCACACAGTCCCGTCAGTGATTTGTTCTTTGGTCAAGCCTTAAGAAGCAACTAGTCATTTAACTAACTTACATGACATCCCACCAGCCTGCTTCGAAGTGAATTCAGATGAAGAGAGAATACCCATTGATGTGTTCCCCACTGGTGAGAGGAAAGCCAGGTAAGTTGAATGGGGATACACAATTACATGGAACTGTGTGGGGAGGCAATGAAGCCCTTGCTCAGGATGGCTAGCCAAGGCAGGATGAATGGTTAGGGAAACCACAGAATTTAGTTTAACACCTAACAAAGCCGAGTTTAAATCTTGACTCTCCCCATCAGCTAGACCACCTTCAAGACTCAAGTTCAAGTGGTTATCTCATGTGGTAGTAGTATCTTGCCTAGTGCAACAGTATATCAGGGTTAAAACACTCAGATTACCATTATCATTTTTACAGAAGCAAATGGGTTACCAAAGCATTCTAACTAAGGATCATTGGGGACCATCCACAGTCATCTATCTGTTTGTTTCTTTGTTGATAATTCAGAGGAAGCCTTAATTGGGTTAACCAAGAATTTAGGAAGAAAGAGAAAAGTTGGAATAATGGTGCACAAAATAATATCCCTTTCTTCCAAATTTAATCCAAACTTTGGCCTGAAAACGATTAGTTAAGTGAAGGTACTCTCTTTGCTTTGGCCTTGACTCCAAAAGCAAGGGCATTAATACAAGTTTATTAACATCTTCGATATAATTTGAGAGGTCACTCAATATCCAGATATTTATGTCAACCGTAGAATGATTCTAGGTGAGGTCACGTAATTTTGTTTTTCATTGCTCTTGGTGGTACAATCACTAAGAGAACAGATTCTTCAGTGAAAAGGATGGTAATATCTATGCTAATGATTTGCTAATATATTTAGTGTACAGTATGCTTAAAATGTCCCAATCTTGTCCTAGCAAGTTCAAATGTACCACTTCCTGCCTTTCCCTTTCCCTAATCATCAACTGAACACCAATGCCTTCAGCTCTGTGCTTTTCTTCATCCAAAATTCTACTGTCCATCATTTCTGCCATGGGCAACCAATGAGAACTGTGTGGGATTGGAAAATACCAATTTAGTATATCGTCTCTGAGGCTATTTCTGGAAGAAAAAAGTATTTATAATTTAATGCTCCAAATATACCATCTCTTTTTAAAGTGAGAGGAGACGGAATCTAGCCATAAATTCATTACTCCTAACCCTTGACCTCAGAGCTTCAAGCCATCCATATATTATACAGTAAAGAGTCAAAGTTCAGAGTCCCTTTAAATCATACACAGCAGTTACTCTTCTAATAGTCTATTGAAAAGAGCCACCAATCTACTTTAAATGAAAGAGGAAGGAGTCTGTATTACACAGCCCCAGTACCATGCAGATTCCAATACTGAAGCAAGAAAGCCTGAAGAGATGTAGTGGGACAAATATGGAGTATTGGGAATAAACGCCAGTGATTGTGAGAGGGAGGGATGAGGCCAGGGAATTAAACTAATTTTACAATATTGCAGTCTCCCCCATGGTATTTACTGGAAGCAGTAATACTCAGACTGTGTTCTATCTCATCCCATGGATTCTGCAAAACTACTGAATATGAAATCCAGGGAAAGGCTAAGCAGGCAAAGCTAAGGAATAACAGCACTGCTTCCTTAGCCTAGCACCCACACGTATGAGTAATGTCAGACTTCAAAAGAATGAGTTCTATTTATGAAGAATATTTGAGCCTTTTTGACATACCTTTGATATGCCTTGGTAATCAAGATATAACATGATAGATAGATGATTTTTGAAACATCTTTAAAAATTACTGACTACTCTTTGACTGTCAAATGGAAAATGATTTCAAAGATGTAGGAGTAGTTTACTTGTAGCAAGTGCTTATCATATTCCCAGCAATATGCTTAAGGACTTCATCCCCGCAAGTTGTGTAATAAACACAAACAGGTTGGTTATATTGTGGTCTTTATTTCTAAGTAGGAAAACTGAGATTAAAATATAAGTAATACGTTAGCAACATGGCCAACTAGAAGTCCTTGACACTCAGCACCCTTACAAAGACAGGAAAAATAATAAATGAACAGCTTCATAATAGAGGCATGCTAGAAACCTAACAGAGTAGAAATTGGGGCTGGTCATGTAGAAAATGTAAATATACACCTTGCTTCCGTTGCCTCACCCCTCAGTTGGGATCAGCTCAGATCAGAAAGGGACTCCTCCCTCTAGGAACAAAGTAAGCAATAACATCCCACAGATGCGCATCAGCAGCTTGGATACCCACCAGGCTCACCACTGGGAACTCCTGTCCTCTTCAGAATCAGAGACCCAGCTACAACGCACCACCCTGGCCCAACAAACTTACAGGTGTCTCCAGTCACAGAGCCCAGCTCTGTGAGTGAGCTGCCTCCAAATCTGCCTCCGAGTGAACCTGCACCCCAAGAACCAAACAGTGCAACGTGGTCGCAAGACCTTCGGCCTAGCATCCTAGGTTCCAAAACCGTGGGAAGCACTCTGGGCCCCCACACTGCAAAAGCTGCTTGTGGCCCATTAGATCCAGAACCAAGGGATCCCCTGAGCTGAGTTTCTTCTTTGTGGGAAAAATGAGAACAGGCCTTGTCACCAAGACCCCTAACAACCTATGCTGCTACTGCTGCTACCACATACCCCAATAGCCCAGGCCTCAGAGAACTCCCAGTCATCACTAGAGACAGCAGCTGATGCTGCAAAGAGGCAACATACAGCCCTGTGTCTACTCAGAACCCAAACTACTGAGCTCTGCCCAACTGGCACACTCGGACCCATTTCCAAGAGCATTATTTTTTCCATATAAAAGCTACAAAGTGGGCTAGGGATATGGCTTAGTGGTAGAGTGTTTGCCTTGCATGCATGAAGCCCTGGGTTCGATTCCTCAGCACCACATAACCAGAAAAAACCAGAAGTGGCTCTGTGGCTCAAGAGGTAGAGTGCTAGCCTTGAGCAAAAAGAAGCCAGAGACAGTGCTCAGGCCCTGAGTCCAAGCCCCAGGACTGGCAAAAAAAAAAAAAAAACAACCAACAACAACAACAAAAAGCTACAAAGTTCTAAAAGTCATGCTTGTCCATTAGATATACAGGCATCAGTTCTGGGACACAAAGAACATGAGAACCAAAGAACCACAACACTACCAGAGGGACACAGTAATTTCTCATAAACTGAACTCAGAGATAAGGAAATGCACAAATTTCCTGAAAATTCAAGTAATGGTCATAAATAGACTAAGTGAGACACAAGAGAATAGTAAGGGACAAGACAATGAAACGAGGAAAATAAGTTTTCATCCCTGTGAGGGTTCTGGAGCAATAAGAAAGACAGACATAAACAATGAAAGACTCAAACAGACATCTTGGAGCTGAAGAATTTAGTGAATAAAAATGCAAATGTAATACACAGCTTCTATAGCAGCAGATCAAGCAAGGATTTCTGAACTTCAAAATAATTCTTTTGAAATTAAAAAAAAGGAAATGAATTACTCAGTCAAAGGTTTACAAAGAAAGAAAAATAGAGTAAAAAGTCTGAGATGTTTATGGGGTATCATGAAGCAAAACACCTATTGCATTATGAGCTTCCTGGAGAAAAATTAACATAGAGACAGATAGTTTATTTAATGAAATAATTGGTGAAGTCTGAGCATGATGCACATCTGTATTCCTAGCATTCAGGAGGCTAAAACAAAAGGGTCACAAGTTCAAGGCCAGCCTTGGCTACATAGTAAGATCTTCTCTGAAAAAGAAAAACAGGGGAAGGAAGGAAGAAAAGAAGGAAGGGAGAGAGGGAGGGAAAGAGGGAAGGACAGAGGGAGGAAGGGAGGGAGGGAAAAAGTACTGAAAACTTCCCCACATCTTGGAAAATATATGGGCATCCAAATACATTAAACTTAGAAATCTCTAAATAGATTCAATATAATGAGTTCATGGAGTCTGGGGATAGAGCTCAGTGGTAGACATGCTTATTATGTTTGAAGATCTGGATTTAATCCTTAGCACAAAAATAAATTTTAAAAAGAGATACTATCCAAGACACATCACAACTAAACTGTCAAAAATCAAAGACAAAGAGAACTCAAACTCCAGTACTAACAAGGAAAAAAAGATGCAAATTGTAACTTCAAAAGCTTTAATTCTTCAATGATTTTGAAAAAATGAAAAATATCTATTGTGAAATTATATAATTTGCTATTACTCTTAAATTTATGGCCCAATCTTTAGACTTTTCATTCTGATTTAAATGTTTTTAACAAGCTGCTGATTTTCTAATAAAGTTAATAAACATATGTAAGCTCTGTGTGTGTGTGTGTGTGTATGTAGGAAGGTACAAAGTCAAGATGATTATGTACTTGAAGTTAAGTTTGTTATCAGTATGATATATTCTGTTTTATGTAAGGCCAGTGATACTGGCAGAATAAGAAACAGGGAGAAGGAGGAAATTGAAAAAGAAAAAAGAGAAAAGGAGGGGAGGAAAAGCAAAGAACGAAGAGGAAGAAAAAAGGAAAGCAAGATAAGGAGGAGTAGAGAAGAAATCTCAAATGAATATAGCAACATTTCACATCAAGGAACTATAAAAATAAGAACAAGATAACTTCAAAGTTATTAAATGAAAGAAAATGAAATAAAGCATATAGCAAACAGAATAACCATAGGAAAAAAACCAAGATAATTAGTAGGTGAATTTTTGAAAACAAAATTAACAACCCCCTGCATAGGCTAGAAAAATAAAAGAAATTCAATTATATAAAGTCTGGTACAAGAAACAAATGCCTACTCTAACACTTCAACCCAACACAGTAGTAGAGCTACAATCAAAGCAATTTGATTAGAAAAATTAAAATAAGCAAAAGCACAAAGGAAGAAGTAAAGTTACTTCCATCTGGAGATTACATGATCCTTCTTTTATGTGGAAAGCCCAAATACTACACACACACACACACACACACACACACACACACACACACACGACCTAAAAATGAATTCCATCAGGCTGCAGGATATAAAATCAACATACAAAAATCTGTCATTTCTTGGGCTGGGAATATGGCCTAGTGGTAAAGTGCTTGCCTCGTATACATGAAGCCCTGGGTTCGATTCCTCAGCACCACATACATAGAAAAAAGCCAGAAGTGGCGCTGTGGCTCAAGAGGTAGAGTGCTAGCCTTGGGCAAAAAGAAGCCAGGGACAGTGCTCAGGCCCTGAGTCCACACCCCAGGACAGGCAACAAAAAATCTGTCATTTCAATCTAACAATCTAGCCAAAAATATCATGAAAACAAATCTCATTTCTTATAGCTTAAAAAATAGTAATTAATTAGGGAGGTAAAATCCTATACATTGAAAACTACAAAACATGAATGACATTAACAAAGAACTCCATTAAATATGTGTTCCATGTTTGTGGGATTTAAATTTTATTAAAATATTTGTTCTACCTAAAGTTATATGTAGATAGACTTCGTGCAGTCCCTACCAGAGGCAAGAAAGGAAGAAGAAAAAGAAGGAAGGAAGGGAGGGAGAGAAGGAGGGAGGGAGGGGGGGAGGGAGGGAGGGAGGGAGGGAGGGAGGGAGGGAGGGAAGGAGGGAGGGAAAATAGAGAGAAAGAAAGGGAAGGAGGGAGGGAGAGGAAAAGGAAGAAAGAGAGAGGGAGGAAGGGGGAGGAGGAGGAGAAGGAGGAGGAGGAGGAGGAGGAGGAGGAGGAGGAGGAGGAGGAGGAGGAGGAGGGATGGACTAGTTATATCAGTGATTAGCAAGAAGATTTTTAAATGGCATCCAATATCTCTTTCCATCTATGCTTCCTAGCTATGGAAATACGGCAAGTAAACGCTCTCTTTTTCACAATACTATTCAGCCCTGATGAACCAATGGTTTTCCAGTGAGTGGGCCTGTGGAGGGATGAGTGCATGGTTTATTCCTGACAACAGAGGAGGCTAATTAATTTGGCCTCTCTATGCTGATATGTACTAGCACCAATAAGTCTGATTTTCATCCTGCTCTAATCACAAAATATCTGTTAATCGTATAAAGCAGTTTAGAGAGTGCATTGGCTATTCGACAACTCAAATGCATAAAGAAATTCAATAAGGATGGTTTGCAAGGAACAATGGAATAAAGAATAAATTCTGAGAGTACTGAAAATCAAAGTTGACCTCTTAAAGGAGTACATCAAATGAATGAACAATAAATTTTCCATAAGGAAAACCAAAGCATATTTTATAAAGCAAGAATTGTCTCTCCTGAATACAAAATGAAGCACCTCATGGGCCCAGTTCTTTCTCAGTATAACTCTAACAGACTGGATCTGCTTTTTCCAATGCATTCCCTGACACTCCTATTTCATTAGGTTATTCCCAATCAATATCCCTGCTGTGATTGGCTATAGTCACCAGTGGGAGAGAAGCATTTGGAGGACAGCAGTTGGGTCAATTAAGCATTGACTTGCTATGCAGGTCATGAGTTCAAACACCACTATCACCTAAATAGAGAAGAAAAAAATCCAAAGTAAACAGAACATATTTTTCTACTTCTAGTCTGTCTCTTTAAGACAAATGGAAAGAGTCTGTGGAGAACTCTAAACAAAACTCCCTTAAGGGGTTTCATAGCTGACCCTCAAAGCAAAGGGACTTCAAAGGGTCAGGCCCCACCTTGAGCCAATAGGAAAGTTGTGACAGACAAGCCCATGAGGTAAGCAACACCTCCGGTCATAGAGAAGATCAAATGCCTCTCCTCAAGAATCCAAGGAAAGCCAGGAAGAAGATCCTGATATCATAATGGACCTCCCAAACGCTCACTTGCTTTCTCTCAAATACAGTCTAACATCACAAATAGACTATCTGCAAGCTCAGTCTCCTCAGAGCCTTTCAGATATTCATCTTCAACTTATTTTCTATTACAATCATAGAAACTGAAGGAGTTACAGATGGATTGAATGTAAACTTTATGATTCTTATTGTACCAGAGAAGTGATTTTATGCATATAACCTTTTTACACATATAACAATTACCTCCACATGATTTCAAAGGAGTTCGATGCTTATGAGAAGAAGCCATCAATAACAGGCACTTGGATAATCATTCATTTCAAGCAGAGATGTTTTTTAAATCATTTAGTGCCATTGAAAATTACTTCCTTATCCTAGCAGGTTTTCCTTACTTGTTTTCATTTTCTTCAGAGAATGAAACATGATACAACCGTAGTCTGGTTCCTTTATACTTTTAGTTTTAAGCGGATTATATTTAGTGACACTAAATAGAAATGTGACATTTATTAATTGCCAACCTTATGCTAGAAATAGTGTCAGCTGTACATCTACATCAATCCTTATATACTCTCCAAAGCAATTCTCTCCCAAACAATTCACTAATGAAGAAACTGAGAGAAACAATAAATTTGCTTCAGGTCAAAAGCCAGGCAGTAATAATAGACAAACTAGTGTTTAACTCACATCTGTCCAGCTATAAAATTCAGCCTCCTCTTGTGACTTCACACCGCCCTCTAAGGTTAAGAGAGTTGGTCACCTAATTCTATGAAATAGTTTTGCCTTTTTGTTTTTTACTTTAATGGGCCTCCACTTTTTTTGTTTTATTTTGATTCTGTTTTGATTTTGAACTCAGGGCTCGGTCCCTTGCCTGGCTTTTTCACCTCCAGTGTTTGGCTAGCGGTCCATTTCTTATAGAGTTTTGGATCAGGCAATAGTCCCAGACACCTAGGCAGGCCTCCCTCCCATCAGAGGATAGAAGAGAAATGTTCTACAACTGCATCACACTTGTGTTAAGCTTTTTTGCTCATGGTTGATGCTGTACCACTTGAGTCATAGCTCCACTTCCAGCCTTTTTCTGGTTAGTTATAGATATGAATGTTTCAACTATGTCTGCTCAAATTGGCTTCAAACCTTGATCCTCTGATCTTAACCTCCTGAATAGCTAGGATTACCAGCACCTGGCTATTTTTATAGACTTTGTGAACTTCTTAACACTTTGCCATTTTTTTTTTACCAGTCCTGGGGCTTGAACTCAGGGACTGAGCACTGCCCCTGAGATGCTGTTTTGCTCAAGGCTAGCACTTTATCACTTGAGCCACACTGCCACTTCCAGCTTTTTCTGTTTATGTGGTGCTGAGGAATTGAACCCAGGGCTTCAAGCATGCTAGGCAAGCTCTCTACCACTAAGCCACATTCCCAGCCCACCATTTTTTTATCTTAAAGAATTTTCACAAAAGTTTTGCAATGAAAGTTACTATTACTATTAGATAATTTCTATGGTTAAATAAAACAGTCTGTGTGGTATACAAAATAACAAGGTTAAGATGGTTCTTCCATCCAAAGGATCAGAACATAGGCAAATGTGGAATTATTCGAGACCCCTATGCAGTTTGTGACTTTGTGAATTATTTGAGCACCAAAGATTTTTTTTTAAGTATCAAGGATGAGTTAAACAATAAAACATAGCCTGGCATGAATTACAATATCTGAATTCATTTCTCCGACTACTGTGTTTGTGGGCCCAAGGTTGAAAGCAATTAGGTGTGAATTATTATACCATCTTCCATGCCCTGGACAGTTTTATGGGGATTGTAAAATTTTATTATTAATGGCTCACTGTTTTTGGAGGAGTTGTTAATTTAAACATATATATTTAGATTGTTAATTAATGAATGGGACAAAATTAGTCTGTAAAAGTTTTCTAAGAACCAGAAACCATCAGGGAGTGAAAAGGAGCTGGCAGAACAACCCTGCAAAGACAGTGAATGTCAGCCCACCAGGGGTGCCTGGCCCTCAGAGCCATGCGGCCTCTTCTGAACCAGCTTATCTAACTTCTTGTTCTATGGATCTGAAAGAAGTAAGTGACTTGTCCAGGATCATACCATCAGTTAGTGGCAAGGCCAGTTCCAGTCCACCAAAGACCCTTAGATCCTGACTCCCAGTCCAAAGTCCATGATTTCAACAATTTAGAAAGATTCAAAAATAGCTGGGAAGGTTGGGAAAATTTTCAAGAAACAAAAAATACAAAAAACAATCCTCAGGATCTAAACAAGAGTTTTAGTTTAACTGGGATTGTTTGTCAAAATACTGCTTGGTTGTATGTCTAGCGCAGTCCTGAAAGAGAAAAAGGGTTCAGCAAGATTTGCTGATCAAGTAGGAATTTGTTGATCAAGTAGGAAATGCTCTCTGAATACAATATGGAGATCACATAAAAGCCCATGGGAACTTTCCTAAGAATGCACAACTGGTCACCCCAGATTGTCCCAGCAGCCCTAGACATAACAGCTGGCACAGCTTCAGTAATGGTCACATATAATTTGCAACTGTGGGCCTTCTCTTGCCCTACTTTTTAACTCACCTCATCTCCCAGTGCACACTTGCTTCTGCTCACTGAAGAGGAAAGAATTTCATTGGACAAATTCAGTCCTAAAAGAGTAATTGAAAGCTGATTGGGTTTTTCCATAGGTTAGACAAGAGAAAGGAAGAGCAGCCCTTGATAACTAAGTTTGATATCCGATGAACTGGGGATGGAAGCAACCATGCGGAGCTGCTGGCACAGTGAGTGGCAGTCTATCTTTATAAACTTAGGAAAGCACAGTCTTCTTCCTGCTCGGATTCTTCCCAAGCATCTAAGGCAAGTGGCCCAAATGAATTTGACTTGGAGGTCATAAGTGTATGTGTGTCTACTTTTTCAATCTTTTTAATGAAGAACTCAGTAAAAGCCATGTCAAAAGCCATCATCAGTTTCAATCTGAGTAGTGATTGACAGAACCTTCTCTATTCATCTTTCCCTGTTTCTCATTGAGCTGCAGTTGGGTCTGAATCCTCCCAGCTTACTATTTCAGGCTCTTGATCAAATACAGAAGCAGTTCCTGAGAGGAGGAATGCATTTTCTAGAAGTTGATACGCTGTATTTGGTGTTCAGTATCATATTTCATTATTCTTGGAAACACACTCACCCATTTGGACAATGCCATCCTCTGAATTCCTAGAGGTCCAGGCTCCCACTGGCCACCCAGAACCAACATAATGCCATTTTCACACTGTAGGCAGTTTTACACAGCTCTATGAAGACCGTAGATAATTAGAAAACGAATGAATCTCTTTATCGGTATCATAGAATTCTAATACAATGTTCTGGGCTATCTCCATCTCTGCTTTCAAGGCACTCATCTCAATGCTAAATGGGTGCTATGTTTTATATTTATATAGCACTTCATTCTTCATCCATAACGCTGGAACCATCTTCTAATATGAATTCTAGTATACCGCACTAAAAGATGAATCTTTTTCTCTGGGTCTACTCATTGAAAGTCAGTGCTGATAACAGTTTTCATTTGTGCCTTGACCTTCAATAACCTCTGTTCCTCTTCCTAAGTCTTTTGTTGACCTTAGGTGCTGTGACCAGAAAATGTTAAATAAGAAAATTTACTACAGGATAAGATGTAGATTTTATAGTAAAAAAATGAATTGCTCTACAAAGGAGAGCAATCACTGTGGGCAACAGAAAACGCAGCTGTATTTTTAAAGTGAGATGTGCAGTGTACCACATAGCATACAAATCCTTGGGAACAGGTGACAGCAGCAGCCCCGGGAGGAAGGGCTCGTGGGTCTGGATTAGCTTGCATCACACCAACTTTCACACAATATGCCTGGCCTGCTGTACTGGGTACTTGATGTTGCAAGTCCTAGCAAATGTTTCCTCCAAATGTTTTCCCTACAGATTGCATTTTTAAGGAGAAAGAGGTCAACTAGTCAAATATATGATAATGAAAATTCACATCACTTCCTAAATATGCATCTTCACAATCTGACCAATTCCCAAACTCGTTTTTCCATATACAAATCTTTCATTTTACAGTTTCAGTTGCTGAGATAAAAATCTTTTCTACCCTTATTTGTTTTTATTTAGGTGGGTTAGCAAGTTTAAGACACTCTGATAAAGAAAAAAAAATCATAGAAAGCATGTACTCTTTCTTTACTGGTTATAACCAAGCTATGTCTGACTTGAAAGTACCTATAAACTGTTGAACTTTTAAAATACACTGTTAATGCATTAATACTGGAACATATAGACATATACTATATGTTCTATAGAGTGATACATATAAGATATATAACACACATATAATACACAGATGTATCAGAGGAATGTCTTGCTTTGGTGTATCAAATGCCTAATCATTATGTATGTACATATGTAAGTATATAAAGATGTATAAATGTGCATACACAAATATATGTACATGTGCAAGAGTATATATACATACTGATATAAACAGATTTTTTTTACTACAGTCCTAATGAGGAGGTGTTTTTCCCACTTTATGTCTCTAACACTAAACTGACTTAATTTTTCTTTCCCTTTCAGCACCAACCACTAGACCTGGCACACTGTAGACACTCATATGTTTTGAAGTAATGATAGATCAAGAAAGGCTTATAAAGCCTAACTCTGCATTATAACAAAGTCCATAAAAAGTAGTTATATTAGGAAATTTCCCATTTTATTTATACACAAATGTATATGAGGAATTTGAGAGGGGATTTGCATCTCCCTGATCATCAGCGTAAAATTAGATGTTCGTATAATAAATGTACACAGGACTGTATGTAGTATGAGGAAGCTCTTCCTTCTTCTTCCATCACCATTCCTGAATATCTCAGCCACTAAAACAAACTGAGGCTTACTAACATTGGGTTTACTTCTCTGAGATAAGAGAAAGTGTCTCTGAACAGGTGTCCACATTTAAATGTGCGAGGAACTGCTGTTATCCAGGTCTGGAGTGTCTGCAGAGGTCCATGTGCTAAAGGCGTAGTCATCAGGCTGTATTGCTTTGGGGAGGTGGTGGTACCTTTGGAAGGTGGGACTAATTTGACGTTAGGTCATTGGGCTGTGGTCTTGAAGGAGATATTGGGGTATGGCATGCTCTCTATTCTCTCTCTCTCTCTCTCTCTCTTTCTCTCTCTCTCCCTCCCTTTCTCCTTTTTTTTTTTTTTTGCTACCATGCTTCCTTCCATCCTTCTACACTACACACCCTATTATACACTTTGCCACATCAGACCCAAAGCAATATGGCCAAGGAACATCATGCTGAAATCTCTTTCTTGCTTTGACCTTCCTACCTTAGGGAAAGCTGACTAACAGAAGAAACGCTGGGCCATTAGCATATATATGCAGCTCCATAGGAATATTCAATTTTCAGAATGGATAGCGACACCATAGTCCCAAGGAAATGTGATGGAGACCTGAATGTAGCTGATAGGAAGAAGAGACTGGGAGAAGTGATATCTGAAGAGGTTGGGAAAGAGCACAGAGCATTGGGTAACATCGGCTCATCAAGTGGCCTATAGCACTGCTGGGAGCTACTAGGCCAGCTTGATTCCTTCCCTTACTTACTCTGCTACAAGTATATAACAAGTATATATGCAAACCTGAATATACAAGTCTATGACACACTCAGGTTTCTGCTGCTGTTTCCGTTGGATGGAATTACCCAAGAGGTAATGGCTGGATATACAGCCAGTTTCCTATTGCTTCTCTGGAAAAGTAGTTTGTTCATTTTTATGCCCCAAAAGATATATTCTAGTGGCCTCCTGTGATCAAAGGGAAAAATCACTCAAGTTCTCAGTAGAAGAGAGCACACCAGGTTTGTGTTGTGATATATTCCAGGCAATCCTCTGGGACTTCCGCTGACTCTGCTTTCATTTGATGACACTTTCAACAAGAACAGAAACTCATGCCAAAGTTAATGCATTTTTATGACAAGAATTGAAACAAGAGTGGCAAATGTCCCTCATTCTTTTATACTGGGTCATGACTGTAATCTCATGCCCTTGGTCAGATGTCAGCCTCTTGACTGGAAGGGCAGGTAGCTGATTCAAGAGTTCATTCTTCTTCTCTCTCCAATTTGTTCACTTCAAAGTGAAGAGGGGTGTCTCCATCATAAAACAAAGCATGCACCTTCCATGTGTCATTTGACTCCTAGTCTGTGCAAAAGAGGAGTACAGTTGACCTCTCAGACTCTAGTCTTTTCTTCAAGTTATTTCCCATTCTTTGGGTCCTGGGGTGTGGATACACACATGTAAACACACACACACACACACACACACACACACACCCTCCAACACGGACCACAAAATTAAACCATTAGGTATTCTATTTCTCACATATAACTCACCTAAGAATTTAAGCAAACAGCATCTCACATGTGCCCCAATCTAAAACTCTCATTCAGAAAAGCCAACAGAGAAAAAAACATGCCTAAATAAATTTGTTATTGATGGCAGACATAATGTTGCATCTTACTTTTCTGAGAACAAGAAACTATGTGAGTCTGCAGGGTTAGTTAATAGTCCTTTATTATACTTGATGACATAAAAGGCTGCAGGATTGGGGTTCCTAACATTTTATTCACAGATCACTTTAGTCACAAATATACTCTACCAAAAATATACACATACCAAGACAACATTTTAGACTATACCAAACACATTAGTGACCCCAATTGTATTAATTTTTATATTAACCAAATATTTTCCAATGACTATGGTATCACTCCAGATAAAATGAGTTTGCTGTTCAATTTGGATCACTTTTCATCTGCGAGTTTACTGTTCATTGAAACAGTACAGAAAAGACCATTTTGTTGTTTTTAAATGTTTAACACATGACTGCTGATGAATAAATATAGGAAGGAAGGAAGGAAGGAAGGAAGGAAGGAAGGAAGGAAGGAAGGAAGGAAGGAAGGAAGGAAGGAGAGAGGGAGGGAGGGAATGAGGGAAGAAATAAGGTATGAAAGGAAGGAGGATGTCTTAAACTATTACTTGTTACAGACTGCTGCTGAATGTAAATGTAACTATGAAGAGTTTTAACTAAACTCTCCAAACATGTTTTTGTGTACTGAGTCATAAATTTCTTACACAGTACACAGGAAACTGCTAGAATCTTTTCTTTAGAGGTGCATTAGAAGCATTCCAGATACCAGGGCTCTGTCCAGAGACTTTCTGTCACATTACTCACACTATTGGTGGCACACTGAATAGTGACTCCTAGACACAGACAAGAACCTGAGTTTTTCATTGCTCAGGCATGAGACTCATAAAAACAAACATGACACACATATGTAGTGTCAAATGACAAGGAGAATGTCAGTAAGGCCTGAAGACAGATCATTGAAAACAAAAAGACTCTCCAGGCTCTCTGAAGCTCTTCCTCATTCACTGGACAGAGATGGATAGGCCAATAGAAGGTCCTAAGCTAGACTCCATCACTGGCAGATCCAAGCAGAATTCCCTAGTGAGCGCAGGCTGGTTGGCATCAGATGGAAATTACATCCAAGTAATTCTCCATATTGTAACTCCATTATCTCTTCCTCCCTCCATCTATCTCTCCTGCACTGTGCATGGTTGGGCCTTATGGAAAGTTATCATTTGGATGCAAAACAATTATCCTAAAACAGTTAGCCAGAGTGGTCTGGACACAGAGATTTATCTTCCCTCTCCTTCAGTGAAGAACATCTATCTTCCATGACCTCTTGATTACTGAAGCCTTCAGAATATATTCTTTGGTCTGTGACACTGTGCACAGTGCCGAGCTGAGCATTAAATATCACCCTCTATGATTAATTGGAAGTTAATTAAATCTATCACTGAAACAATGGGAAGGCAATGAGCTATGTAATCATTGCGATAGTAAATGAAATGATGTACAGGTCTCTCCATCTCGCTTATTGACAATGATGGAGGGGTGGCCGGCCTTGGATGCCTGGCGAGGCTGGCTGCCTGACCTCCCAAGCCGGCTCTCACTTCCCACAGAGACTGAGGACAAGGCACGCACACGTGTGTTCTGACCACCTCTGCTGAATGAGTGAGCCTGGCCTCTGGAGCCTCTGAATGTCCTTTGAAAGACTTTTCGGTCTTGAGCAATCAGTTGGACGGTGTGGAAGTGTCTGGACCAGCTGTGCAAATGCTGGTTACTGCCGTCTCCACAGAGCTGAAGCGAAGCACTGGCTTTGATCTTCAGGAGCTGCCCAAACTCCATGAATTCAGCCCATGTCTACTGAATGGGAAACGCATTTTCCTTTTTTATTTCCTTGTGGTACTGGAGTTTGACCTCTTGCCCTTGTACTTGCTATGCAGGCGCTCTACTGTGAGTACCCAGCCTCCAGTCCATCTTGCTCTGATTATTTTTGAAACAGACTGTTGCTTCCTTCCCAGGAGCAAGCCTAGAAGTCTCCATGATAGGCTCTCACCCTGCACCTAACTACTGTTTGAGGTAAAGTTTCACGAGGTCTTTCCCCAGTCTGGCCTCAAACCATGATCCTTTCAACCGAAGTCTCCTGAGTAGCTAGGGTTACAGGCATGAGCCACCAGCAGCTGGCACAGGTATCTTATTTAAAACTTCAGAATTTTCGAAGTACTTTCACAGGCCTTCTGGTATTTGGCCGTTATGAACCCTCTTATGATCAGGGAACTGTGAAACCACAGTCAAATGGCTTGCCTGAGTTTATACAGCGGATTAGGGACAGAGGTGAGTAAAGCTAATTAGAAGCTAAAATGGCAGATTGGGCCTCGTTAAATCCTTCATTCCTGTTTTCAGAGTTGATTAAATGTGTTGGTGGGAGTACATCGAAATCCGGGATGCTTAGACTAGCAACTAACTTGCCAGCCTCCTAAGAGACACCTAGATCCAGACTGATAGGTTCTAGCTTGTTTGTGGTAGCAATATTAATTTAGATCACAGGGTGGTTATCCACATATAAATTTGTCTTAGCCACCGTGAGCTGCCAAAGAAAAATTTTACAGACTGGTGACTTCAACACGAACATTTATTTCCTTCAGCTCTGGAGTTGGGATGTCTGAGCCCAGATCACCAGTGTGGTGGGGCTTTTGTGAGGAGAACTTTCCCGGCTGGCAAGCAGCTGCTTCTCACTGTGCCCTCACTCCCAGAATAGAGCTTCCTCTTTTCAAAGTTCCCAATCCAGTCAGATTAGGACTCTGTCCTCACGGCCTTATTTAACCTTAATTACCCTCTCAGTCCCCTGCCCCCACATAGAGTCACACTGGGGAAAACAGCTTTCACATATAAATGGGAAAAGGCTCACACAAGCTAGTCTATATTCGGTCACAGAATAATTCCAAAGCATATTTATGAATTGTTATCACTACAAATTAAGATCACTGCTGTAAGATCTGGTCAACCAATCATTTAAGTTGCCATATTTTCACTCAAGTTAACTTAGGATCGACACATCCACTTATGTTCCTTCAACCATCACCCCCTGCTTTTCTAACAAGATAAGCTCCACGTACTGACTGCAGGCCTCTGTTCTTCCAGGAGGCCTGGCCAGGAGGAGAATCCTTTCTTTTCCTTCTCAGATATTCAGATATTCAGTGGGCAAATGCATGGCCTGGATGTCAGAGGAGAGGCAGTAGTTATCAGTGTGCCCTGGGCCCTAAGGTCCCAGGGGACCCTTAAAAAGACTAAGGCACTATTTGGGGATCAATTATAAACAAATTAATTAAATCAAGGTCCCTTATCAGTGTCTTGAAGTTTAATATAGTTTAGTAGCAAGCTGGTCAAGTAAACTTCTTATCACTGCTAGACTAAGAGATATCCAGCCGCCCCTCATCCCCCACTTTCCAGGCATTTTGCTTTCCTCTTCCTCTCCCTCCTCCTGACAAAATCAAGCCCATCTTCCCAAATTCAACTAAGAATGAAAGGCTTTCCAAAATAGCACACTGGTTCTCATTCCAAAATGTTGTCCTACCCAGTCCTTCTCAGAAGCTCACTGGCTCATGTGTGCATTGGTGGCTGAAAAGTATGGAAACATTCACACAAGGGCCTGTCTTAAAGGAGGTTCTGGAGTTGAACACACCTCCCCTCAGGGCCTCTGTCCTTGTTGTACCTGTAGAGCTGATGGATCTACCACTTTGGATGTTTGGCCAAATGCATTCTGAAACAGTTAGATTATCTCTGTTCTTATTATCAAATATACCGGCTCTCTGCCTGCTACTTCCTAACATCATAACTCTATTTTTCTCTTGACTGCTACTTACCATTGTATTATTCACTTATTTTCTTTCTTCCCCTACTAAACCATTAACTCCATGAGGTCAGAAGGATTGCTTGTTTTTTGTTGACAGCCTGAGATTTGCACACTAGGTGCTTTAAGGAATAAAAGATTGAATGAGAAGGTTGAACAGGCCGTGCCAAACAAATAAATAGCTCAATGTTGCTAAGCCTAGCCAGCTGTGGGAATGGAGAAGGTGACAGAAGAATCTGAGATTCATTAGCAAACTAAATACTTCAGACTACTATCATAATCTCCATGGGCATGGTTACATGAAGTTTCAAACTTCTATCCCTTTCCAGTAATAATAGTCTTCGAGCTATATTTTGAGTGCTTTAAACTTGATGATGACAATGCAGTTTGCCTGTCAGTTTCAAGAGTTTTGATCCTGAATCTGCCCAAAAGGAACAGACAGGGGTACTTGAAAGAGATGTTTTATGACTGTCATTTATACCCATAATTTATTAGCATCAATTCATTCTATAGTGGGTTTGATATGTATGCATATATGCATAACATGTACCTTGGCTGAATTCATCCTTTTCATCATTTTTCCTCATTCCTTCTCTCCTTACCCAGTCTCCACCTTCACAAATGTTCATAGAGTGCTTTGACCATATTTACCCTCCTTCTCCCTCTCCATTTGCCTTCCTCCCTCCCACTAGAACACTACTCACAAACAGGACCTGTTTACATTCTAAAAATCATTATTAGTGTATTCTAATTGCTTAAAGAGGTTTTGCTGTGGCACTTTATACAGTATTTTAATTACATTAACACCCTTGCTTACTCTCCACTTTCTCTACCACCACCCCCATCCTCTAATATCCAACAGCATTCAAGGAGTTTTATTTTGCTATCTTCATGAATAAATACAATATATTTTGTTCTTGTACTCTAATAGTATTTCCCCCTACCTCATCTCATCTCCTCAAACAGTCCTACAATTACATGACTACAAACACGTTTGTGATATATATATATGATCTATATATAATCATGTTGGTGGGGATGTAAACTAGTGTGACCACTATGGAAATCAGTATGGAAGTTCTTCCAAAAATTAAAAGTCGAACTACCATACAATCCAGATCCAGTGATACCACTCTTGAGATAAGTCAAAAGGATTTATGCCAAGAAACAAGAGAGATACTGGCATAACCATGTTCGTTGCAGCACTATTCACAATAACAAGCTATGGAAACAGCCTACAGCTGATGAATGACTGAAGAAAATGTGATTCATAGTAAAAATGGAATACTATTCATCTATAAAAAATGAAATTATATAGTTTGCAGGGAAGTAAGTGGGTGAATCTGGAAATCATATTGAGCTATGTAAGCCAGATTCAGAAGTATAGCAGTCTCGTTTTCTCTCATGTGGATTCTAGACCTATCAGATAACTATCTTTAGAGTTGCAGTGCGTGTGTGTGTGTGTGTGTGTGTGTGTGTGTGTGTGTGTGTGTATGCTTGAACCAACCAGGGTGTTATACTTTGGTTTGGATTTCTTGTTCAAAGCTGGCACTCTGCCACTTGGGTCATACCTAAACTTAGCTTTATGATGGCTAATTAGAGATGGTCTTATGGACTTTTCTTCCATGGCTGTCCTTGAAACTTCAATCCTGAGATCTTAGGCTACTGAATAGCTAAGATTACAAGCATGAGCCACTAGTACCTAGCCAAGTTGCAGATTTCTTTAGTTGAAGTGCTTGCTGAAACTACCAACTTTGTCCACACATGTTCACATTTTTAGTCTTTTGTAAAAACAAACCAATTATTTCACCACAAATCCAGCAAATAAAAAAGTTCATTCTAGATTCTACTAGTTTAAAAAATGAACTGAATTACAGACAGAAAGCTGCACACACTACTTTGCTATAAATATTTTACATGATGAAACTATATTGTGGTAGACCACTTTAATCCAAAGAATACTTTGGGATAATATAAGAGCATAATTATGCTGCTGATGTCACTTCTGTTCATAACAACTTGGAGATTATAGCCAAGAGAATGTTATTAAAATGATTGGAGAAGTTTTTGTTTATCTATTTAAGCCTATTGACTTAAAGACTCTGGGCAAATGTACAAAATACTCATTTGAATTGCAAATTGAATCCATCAGTTAAAGTTACATATTTTTAAATCAAATTTGGAATCTCCAGCCATTAATTTATAAATAGTCTTCTGTAGAGTATATGAATTAGCCTATCACAAAGATAATATAACATTATTGAACAACATAAAACAACTTCCTTTTATTTTCTCATAATGTCTGAGTTCCAGGTTTCCTGGCTCTCTCATAAGGCTTGATGGTGCCACAGGGCAAATACGTGTGAATTGCAGTTGCAATATGAAAAGTGACTCCGGAAAAGGCGTGCTGGGGCTTTCAAGTTGATTCCCTGTCAGTAGCCTTGCATCGCACTGCCTCAGTGTCTAGGTCAAGCAGTGCATTTCATAGACGCCAGCAATGCCACGTTTGAATGCTGAGATGCCTGTGCTTTGCTCTTACATCAGCTTCAGTCGTCTTGGGAGTGGAGGGAGAAAGAGCAATGTGGGAACTGGGGACCGATCTCATTTCTCTCCTGCTTGTCACAGAGAAGTACAACACCTGGAGATGGATTCGTAGATTCATGCTACCACACAGGAAATGGACATTTCTAACTGGCCCGTCTCTGGGTTCTATACCAAGAAACCCAGAAAGTTTGAAAGCTGACCAAAGCAGATAGAGTTACAGAAGTTTATTATGGGAGGAAGCCTGACTGCTTCAACAGGAGGACAATAAGAGGCATTTGCTTACTTCCAGAGGAAATCTTGCAGCCTTAAAAGCCTAAAACAGATTTTGGTTGTTTCTAATTCACTTAGAACAAAATTGTGAAACTACTTGACATTATGTAACTTCCATATTAAATACCAAGGAGTGGATTGCAGTTTGCCCTTTCAAGATCACAAATAACACAGATATGCATAGAGCTTCAATCAGCTTTACAATGCATATGTTTTGTTTATGATCTTAATCCTTTGTCTAGGGTTGAGTTCTTTATATCAGAATAAGCAATTGCAAAATAGAAATTGGGCTAATCAACAGTTTTTATCTGTTTGATGCCAAACAACTACTGGATATTTGATTGGGATGACACAGACATTCATTGTCATATTGACCTAGCCATTATCCCATTATCTTAATTTTTCAATTAGGGAGGGAGGGAGGGAGGGAGGGAGGGAGGGAGGAAGGAAAGGAAGAAGGGAAGGAAGGAAGGAAGGAAGGAAGGAAGGAAGGAAGGAAGGAAGGAAGGAAGGAAGGAAGAAAGGAAGGAAGGAAGGAAGGAAGGAAAGAAGGAAAGGAGGAAAGGAGGGAAGGAAGGGAAGGAAGGAAAGGAAGGAAGGAAGGAAGGAAGGAAGGAAGGAAGGAAGGAAGGAAGGAAGGAAGGAAGGAAGGAAGGAAAGAATCCAACTGTAATATGGACTGTTTTTACATTATAATGAGGCACCGAGTTGGAGTTAAGCCTGCATTAAAGTTCCACTATTTCGTTATTTTTGTATTTTGTATTTTTGTATGACTCCCGTACATGTGAGGTCTACATAAAGTAAGAAGGAATTATTTTGTCTCATGGCTCCAGAGGTTCAATTCATTATTATGATGTCCCAGAGCACCTGGGCAGATAGCACCACAGAACGAGCATGTGATGGAAGAAGCGTTTGTCTCATGTTGTACAGGAAGCAGAAAAAGATACCAGAAAGGATCAGGGTAAGATATAACTCTGGAGGACATAACTTCAGTGATCTACTTCCTCCAGCTGGGCTCTACTTCCTCAAGTTTTCAGAAGTGTCCAAAATAGCATCACCAGCTAGGAACTGAGCATTAGATACATGAGCCTGTAAGTGACATTTTACATTCAAACCTTCACATCCTGGCCTGGGCTACTTATAGTCTACTTAGGTAGACTAGAGTCATAATTTTTCTATCTCTAAACCTCAGTTTCCTAAGATAACAGACTCTATGGTTACTGTAAACCATGAAGAAATAATTTGCTTTTGTTATAAAAATTTGTTTTGTATTTAAAAAAAGCAGGGAAATTAGCCCCCCACACACACACACACAAGGAAGGAGTCGAGGTAAACTTTCATATGGCTTTATTAGTGTTTTCAGGTTGGTCTTACTTTAAAAAGTTCTTGTCTTAAGCTAGTCCTCAGACGCTAGTCTAGGGAAGAACCATGAAGATTTACTCTCAGATAT
Organism: Perognathus longimembris pacificus; assembly: GCF_023159225.1. Lineage (NCBI taxonomy): Eukaryota > Metazoa > Chordata > Mammalia > Rodentia > Heteromyidae > Perognathus > Perognathus longimembris. Next base: position 18,670,051 of record NC_063176.1, on the reverse strand, counting down.
ATCTACAGCTTCATCACCATAATGCCTAGGCACTCATGTGGACAACATCATTTCATCATAAATGAGAAGGTCGTACTATTGAACTGTAATCCATCCATTGATTTATGGTCCCAAGTTCCTCCAAGGATTTTCACAAATGCCTATGATGTTTCCTAGTGCTGGACTTTGCATTTGAATCTGTGATTTAGATGACAGATGTGTGAAATCATATGTAGCCAAACAAATCCCTGGTGATAACACATTTAAGGGAGCTCAAGCAGTGATGGATTAAGGTCCAATCAACCAGATCAGCTAATCTGAGCCCTTTTCAGTAACTTTGGCCCTGATGCTTTAAAGGGGCATCCCAAATAAATTACTTTCCAGAAATACTTTCTGTTCTGCATCTCACTCTATGGTACTTCCTTTTCCACAAAAAGTTCCTTCAAGGATACTGGAGAAGCTTTACCTGTTTCTGGAGAATTGATTATCACAGCTAGGATAACATTTGCCTTAATTGATTGGAGAACGTTGCTTGTAAAATCTCATATTCCAAGTAGTAATGTAATTACTTATATGGTCAGTTTGATTAGCAATAGCCATCTTGAAAATCTGGCAATGTAGAAGCTAATAATCCAGGGACTTAATAATAGTGTGTTAGATGCTAAAAAGTTTGTTCCAGAGAAACACAGAAGTTCAGGTCTTCTCCTTGGAAGAAAATAATATAGGAACTAGATCTCAAAGCTGTACTCAAGGGCAGATCTTATATTGCCATGGATAGCTGACAATCGAGAGGTTATCTCACATACATTTTATGGGAAGAAGATGATGAGAACCATGTAGAAATAAAAAAATGATATATAACACAAGACAAGGACTGAAACTCGAATTGGTGGGAGTGTGCACTTGAAAATCATATACAGACCCCAGCTTCTTCCTTGCTCCTTGCTTCCTAATTCCATGATTAGCCAGCTTGGTTCCACCATACAAAAGCAAAGAAAGAAATAAAGTTCTGAATTCTTCTACAAGGATCTCTTTAATGTTTTGTAAGTACTATATTCCCCCAAAGTGCTCCCATTCAATTTCAGATAAAAAGCAGATTTAAATTCTGTACTACTCTTTCAACTGAGTCTTTTGTTTTTGCTCACAACTCAACTTTAGACAATTTTTCCTCTGTCATTGTTGATTTAAGTGTTATCAAGATAACCTCTTCTATGCATCAATGTATAGCCGTAACAGGCCTCTTTGCAAGACTGGACTACATACCTGGGATAATCAAGAAATTATTTGAATATGGGTGCCAGTGACTCACTTGTAATCCTAGCTCATAGGGAGGCTGAGATCTGAAGTTTAAAGCCAGCCTGGGTAGGAATGTCTGTGAGACTACCTCCAAATAACCAGCAAAATGCCAGAAGTGGAGTTGTGGCTCAAGTAGTAGAGCACCAGTCATAGGGAAAAGGCTAAGGGATAGCCCTTGGTTCCTGAGTTCAAGCTTCAGTTACAACACACACACACACACACACACACACACACACACACACACACACCCCTATAGTAAAGATCTGATATTATTCATTGTGTATGATAAGCATAAGTCCATAAATAAGTGTGTATCTTTGATAGTATCTGTTCTTGGTTTGTTTTCTTTCCTGGCACATTAGCCAGCTGTCCATCACCGCAATATCTGAGATAAGCAACTTATCTCATAGGGAGGAAATGTTTGTCTCGCAATTTCAGAATTTTCAGTCCATAGTCACTGGGTCTTTGGCCGTGTTCAGTACCGCATAGGAGGGAGTGGCACAGAGGAACAGAGCAGATAGCCTCAGGTTACCAGGAAGCAAAGAGAGAGCAAAAGGGGTTTGGGTCCCACTGGGCCCTTCAAGGACTCACCACCCTAGACTCTACCTCCTCAAGGTTCTGCCACCGCCTCATCGCTCACCTGAGGCTGGTGACCAATCATTGAACAAATAAGCCTTTGTGTGGGACATTTCGAAGTTAAACCCCAACACCTAGATTCCTTTTCTGTCCTGAAATTTACTCATGCTTTATCTTTAAAAACCACATTAAAACTAACACTGTTATATGTCGGATGACTATGGCTCACCAATGTGCACTCTCCTTAACAGCCTGCCTTACAGTGAATTATCTTCCTTGCTGTATAGCACTTAAAATAAGCTGAGGCAAGACCAGGCCAAAAAAATATTTTTTAAGTGTAGTAAAACTACAAGTCTTATTACAAGTTAAGTGTGGTGCTATAAGCCCGAAACTCTCCAACAAATTAGCTATAGTACTAGAAGCCCGAAATTCTGCCAGACAGAGGTACAAAAGATCCAGGTTTGAAACTGATGTACAAAGATCTATCTGAAAAGTAAATCAAAACAAAAGGACTACAGGTATAGTTTTTAATGAGTGAGCAAGCACAAGGCTCTGAGTTCAAATCCCAGTCAAGCCAAAACAGAAACAATTCACAATCTGTCTCTTTACAGAAAAATTTTATCAACTTCTTATTAATCTTTGAAAGAAAACTTCTTTCAAAATTGCATTGTATTTGCACACTCAACACCCTAACCATCTTTTAGTGATTTCATTATAAAACTCCCTTAGTTATGTTTTATATAAGCTAGAATGTGTGTGGGTTGTATTGGTTGTGTGTGTGGAGACACACACAGATTTCAGAAATGAAGTATAAACACACTTGCCATGAGCTTCCTGACTGACCAGAGGCTTGCCTCATGCAGAATCAAATGAAAGATTCCACTTGAAGCTGTGAGATGAAGATAGAGTCCCAGTATATGACGTTGGACAAGTCATTTAGCCTCCATTCCATCACCTTTAAAATGAGAGTCTTGATGCCTCTCAGGGCTGTGTAAAATCAAGTCAACTTACCTAGACAAAAATTCTCAGTTACCTCATAAATTACACGAAAACAAAATGTGGTTATCTTGCCATGTCTGGAATGCTTTGACTAGATCGAGCATTCTAAACAAGGGTCTCCAACTCAACTTGTGTGTGTGATTTCCACTCCCCCAACACGCATAGGGCTCTCTAGAGGGAATCAATGCATCAAGAGTCTAGAAAGCATTTCTTCACATTAAAAAGGCTTGAGACCAATGTGCAGCACAGAAGATGCTCTGTCGGGTCCAGGTCCACATCTGGAGTCATTTCAAAGTCTTCTTCATTGAAGTTTGCCATTTTTCTCCCACCCATCATTTGTGACTATCATCTCCTGGCATTTCCATACCTGACATTTCCTGCCTTAGCTCCTCGCTCATACCTGTCTCCCTTCACTCTCTTCCTCTTCCCACTGTCTCCTTTCAACCTCTGCTCATTTCTAATTCTGAAGGCCCTTTGAGAAAGGGGGAGGGGAGGAAAACAAAAGGTTAATTTTCTCCAGCCTGCCCAGGCCGACTTAATGTAACAGAAGGCAGCAAATTGTATTGATTTAGTGACATGCAACTGTCCAGAAAGAGCTATTTATACATTATTCAGGACAAACACTGTCATAATGGACAAGCAGCAGCAGCATCTGGGATGTTAATGTCTACAAATAAGATTATTCTTTGAAAGGATTAGGATGAAGCATTTTGTGTAATTAGATTTCTCCGTTTCAGGAATGAATTGCCTTTTAGCAGTAAAAGCTGTCACTGAGGGAGCCATTAGCTCCTTATAACTGAATTAAATGCATAATTAGTGACATGATCACATTAGGATTTGTTTCATTTTTAACTAATCTGAGGGAGGGGGAGGAGCAAGGGAGTCTTGGGGAGCGGAGGCGGTGCCATTTCCAGGTCACTGCGGCCTTCCTCAGCTGGGATAGGCCTCAGCTGGCGTGCTGAAGTTGGTAAAAGTCAGGCGTGTGTGAATCAGAGCCCGGGCCTCGCCACGGCGACGGCCGGGCTATTCATCACTGGGTGGTGGGTGACAGTGACTGATGGGCTAGGCCCAGGCCTGGCACTTCACCAGTGCAAGAATCATACGAGCCAGGGAGCAGAATGACAGCTGGAGCGCTGTGTCAAGTGGTGGAGAGACCAGAGCTATTAATAATGTGTGCCACATGATCTCGCCCGCGAGAAAACAATGATTTAGACATTGGTGAGAATAAAGATTTTACATTTAGTCCGAGGGTGACTCTTCTCCTTGGCACTTGAAGAATAAATCGCTCTGCAATCAGCATGTATGAAAATCAGCCAATGCATACATTAGAGCCTAGCCTGGGAGGGAGGAGACAAAAGAAAGGAAGTGGAAATCCTTGCCTTAGCTAAAGATGGCGTTCATTCCATCTTCCTGACACCTGTGTAAATGTCTCAAGGTAGCCATGGAGAATAAGCAGACAATGAGGAAGGTTCTGGCATTCACTCACTCACTTGGCCATTCAGCACTGAGCCTCGTCCTCCCTTGTCATACCACTGTGAGTGCCACAAGATGAAGAGGTATGGGAACCTGTCTTCATCCTCAGAACTTACCAGAATTGAGGTGTGTGTGTGTGTGTGTGTGTGTGTGTGTGTGTGTGCCTGTGTGTGTTACCATTGTTTTTGAAAGTTCCTGACGTTTTCTGTACTTTAAGGGACTTTTCATCTTATATCTTGGTCTGAAAAGTAGTAATGGCAGAAACAAGAACAATGTAATGAAGCAAGCTAGGCAAGGATGCTTCCATCCAAATCATTCCATGTTAAGTGAGGCCCAAACCAGGACAGGCAGCATGAGGAAAGGGAACAGTATGGCGAGAGGTAATCGGCTCCTTGAGCTTCGTGGAGAAGGAGCTTCATCCAGCCCAGCCTGGGTCAAGGTATCTAATACTGTCAGAACTAGTAGTTGCTGGACAGTAGGTTCTAGATGGTTTCCAGTGTCTGCCTAGGTGATAAGGAATTCCCCAGTGGACAGAGGAATTAAAGGCAATTAGAATCTCCCAGTCTCATCCAGATGCTGGTGCCCCCATGCCTGTAATCCTAGCTACTGAGGAGACTGAGATTTGGGCATTGAGGTTCAAAGCTAACCCAGGCAGGAAAGTCTGCAAGACACTTTTATCTCCAATTAACCACCAAAAAGCCAGAAATGGAACTATGGCTTAAATGGTAGAGCACCAGCCTTGCAGACAAAGCTCAAGAACATCATCTAAGCCCTAAATTCAAGACCCAATACTGACATAAACACACACACACACACACACACACACACACACACACAAATGCACTCTAAAAAAATATAATGTTTCAGTCCTATGTATTCTTCCCCTTTCCTTCACTACTGGAGCCTACAGAGTGACTTCACTTAGAAATTCATGAAGGCCAGGGTTTACTAACCCAGAGTCATCTTTGGATACAGTACACCTTCAAGTCGAGAAATAAATTAAAATCTAATTAGTACATGAATACCTTTGCAGAATTAAAATCTTAGGATTCTGCTATGGAGATGTGTTGTTACAGACAGAAAGATGGAGTCATGATGGACAAGACAGTCATGAGACGTCACGTCATTGGTAGCCATGGTAATTTCAAAACAAATGTTCTTTGTACCTAGCTAAGTAAGGAATGGCCTGAGTTCTATTAGTCTCTTGTTAACCTTGCTATGCCACAGTCAAACCATATCAAATCCCCTTAACTAATGGCTCAGCAAAACTGAACAATTGAGAAATGCACAGAAATTCTTATTCTTTTGTATGAAACTTCAAGTTGTGCATTGCTTGAAAAATAAATAAATAAAAAGCTTTCATAATGTTATGCTAGGAAAAATGTATGTAAAAATTCACATATAACCTTTATATATTGGTGAGCATTAAGATTTCCTGTTCTTTGAGGCAAATATTGACCTTGACTTCACCTCGGTCAATATTTACCTCTCAGGTCAATAGATCTTGATGTTCACCTCAACAGAAGTCAATATCTACTTCTTATCTCATTTCTTTCTGTCAGGTACCAGTGTGTAATCAGTAATGTGAAATTTCTTCCCTTATGCATTTCCTGAGGTTAAGATGGGATTAATTTGGGACCTTATGCTTTCCATTTGTTAAATACCTTCTCCCCACAGGAGCTAATGGCTGGTGTCATGCAGAATATTAACCATCTTTTTCATCTTCTCTCCTTGCTTTTGCTCACCTAAATTAAGGCTGTGCATGAGTAACAGAAAATGGTTTTTAAAATGAAAATATCATTCATTTCTTCAACAAACATACATTCTCTTCTGCACTGCATATCTGGAGATACATGTTGTGAATATGGTTAGAGATACAGACAGACATGAGGGCTGCCCTCAGGAAGCTTACTGTCAGCTGTACTACTTCCCAAATCTCAGGCTGTGGAGTTGTAGAAATGGCCTTCACAATGGTGTTTGGTGGTTTAGAGTTGTTTGAGTTTTGTTGGGGTTTTTATCTTGATTTGGTTCAGGGTGGAGGATATACCTTTAATTAAAAGCACTCACATATACTATAATGTGCTCATGAGCCAGCTCTTGGGAAAGGGAGTGATACCTGATTGTTGCACATGCCGACTTCCATGGTATAAGTATTCTCATCATGGTTAATTTCAAGCAATCCATGTGGCATCACTGTAATAGAATTAGATGAATATAGAGAATCACAAGCCAATTCATGCTGCTTCTAGCACCGCATTGCACCATTAGCCTTTTACCGACAGCGTCTTTCCCTATTTGGTTTATTAGCAATGCTTTGTTCTTCTCCTATTCTTCCTCTTTTCCTCCTTTCTTTCCTCCACCCTATCTCATTGTTCTGCATAGTTTGGGGACTCTTTTTGTGTGTGCCAGTTCTGGGGCTTGAATTCAGGGCCTAGATGCTGTCCCTGAGCTTTTTTGCTCAAGGCTAATGCTCTACCACTTGAACTACAAGTTCTACTTCCAACTTTTTTAGTGGAAATAAGAGTCTCTCAGACGTTCCTACCAAAACTGACTTCAAACTACAATCCTCAGATATCAGTCCCCTAAATGGCAAAGTTTATAGGTGTGAGCCACCAGCTCCAGACTAAAGGTATTTTTTTTAACATACAGATTGAAAAACCCCAGATCTTTAGCTATGCAGTGAGAATCAGAATATGTTCAAGTTCCACAGATGATAACACTGTGTGGCCAGGCTAAGGAATACTGGACCTACTCTCAAAGACTTGGGGGATTTTAAAGTTCAGAATCTCAGTTCAGCTTGACCTTTATCCAAGAAAGAACCAGATGAATTTCCCTACAATCTCTCATCAATACTATTGTACCTCACCCTTCTAATCCACCTAGTTTTTTATTTGTTTTTTATGTGCCAGTACCAAGACTCAGCATCTCAGTTGGCTTTCTTGCTCATAGCTGAAGCTCTACCACTTGAGCCACACCTCCAGTCTAGCATTCTGCTGGTTAATTACAGATGGAATCTTGAAGGCATTTCTTCCCAGACTTGCCTCAAACCAAGGTCTTCTAGATCACAACCATATGAGTAAGTGAGGATTGTTGACATTAGTCACCAATCCCAGGCTCCCACCAGTTTTAATATTCAGTTTCATATGACCTATCCTGTGCTCTAAGTATTCCCTATAAAATCTCATCTGGATTTTTCTCTCTTCATTCTGTTCATGTAGAAACATTACTCCAAGTCTTTGTACCTACTCAGAGTAGTAAAGGTCTACCCATAAACTGCAAGCAGTACATAGGAAATAGTTGTACTAACTGAATGATGAAGAAATATCTTTCATATCACTGATAAAGGACTAATGATTAGATGGACACTGAACTTTATTTATTTTTTTTTTTTGCCAGTCCTAGGCCTTGGACTCAGGGCCTGAGCACTGTCCCTGGCTTCCTTTTGCTCAAGGCTAGCACTCTACCACTTGAGCCACAGCACCACTTCTGGCCATTTTCCATATATGTGGTACTGGGGAATTGAACACAGGGCTTCATGTATACGAGGCAGGCTCTCTTGCCACTAGGCCATATTCCCAGCCCGAATTTTTTAATTACTGATAATTTACTTCAGAGACAGCTTTTGCAACTTCTAGATAAAGATAGTTATGAAGTGCTCTCTTAATTTATATAGTTTCAGTGACAGATCTATTTACAACATAGCTCAAACTATAACTTATGGTTGAGAAAGGTCCATTATAGACTTTTTTCACGACAGCATTAAGCATTCTGTGATGTACAGTGTTGAAATGGACACCCTGGAATGTAGAGAAGTGGTTGTCTACATAGCTTTACCCAACTAGGTAGACCAGTCTTTGAATGTCAGGATCAGACCATAATAGGTACTTCTACAACCTTGTGGGTATATCTGGGCACAACCCAAGTTTGAGGAAGAACAGAAACTTACTATTCCCATAGACTTGAGGTGGGAATCTACTTATTTTGCTTCTTTGAATCTCCATTTTTTTAACCACTGAAATAGGAACAATTGTGCATACCTTATATTTTTGTTGTGACACTTGAAATTCCATAAATACATCACATAAAATGAACATGATGGGACTTCCGGGAAGACGGCGGAGGAGCAGCAGAGCCCTAGTTGACCTCCCTCCGACATCGCAGTTTTCTCACCCCATAGAAACTTTTACTCCGAGAAAGACAGCCAGAGTAAGTGCTACCAGTACAGGGATTCTGAACAGGAAGGAAAAATCGACTTTGCTCATCTGAAAACACAGATTTGAGCTCCGGGCGGCGTCCCGCCGCCGCGCCAGTGCCGGCGCCGGCCCAGCACCCGGCACAGCAACCCGCACTCCACACGGCTAAAGCACACAGTGTAGAGCAGGGAGAAATACTCCAGAGGGCGACTGAGCGCGGACGACCTGAAATCGCAGAGAAAGCGTGAATACCCCACGAAAGATATTCTCACTCGTGCCCACAGAGCAGCTTCTGGAAGGCAGCCCTTCCCCCACCTCCAGAGCAAAGCGCCATCTTTGACACTGGCATAGGGTCAGACCAGATTGGAACTAAAGTGGGCCTGGGGAAAGCGAGGACAAAGTTGACATCTTTGAAAAGGGCAAGAGGGACCGACCAGTGAGAGCCAGCTCCGCCCAGGAGAACGCCCCCTGCCCAGGCGGGAGGCGTGTCCTGGGCCATGGCTTAGCCAGAGGTGCCCCGCCCTGCCTGCCAGAATTTCTAAATTTAAAGCGAAAGCCGCGAGCAGCTACAGGCGGCACAGAAACACCATACGGGGGAACAAACAGTTCCTGAGACAGTTAAACAGTCCTGTCACAGAAGAAGCCCAATTCCCAGCCCAAAACAGAGCTGCATTCCATAGCCAGCTCAGCCAGGCAGCTGCCCTGCCCAGGAGGGAGGAATCTCCCCCAGGCAAGCAACTCTCAGCCAGTTAAGTCAGGCCTGAGGCGCCACGCCCTGCTGAGTCCACAGCCTATTCAAAGCCAGGCATTAAAGGTTGTGGCCCCACAGCAGACAGGGGAGCCACAGTTCCCGAGACTGCTCATGTCCCCATCTACAGAGGACGCCCAAGGCCTACCTGCAAGCTGTGGGAACCACAGAGCCCAGGATTTCACTAACAGGGGAAGAGGGTCAGAGCAGATCCACCCCTGCGAACTGAAAGCAAGTCAAACCAGCCAATCAGGAAAATAGACTGCAGACCATCGCAAGGAAACCAGAGACTGGGGAAAGATCACCCAAACAAGGAGGACTCCATTTTTTTTTCTTTTCAAACATTTTTTAATTTTTTTTAAATTTTTTCACTTGTGAAACATCGTTGGTTTTTTTGTTTTCCATTTTTACCTGTTTGTTTTATCAAGTTTTTTTTTTTCGGTTGTTCGTTTTTCTGTTTTTTTCTTCTTTTTTATTTTCTATTTTGCTTTTTTAAATAATTTTTCTGTTTTGTGCATCTGTCTTCCAGTATTTTTCTTTATTTCTCTCTTTGCATTCTCTTTCTTTAAAAATTACTTTCCTATGAATAACACCTCCACTCTTTTCTAACTCTCCTTTGTCTATCATTTTAACCTTGTTCTTCTACTGATTCTACTCTTCTCCACATTTCCACGTCACTGAAACTAAACCAAAATCATCACCCCCCCCCCAATACATTTTACTCTATTCTCTTTACTACCTCTAACTTTCCCTCCTGACTTACTGCCAGGACCTCCAGGTTCCATTGACTCCTGGTTATTGGATAGAGGGCATCCCTGCTTAATCCGAGTGAATCAAAGGGGTTCATAGAGAAAGCCAGTCCTAAAAGAACTTAATATAAGAACAAGAATTGCTCATAGGGTTGTAACAGTAAATAAGTAACTACTGAATACAGGGCCCAGGATTGGTTGTTATATTGAAATTGTATTCTTTAGGAACACCAAATCTAATTTCATAGACAGGTATACAAGGTATCTGTATATAATTGTGAACTTATAAGATTTACACAACAGTGCTTGGTAAGGGCTGCTTTGGGTCTTAAACGGTGCTCACAGGTGCTTGTAGATTGGCATTCCCAATCCAAATGGGCAGAAGAAACACAAGAAAGATGGCAAACAATGCAGTCTTTTTCCCACTCAAAACAAGCAGGAAACAGAGCAGTCAATCATAGACATAGAAGAGAACCCTCAAAATGCTCTACAAAGTCTACTGATAAACATGTTAAATGAAAAGTTTGAATCAATACAGCAATCCTTCCATAAAGTAATAGATGATTTCATGGCCTCAACAAATAGAAAGATAAATGAAATTCAAGAGTCAAATGAAAAGATAGCTACCCAGGTAAAAGATTTGAGAGACAGCACTCAAAACCAAATTAATGAAGTAAAGAAGTCCATGCAAGACCTAAGAGATGACATGGAAATCATCAGGAAAGACCAGTCAGAAGGAAAAGAGATTCAAAATCAAGTAGCTAGCATACAGTCCCGACTAACTGAAGCAGAGGATCGAATCTCAGGAGCTGAAGATTCCCTAGAATCTATGGAGAAAGATCAAAAATCAATACAAATCCAGTCCAATCAACAAAACAGGTCACTACAGGAGATTCAAGACATGATCAGGAAGCCCAACTTAAGGATAATAGGTATTGAGGAAAACGTTGAGAAAGAAGTTAATGGGATAGGCAACCTATTTAACAGAATATTAGCTGAGAACTTCCCAAATATCCAGAAGGAAAGGCCTATACAGATACAAGAAGCATTTAGAACCCCAAACCGACCAGACCAGAATAGGACATCCCACCGATACATTGTGATCAAAACAGGATCAGTAGAGTACAAGGAAAGAATCCTTAAAGCTGTTAGGGAGAAGAAAACAATTACATATAAAAGAAAAACAACCAGAATTACCCCCAGATTTCTCAGCAGAGACCATGAAAGCAAGGGGAGCCTGGAATAAGGTATACCAAACACTAAATAAAAATAACTACCAACCAAAATACTGTACCCAGGCAAACTCTCATTCATAGCTGAAGGTCAAATAAAAGTCTTTCACAGTAAGGAAAAACTGAATCAATATATTTCCACCAAAACAGCTTTACAGAAAATCCTAGGAATCTCCTGGATTCCTAGAAAAAATTCATATCCCCAAACTCAACCATGAAGATTTAAACCTTCTAAATAGACCTATATCCAGTATTGAAATAGAAACGGCAATAAATGATCTCCCATCCAACAAAAGCCCAGGTCCAGACAGATTCACAGCAGAATTCTACAAGGCCTTCAAAACAGAACTCACACCAATATTTCTCAAACTCTTCAATGAAATTGAAAGAGAACATTCACTACCAGACACATTCTATGAAGCCAGTATAACCCTCATCCCAAAACCAGGCAGGGACTCATCATGGAAAGAAGACTATAGACCGATTTCCCTGATGAACATAGACGCAAAAATTCTCAATAAAATTCTGGCCAATCGACTTCAACAGGTCATCAAAAAAATCATACACCATGATCAAACTGGATTCATCCCAGGGATGCAAAGTTGGTTTAATATACGCAAGCCAATTAATGTAATCCACCATATCAACCAGAGCAAGGTAAAGAACCACATGGTTTTATCTCTGGATGTGGAAAAAGCATTCAATAAAATCCAGCACCCACTTATGCTAAAAGCCCTGGAAAAACTGGGATTCCAGGGAACATTCCTGAATATAATCAGGGCAGTTTATGACAAACCAACAGCAAGCATAACTCTAAATGGTGAAAAACTAAAGCCATTCCCTTTAAAATCAGGAACAAGGCAGGGATGCCCACTCTCTCCCCTGCTCTTCAACATAGTACTAGAATTCCTAGCCAGAGCCATCAGGCAAGAAGAAAATATAAAGGGGATCCAAATAGGAAAAGATGAAGTTAAACTTTCTTTCTTTGCAGATGACATGATCCTATACGTAAAGAATCCCATAGACTCTACCCCCAAGCTACTAGAGCTGATCCAAAACTTTGGCAAAGTTGAAGGATATAAAATAAACCCTCAAAAATCAACAGCCTCGGGGCCGGGAATATGGCCTAGTGGCAAGAGTGCTTGCCTCCTACACATGAAGTTCTCGGTTCCATTCCCCAACACCATGTATATGGAAAACGGCCAGACGGGGTGCTGTGGCTCAGGTGGCAGAGTGCTTGCCTTGAGCAAAAAGAAGCCAGGGACAGTGCTCAGGCCCTGAGTCCAAGGCCCAGGACTGGCCAAAAAAAACAAAAAAATCAACGGCCTTTCTCTATGCTAACAACCCAAAGACCAAGGCTGAAATCAGGAAAGCAACTCCTTTTGCAATAGCCCCAAAAAACATAAAATACCTAGGAATAACCTTAACCAAAGAAGTGAAAGACCTCTTTGATGAGAACTTTAAAAGCTTGAAAAACGAAATTAAGTCAGAACTAAGGAAATGGAAAAACCTCCCATGCTCCTGGATTGGGAGGATTAATATAATCAAAATGGCAATATTGCCAAAGGCTATCTACAAATTCAATGCAATACCCATTAATATCCCAACACCATTTTTTAATGAAATAGAGGAAGCAATCCAGAAATTCATATGGAACAATAAAAGACCTAGAATAGCAAAAACAATCCTAAGCAGAAAGAACAGTGCTGGAGGAATTACAATACCCAACTTCAAGCTGTATTATAAAGCTACAGTAATAAAAACAGCTTGGTATTGGCACCAGAACAGGCCTGAAGACCAATGGAACAGTACTGAAGACCCAGAAATGAACCCACAGAACTACGCCTACTTAATCTTTGATAAAGGAGCTAAAACAATAGTTTGGAAGAAAGATAGCCTCTTTAACAAATGGTGCTGGCAAAACTGGTTCAACACATGCAACAAACTAAAAACTAGATCCTTATATATCACCCTGCACCAAAATCAATTCCAAATGGATTAAAGACCTTGAAATCAAAACAGACACCCTGAAAACACTAAAGGAATTAGTAGGAGAAATACTTGGGCTCCTTGGCGCAGGACGGAACTTCCTTAACAAAGACCTAGAAAGGCTACAAATCAAAGAAAAGTTGGACAAATGGGACTGCATCAAACTGCAGAACTTCTGCATGGCAAAGGACATAGCTCACAAGATAAACAGAAAGCCCACAGACTGGGAGAAGATCTTTACTAGCCATTCAACGGACAAAGGCCTCATAGCTAAAATATATGCAGAACTAAAAAAATTACCTTCCTCCCAAACAAAACCACAAAGAACCAATAGCCCCCTCATCAAGTGGGCTAAAGACTTAAAAAGAGACTTCTCTGATGAGGAAAGGAGAATGGCCAAGAGACATATGAAAAAGTGCTCTACATCACTGGCCATAAAAGAAATGCAAATCAAAACAACATTGATATTCCATCTCACCCCAGTAAGAATGTCATATATCAAGAAAACTAACCATAACCATTGTTGGAGGGGATGTGGCCAAAAGGGAACCCTACTTCATTGTTGGTGGGAATGTAAACTGGTTCAGCCACTCTGGCAAGCAGTATGGAGATTCCTCAGAAGGCTAAATATAGAACGCCCCTATGACCCAGCAACTCCACTTTTGGGTATCTATCCAAAAAACCACAAACAAAATCACAGTAAAGCCACCAGCACAACAATGTTCATTGCAGCACAATTTGTCATAGCGAGAATCTGGAACCAACCCAGATGCCCCTCAGTAGACGAATGGATCAGGAAAATGTGATACATATACACAATGGAATTTTATGCCTCTATCAAAAAGAATGACATAGCCCCATTCATAAGGAAATGGAAGGACTTGAAAAAAATTATACTAAGTGAAGTGAGCCAGACCCAAAGAAACATGGACTCTATGGTCTCCCTTATTGGGAATAATTAGCACAGGTTTAGGCAATCACAGCAGAACCCAATAGCTATACCCTTATGATCACATAGGATGATGCTAAGTGAAATGAACTCCATGTTATAGAAACGATTGTTATATCACAGTTGTAACTACTTTCAACATCCCATGTGTATCTGTAGCTTCTACTATTGATGATATTCTTGTATCACCTTCCTGTGGTTGTATCTACACTATCTCTGTAATCTTATCTGTGTATATTGGAAACCGTCTATACTGGTATTAGAATTAGGAAATTGAAAGGGAATACCAAAATCGAGAGACACAGGGTAAAAAAAGACAAACAACTACAAAAGCAATACTTGCAAAACTGTTTGGTGTAAGTGAACTGAACACCTCATGGGGGGAAAGGGAAAGGGGAAGGAGGGAGGGGGGAATGAAGGACGAGGTAACAAACAGTACAAGAAATGTATTCAATGCCTAACGTATGAAACTGTAACCTCTCTGTACATCAGTTTGATAATAAAAATTTGAAAAAAATTAAAAATAAAAAAAATCAATAAAAATTTTTAAAGAAAATAAAAGAAATAAAAAATGAACATGATGGATGATAGATTTAATTTCCCTCCCCTCTACCTATCACCACTAAAACCTCTACTTATTCAGTGATCACAGATGCAGATAAGTAGGCAGACAGGCATATAAATAGGCACACAGACAAATTAAAGACAGATAGGTGATAGATTTTACATATATAAAAACCATAGTACACACACACACATGCATATTACACACAAACTGTAAACATCTTGTAATGTAACAATATCAAGCTTAAGTGTGATGAAGAAATGAAGGTGATGGTGGCAATGATTATGACAGTGGACAAAAGAGAAGGAGATGAGCAAAAATGGGAGTTATAGCAGTAAAGCTGATTGACAGAAGCAACATTATCCCAATGGATTGGAATAGCATAGAAAATTCAAAATTTGAGTAAAAAGCAGCTAAGTCTATAACCAGCAAAATAAAGTATTTTCTCTTAAAGACAGAAATGAGAATGGCCAATAGTCATATGAAAAAATGCTCTACATCACTGGCCATAAAGGAAATGCAAATCAAAACAACATTGAGATTCCATCTCACCCCAGCAAGAATGTCATATATCAAGAAAACTAATAATAACAATTGTTGGAGGGGATGTGGCCAAAAGGGAACCCTACTTCATTGTTGGTGGGAATGTAAACTGGTTCAGCCACTCTGGCAAGCAGTATGGAGATTCCTCAGAAGGCTCAATATAGAACTCCCCTATGACCCAGCAGCCCCACTGTTGGGTATCTATCCAAAAGCCCACAAACAAAATCACAGTAATGCCACCAGCACAACAATGTTCATCGCAGCACAATTTGTCATAGCGAGAAGCTGGAACCAACCCAGATGCCCCTCCATAGATGAATGGATCAGGAAAATGTGGTACATTTACACAATGGAATTTTATGCCTCTATCAGAAAGAATGACATTGTTCCATTTGTAAGGAAATGGAAGGACTTGGAAAAAGTTATACTAAGTGAAGTGAGCCAGACCCAAAGAAACATGGACTCTATGGCCTCCCTTATTGGGAATAATTAGTACAGGTTTAGGCAAGCCATAGCAGAGCATCACAAGGCCCAATAGCTATACCCTTAGAAACACATAAGATGATGCTAATTGAAATGAACTCCATGTTATGGAAACAAGTGATATATCACAGTTGTAACTACTTTCAACGTCCTATGTGTATGTGTAGTTTCTATTATTGATAATGTTTTGTATCACCTTCCTATGTTTGTACCTACACTATCTCTGTAATCTTATCTGAGTATATTGGAAACCGTGTTTACTGGTATTGGAAGTAGGAAATTCAAAGGGAATATCAAATTCGAGAGACACAGGGTAAAAAAAGAGAAATAACTACAAAAGCAATACTTGCAAAACTCTTTGGTGTAAGTGAACTGAACAACTGGGGGGGGGGAGGGAAAGGGGGGGGAGGGAGGGGGGCATGAGGGACAAGGCAACAAACAGTACAAGAAATGTATCCAATGCCCAACGTATGATACTGTAACCTCTCTGTACGTCAGTTTGATAATAAAAATTTGAGAAAAAAAAATCAAATTTCTAGGAAACAATCCAAACAAAAGGATTGTTCAAGTAGTTACACTAAAAATGTCCAATTTTGAACATCAACCAATTGAAAAGATGTCAAGTCTTTCTCGCTCTGGCATGCCCTCAAGAGGAAAGATCAGCTTTGAAATGGAATTTCTACGGACAAAATTCAGATTCATTTAAAAACATCAAGGGGGCTGGGGATATGGCCTAGTGGCGAGAGAGCTTGCCTCGTATACATGAGGCCCTGGGTTCGATTCCCCAGCACCACATATACAGAAAACGGCCAGAAGTGGCGCTGTGGCTCAAGTGGCAGAGTGCTAGCCTTGAGCAAAAAGGAAGCCAGGGACAGTGCTCAGGCCCTGAGTCCAAGGCCCAGGACTGGCCAAAAATAAATAAATAAATAAAATTTTAAAAAATAAAAACATCATAATATGACTTACATTTTCCAAAATCTTCTGTGTATGTAGATACACTTGATATATTTGTTTAATATTCCAACCAAATTCCATGAAGAAATCCCCCAAAACTCCTCAACTCTCTTTTGTCCCCTGAGAGAGCTCCTTCTTTTCACAAACCCTTGAGAAGTGGAGCCTTTGAGATGTTTATAAAAATTGCTTGGGCTTCATAGACTTCTCATGGCTTAGGTGAATTTGTGTTCACTCAAGGAAGACTCTAGAATTGAGGCATTTCTGCAAACTGCTCTCCCTTGCTGGCCTGCTTCGTTTACCTGTGAAGGTAAATGACCGTCACCATAAAATTTCCCAGCTGCTTTTCACTGTCTTATTACTTTATTTTCCATCCAAGATGTACAAAATAGAATTCAGTGAAAAGAAAAACAGCTTCCAGGGGCAAGGATACTCCTTTCCAATAGATCTGTTCAGTCTGACACAGTTAAAATGGCGATCATTTCAGTTTTAAACTGACTGTGACGAAAATCAATAGATCTCTTTCACCTCTGAAAAACTGGGTTCAGATCTGAATTTGCTCTCAAGTGAAATCAATTTGGTGGCCTCTTAACCCAGTGTCTGGGAACCACTGGTCCCCATCACACAATCACCCTGTTGCTTTTATTCAGCCTGGTGGCCTGCACTCTGGAGAGATGAGGGATCATAGGTGAGAGAAAAGCCAAGATGGACCTGAGAATGAAAGTTGACTTAAGGGAAATTTGACAGCCAGTAGTCAGGGAGAAACAGGACTTCACGTGGTGGGGGGGGGGGGGTCACAGGAGGAGAAGGAAGAACAAAAGAACCTTAGCTTGATGTCAGGACTTAGGTCTTCACAGAGAGCTTTTTCCCTCTCATGCTAGCTCTGGTTATGTTGACCCCTTTCTCTTTTGAATTCAAAGTAATTCCTGTGTGTGTGTGTGTGTGTGTGTGTGTGTGTGTGTGTGTGTACACTATTACTAGGGCTTAAAACTCAGGACCTGGTGTTCTCAGTTTGATTTTTCCTCTCAGGTATGACCTTCTGCTGCTGAGCCATCCTTCACTTCTGATTTCTTGCTAGCTAATTAGAGGTAAGAGTCTCGTTGGACTTTCCTGCCCAGGCTGCCTTTGAATCATGATCTCAGATCTCAGCCTCCTGAGTAGCTAGGATTACAGGTATGAGTCACCAGGACCCAGCTAAAGTCACAATAAAAGCAAAGCTAGATTTCAAAAAATTCAAAAAAGTTCCAAGATCTCCCAATATTATGCGAAATATTAACTCTTAACCACACACTCAAATTCTTCACGGGGCAAAAAACTTAAACTTGGTTTTTGTTTTTTGTTACTGAAGTGTTATTTTACTTTAAAAAAGGAATACATGTATATATGTGTGTATCTCTCTACATAGGTCATTATCTATATATATTCTATGTGTTTATACATAACTACGGAGATGCATTAAGAGACCATTCTTTTTTAATATAGCTTTATTATCTTCAAGTAGTTGTACAAAGGAGTTGCCATTCAACAAAGCAGTTAATGAATACAGTGCGTCTTGATCAATGTCACTCCATTCATCATTCTCCCCAATCCCTCCCAACCCCACCTTTTCCATCAGTTTTCTTAATTTTTCAGGTTATGCATTGAATTTTATGAATGCACCTCTTCCTGAGAGATAATTCTCTTTACAAAGTTACCAACTACTGGCAGCAATGTTGACCATGAAGATATTTTCAGTGGGGCCATTCTTCACATTAATTTCTGTTCTTTTTGAAACTTTTTTTTTTTTTCTTTTGGCCAGTCCTGGGCCTTGGACTCAGGGCCTGAGCACTGTCCCTGGCTTCTTCCCGCTCAAGGCTAGCACTCTGCCACCTGAGCCACAGCGTCCCTTCTGGCCGTTTTCCATATATGTGGTGCTGGGGAATCGAACTGAGAGCTTCATGTGTAGGAGGCAAGCACTCTTGCCACTAGGCCATATTCCCAGCCCCGTTTTTGAAACTTTTTTTTTCTTTTTTGCCAGTGCTGGGGCTTGGACTCAGGGCCTGAGCACTGTCCCTGGCTTCTTTTTGCTCAAGGCTAGCACTCTACCACTTGAGCCACAGCACCACTTCTGGCCGTTTTCTGTATATGTGGTGCTGGGGAATTGAACCCAGGGCCTCATGTATACCAGGCAAGCACTCTTGCCACTAGGCCATATCCCCAGCCCCCGTTTTTGAAACTTTTAAAGCTCTATTTTCAGTACAGTAAAATATTCAACTTCACATATGCAAATTATATTTTGAGCCAGGTGCAGTAGCTTACACCTACCTACCTGGGAAGCAGAAATCAGGGGGATCATACTTTAAGGCCAGCTGTAGCACTCATGAAACTCCATCTCGACCACTGGCTGGGTAGAATAGCACAGACCTGTTATCTTAACTACAGGAGAAGCACAGTGTCTGAGTACAGTGATACTTGCCTGTCACCCCGGTGATACAGGAAACCACAAACAAGAAAGAGGATCTCAGCCCTGGCAGGTCTGGGCATAAAGTGGGACTACCTCAAAAATAACCAATGCAAGAAGGGACTGAAGGTGTGGCTCAGGTGGTAGAGTAGCTGCCCAGCAATCACAAGTCTCTGAGTTCAATTCCTAGTACTGTGTAAGAGTCTGGTATTTTTTTTTTCTTTTTGTGGTACTGAGCCTTTTGTATTAAGAGCCTTTCTCTTAAAGAAATGAGCCTTAAGCTCATTGCTCACTTGAGCCACCTCTCCAGCCCTTTGTACTTACTTATTTTTCAAAGCTGCCTGGAATTACAATCCTTTCACCCATGCCTCCCACATAGCTAGGTTGTCAGGTATGTATTAACTATCAGAGCCAAATTGTTTATTGAGATGTGAGTCTAATTGTTGCTGGGCCTGACCTCCAATCACCATCCTCCTGATCTCTACCTTCCCTGTGGCTGGAATTACATGTATCACAACACCGGGGAAAAGTTTTCTCCACATCCCACCAGTACTTCATGTTATGTCATTGTTTTTTCCCCCCAATACTGCTTTAGCTATATCTTAGCCTTTTTTAAAATTATTGTTGTGTGTGTTCTTTTTTTTTTTTTTTTTGGATTGGTGTGTGTGCGTGTGCACGCCAGTCCTGGAGCTTGAACTCAGGACCTGAGCACTGTCCCTGAGTTTTTGTGCCTAAAACTATTGCTCTACCACTTGGAGCCACAGTGCCATTTCTGAATTTTTTGGTACTTAATTGGATATAAGAGTCTCACAGGCTTTTCTGCTCTGGCTGGCTTTGAGCCCTGGTCCTTAAATCTCAGTCTCCAGAGTAGCTAGGAATACAGGCAGGAGCCAAGATATTAGCTTGGTTGGTTATTTTTTAGATAAATTTATGCTTCTTGCCTGGCCAGCTTTGACTGTGATCCTCTTACCTTGTGTTTCCTTTCTCACATATGTGGGATAACAGGCTAATGTACCAACCATTAGTCGAGATGGAGTCTTGAATGTTGTTGTTTTTTTCTCAAAGTGGCCTCAATCCTTGATCCTCCAATTGCCACCTCCTCCCAAGCAACTAGAATTATAGAGTGGAGCCACAGAGCTCCACTTTCTCTGTCTTTTTGTAGTAGATATGAATTAATCTCACTTTCCCAGCTGACTAGTGAGGTTGAGCAAACATGCTTTCATATATCACCAATTCTATTTGAACACCTTCTATTTGAACACCACACTTCTTTTTGTTTATTTGTCTTCTGATTATTGAATTACAAGAGCCATTTATATGTTCTAGGCATATGAATCACCTATCAAGTATTTGCTTTGCAAAAAATTTCTCATCTATATTGTCTTGGCATTTATCTTTTGAAGCACAAAGTGTTTTAATTGCAATAGAGCTCAGTTTTTCCAGTTTTATCTCTTATGAATTATACTTTGCTGTTCTGGCAACTATGCCTAAGCTTTCACCATGACAGTTTCATTAAATATTTCTTATATTTAGGTTTATGATCCCATTTGAGCAGTTTTGGTTTGCTGTTTTCTTCCTTCATATGGTACATTTAAAATAAGATTCTATATTCCTCATTTGTCTCCTGGTCCTGGGACTTGAACTAAAGGCCTGGGTGCTGTCCCTGAGCTTTTTTGCTCAAGGCAAAATGACCTGCTGATTCTGGCTTTTTATAACTATTATACTGGATTTTATGAACCAGTTAGTAAGTATTATCATTATAATTTTTCCTTTTTTTCTAGGTAGGGTCTTGAATTTTGTCCAACCTAGCCTAGACTTTGATTCTCCTATTCACCCCTTCTGCCATAGCTGAAATAGAGTTTTTCAAACTTTTCTTTGTGCCACAGCTGGCCTCAAGCTATTATACTTCTGGTCTCTGTATCCAAGGTAGCTAGAATTACAGGCAGGAGCCACTAGTGCCTAAGAACTATCACCTCAGCCAAACAACTTCTTCCAATCCATGAATATGGAACATCACATCATTTTGTCTGTTTAAATTTGTTTCAGTAATGGTTTAGAGTTTTATATGTATACACCTTGTGCTTTTTAAACTAAACTTATTCCGAAATAGTTTGTCCCTCTTCATATTATTTTTAGTGAAGTTGTTTTCTAAATTTTATTTTAGGAGGGTTTGTTGCTAGTAAATAAAAAAATAGCATTGATTTTGTTGTATATTAATTTTATACCCAACAATCTTGCTGACCTCACTTACCAGTGGTTGTTGCTTCTGGGGAATCTGGCTGTATGCTAAAATCTTATGTGTGGCATTGAAGTTGTCTGAATTCTGTAGTCAAGGACCACATACCTGTACCCCAGTTCCAAGTCACCTTTATTAGTGTCCTAAGATAGGCACTTCCCAGGAGCCTCTGCTGCGACTGCCTCAGCATTAAACTTCACAGAGACACTTGTGTCCTTATCCCATGACATCTTCTAATGCCAGACCTCCGCCCAGCCCAATGACCCATAAAGAAGCTAAGCCTTCTGTCCGCAAGCTGACTTTTCAGCCTCTACCTCACCCACCTGACCTTCACTTAGAGACATTCCCAGGAGAAAAAAAAAAATGGCGCACTGGGAGGCAGAGTCTCTTTTTGGCTCTTGCTTTCTCTGTCACACATAGTAAATACAAGCTTGTTACTTTATGTTCCTTTCATTCTGCCAATTGTAATTTTTTTCTTAGTAATTGTTGGCATAGTTACTTTAGAAATATCAAATATCAATGAGGGAGGAGGTAACAAACTGTACAAGAAATGTATCCAATGCCTAACGTATGAAATTGTAACCTCTCTGTACATCAGTTTGACAATAAAAATTTTTAAAAAAAGAAATATCAAACATAATCTCTTTTGCTTCTTGGAGCACATTTACAATGGCTGACTTGGACTCTTTATTCACTAACTCCCATAAACGAGCTCTCTCAGAGACCATTTCTGTTCACTGAGTGTTTTAAACGTGTGTCATAAGCCACACTTCCCTATTCCTGTGTAGCTAACTTGTTTGTTGAGAATTAGTCACATATAATACAACTCTAAAACAACAACAAAAGCAATACTTACAAAACTGTATGGTGTAAGTGAACTGAACACCTCAGGGGGGGAAAGAGGGAGGGGGAGGGGGGTATGAGGGACAAGGTAACAAACAGTACAAGAAATGTATCCAATGCCTAACGTATGAAACTGTAACCTCTCTGTACATCAGTTTTATAATAAAAAATTTAAAAAATTAAAAAAATAAAATAAAAAAATAGGGCTGGGGATATGGCCTAGTGGCAAGAGTGCTTGCCTCGTATACATGAGGCCCTGGGTTCGATTCCCCAGCACCACATACACAGAAAATGGCCGGAAGTGGCGCTGTGGCTGAAGTGGCAGAGTGCTAGCCTTGAGCAAGAAGAAGCCAGGGACAGTGCTCAGGCCCTGAGTCCAAGCCCCAGGACTGGCCAAAAAAAAAAATAATAATAATAATAATAATACAACTCTACACTCTGACCATCCCAACTACCACCCAGAAGTTGTTTAGTGACTTAAGACTATGGAATCTGTTGTCTTTGTAGTATGTGACCATTAATGTCTCTGATGAGTCTGTTGTTTGCATTCTTGTTTCTATAGTTTAGCTTGTGTTTTCAAAAATGGTTTGTTATCACCCTTGTGCCTTGGCACTCAGAGCCTTGCACTTGCTAAGCAGGCTCTCTATTACTTGAGCCATGCACCTGCCCTTTTCATATTTTCCTCACTTTTTGACTGTGTCCTCACATTTATGCATGGGCAGCCTGAACACTGATGCTTCTATGTATACTTCCCCCTTTGCTGGAATGACAGACATAACATCACTGTGTGCAGATTTTTATTGCAATACAGTCTCATGAACTTTTTAAAATACATATCATTTTCGCTAGTCCTGGGTTTGAACTCAGTGCTTGGTACTTGTTAAGTAGGTGCTCTGCTGCTTGAGTTATACCACCAGCCCTTTTTGCCCTATTTTTGAAAGAGGATCTCGTTTTTTGCCTAGGCTAGTCTGGAAACAATCCTCTTATTTCTACCCCCACCCACCCATGGCTGAGATGAAAGGCACATGCTATGGTGCTCAGTTATTGGTTGAGATGGGGGAGGGTCTCACAGCCTTGAGCCTAGGCTGGCCTTGAACTGCAGTCCTCTTGATCTCCACCTCTCAAGTCTTAGGTTTACAACTGTGAATCCCAATGCCTGGCTAATCAGCCTTTCTTAGTCAGCATCAATGACTGGTCTCAAGTTGCGTTTGAAAACTTTGAGCCAGTAACCTACCAGTCTTTATTAAAGGAACTGCATTGCCAAATGCATTAGGAAATACATTCCGAGTTCAGGATATTTAAAAATATGCCTTGCTTTTGTTTTAGCTAGGTTTTCTCCTGTCTCCACTGACCGTATTCAATGTCTCACATTCACCCAGGACCAAGCACAGTGCTCCAGGCTCTCTGGAGCATGCATACAGCCCAAGCATGCATCTTTCCAAACCACCAGGGTATGTGGAAGGCTAGCCAGGCTCACCATGGCGACCTCTCTTCCCTGGAGCTCTCTGACAAATTTTTGCTATTTTGCTAGTCTACTGTTCCCCTGTACCCATGACAACCTCCAGCCTGGTATGAAGCTGGTCTTTTTTAGTTGTTTGCCACTGTGATTGCTACTGCTCACAACAGCTCCCCTAAGCAGACACTTGCTCTAAATCAAGTCCACCCTGCAGGTAGTTTTCACCACTTCCCCTGCTCTCACACAACTTCGGTACCAATAGAACTAACTGAAAGACTAAAATCCTGCCAACTCCTACCATTACTTAAGATGTGCAGGATTGGTTTCTTCAATAACTCTTCCTAGTTTGTTTGGGGGTTATAGTCAATTTCTGGAGTCATGAAAGCTCAGCTTAATCCTATTACTGAGTCCAAAAGTAGACTTAGCTCATCCCTCACTCTACTATTACTTAAATCTCTTCAAAACCTATGATTTTTGTTGTTCATCCAGCTCCACTTCTTTTTGGTACCATTCCCTAAGCCTGAAGGAAATTCCTTTGTAATGCCATGACATCTCCTCCTGTGCCATTGATTTCAAAAGATGTTTTGCATTCCCACCAGTAACTTACTTTTTCTTATCTGGCTGTCTGCGCAGAGGCAAGGAGTGTGTATCTTTCCCATTCATTATTGCATTTTAGTAGTGTTAACAGAGCCCTGAGTATATCACTCAGTGAAAATAACAGAACTACCTGAACCTATTGAATGAAATTTTAAATCACTGGTATTTATTCACAATAATAATTGTGATTGTCATCAGGAAGACAAAACTGAGGTCATTTGTCTTGACTCCTGTCAATAACAAAATAATAGGTGTATGCCAACGAGTGTTGCCATGGGAGAAAAATATATTTCTAGAGATTTAGGCACTGTGCTGCATTTTTCTACAGAAAGGTCTTACAGATATCCATCATATATCAAAATGACCTGTAGTTATCACCAATAACTCATGAAATATGGTATTATTTGGGCTGACATGTATTAACATACCTCTATGTGGGTGCCAAGATGGAGTAGTGGTGAATTGCTTCAAGTTATGTAGTTAAGGACCCCAGGAGACCAAGTGACAACTTTCTGGCTCACAATATCTTTTACTCTTCACTTTCATGTTTTATTTATTGCAGTTTATCCTATTTTTAATGAGTCTATGACCAAAAAAATGAAACTGTGGGTCTAGTATTATGTGGCAAAAGCACAGCTGCTTGATCAGATGTTAAAAATGCTTTTCTAACAGAACTATTGTCAATTCTAAGTGAAATGATGCACTTAAAAATACTTTGCTAGCTTAGTCCATTCAGGCTTCTATAACATAATTCCATAGCGTAGGTAGCTTAAACATAATAAGAGTGTATTTCTTACAGCTATGGAGACTGGCCAGTATAAGATTAAGACACCCCACGGGGGGTTAGGCAAATGAAGAGAAGAAGGGTGGGCAAATACAATGATGATGTTCAGAGTACATAGGTGAAAATGGAACTAGGAAAATTGCAGAGCTGGGTGAGGTTGGAGAAATGGGAGAAACTGATTGAAGGGTTGACATTGTTCACAATGCCTTGTGCTCACAAACTGACAGATAGAACTGAAACACCTTTGTCCAGCTACTTAGGGATAATTCTTTTAAGTTAATAAAATATAGAGCTGGGAATATAGCCTAATGGCAAGAGCGCTTGCCTCCTACACATGAAGCTCTCGGTTCAGATTCCCCAGCACCACATATATGGAAAACGGCCAGAAGGGGCGCTGTGGCTCAGGTGGCAGAGTGCTAGCCTTGAGCAGGAAGAAGCCAGGGACGGTGCTTGGGCCCTGAGTCCAAGGCCCAGGACTGGCCAAAAATAAATAAATAAATAAATAAATAAATAAATAAATAAATGAATAAATAAATAAATAAATAAATAAAATATAGACATAAATAAATAAGATAAACACAGATGGAGGAAAAGACACCCACAAGTTTGGAATCTAAAGAGGGCTGGCTTTCTGCTGCACAGGTGCAATTTTCTCTGTGTCCTTCCATGGCAGAAGGAACTAGCCAGTCCTCTGGGATCTCTTTTATATGCCCAATCATTGGAGTTTCACCCTTATGACCCAATCATCTCCAAAAGATCCATCCTTCCAATCTTATCACCACACAGTAGCAGGATTTCAACATGTAGAGTTGAGATTACAGGGAATATAGCATTCTGTTACTTGCACTTGCAAACTATTATACATAGTTAACTTCCCTTTAACAACCTGTGGACAAAGACAGACTAACACAAGAAAAGAATTATTTGCCACATATATTTTTCAAGCTCTTTTCCATTTCTCCTTACACTGCTCCTGTACAAATTTGTTGTTGTTGTTGTTGTTGGATTAGAGTCATTCACAGAATCCACTAGATCTAGCCCATGATAAATGTAGAGATTATTGGCTTCAATTCATAAATCCCCTAGTTCTCTTGAGAAGGGTGTCCCCAGGGACAGAGACTGTATGCTAAAGTGTTATAACAAATCCCTCCATATATACAAGAGAAAAGATTGAAAGTTTTTAATTAAAATATTATGGTTCCATTCTGCCTTCATGACACAGTAGTATAAGTGACAGAGGAAAATATCTTGTTTAAATCTGGCTTTATCTCACTCCCTAGTGCTTTAAGGAGGTGGGGGGGGGGGGAAGTATCCCTGCTCTTCATTATGCTGATAATAAAGAATGTTCTCTTAATTTCCTATTGTTGTGTACAAGATTTAGAGCTTACCCTTTAATTTCAGTGTCAGAATGTGAACTGTAATTAATTTTCATAAAATGGAAAGCAATAAAGTCAGATATATTAAATGCTGGCTGTAGAGGTTGAGATTGCATAATTTACAGTGAAGAGTGGTGAGGGAAAGGAAGAACCTACACATTAAAGGAGTGATAACTCATCTGGGCTTCAGCTTCAAAGATGATAAAAGTGGTCAACAAAGCTGCTCAAACAAAACTCCCAAATCTATGGGGGATTTGGGATCTTCTCAAGAAGGTTCATCAAACTTGGTGTCACTTCTCTCTATTCCAACATTTGGACTGTTTTTATTATCATTAATTAACAATAATAATATGCATGGACCTAAATTACCACCTAATGAATCACTTAAAACCTTTCCTAGGTTTTATTTGCAACAAACTATAGATAATAGACCATAATTCGATATCAACCATAAAATAAGTCAGCTGCCTACTGATTAAAAATGCAGATTCCCTTCACCCTACCATCAGAGCATTGGTAGAGAAGGTATGTTGTAAGTAAATAAAAATTGTAAGTATCTGGATGGTGATTATTTATATTTTAGACTATATACTAAAAGGAAGCTCCATATAAAATTATGTCTAAAACTTTTCCATATATATTTTAAAAGTATACTCACATTAGAGTCACTAGAAACTGTTTTCTCTAGTGCATTATTTGGTTCAGGACATGCTCCCTAGAGAATAGTACCTATTGTTATCTTATTATTAATTTTCAAAGAGTTGTACAATGGGGTTTCAATTTGATATGTCCATTTATATGTACAATGAGCATCAACTTGATCAAAGTCACTCCATTTCACACACACACACACACACACACACACACACACACACACACACCCCTATCCTATCCGTACCTATTTACCTCAAGTGTCTTAGTTCCATTTTCTTTTTTTTTTTTTTTTTTTTTTTTTTTTGGCCAGTCCTGGGCCTTGGACTCAGGGCCTGAGCACGGTCCCTGGCTTCTTCCCGCTCAAGGCTAGCACTCTGCCGCTTGAGCCACAGCGCCGCTTCTGGCCGTTTTCTGAATATGTGGTGCTGGGGAATCAAACCTAGGGCCTCGTGTATCCGAGGCAGGCACTCTTGCCACTAGGCTATATCCCCAGCCCCTCTTAGTTCCATTTTCATGTATTCCCATTGAGTATTGTGACCATATTTTTCCCACCAGCAATAATGTGTATATATATACATATACATATATACACACACATATACATGCACACATGCACACACATATATATGTGTGTCTTTATTGTGAAGGTGATGACCAGGGAGGTTACAATTACGTAAGTAAGGTGATGAATACATTTCTTTTTAAACAGTTGCCCCTCCCTCATTTCATTTCTCCCACTTACCTCCCAACTCCCCTCCCTCCCAAGTTGTTCTCCCCCCTAAGTTCATTTCCATTTCCAACACAGTGTCTAGTATCATTGAGTATCATTGTTGCATTAGTTCATCCTTTGTCATGCTGATTCTGTGATTCCCTTTCCCTTCCATGGATCAGATATACTTATGTACAAAACAAAAGGTACAGAAAACTAAAACAGAGAAAAATGAGAAATAATAAGAACCTCTTGTTTCCAGTTCTTGAAGTTCATTTTGATACACTTAGCACTTCGCAGTTGGTCTATTGTCATCCCCTGCTAAGAACATCACAGACATATTCTAGTTATTACAAATGAGGGAAACCATGCAACCTACATTTCTTTGGGCCTGGCTTGCTTCACCTAATACAATTTTTTCCAGGTCTTTCCATTTCCTTATGAATGGGGCAATGTCATTCTTTCTGATGGAAGCATAGAATTCCATTGTGTATATGTACCACATCTTCTTGATCCATTCATCTGTTGAGAAGTGGATCAATAGCACTTTTGAATGAGCATTAAATGAACAGAGAGAAACAGTCATCTCTCACATGGAAGTTTATAGTAGAAAGCAGTGACACGAACTTTACAGTGTACAAAGCTCTTGCATATCACAATGTAATTTCACAGTTCCCTTGGGCAGAGGTGGGGGGAAGAGGGCAGAGGAAAGCTTGAAATCTTGTATTTCAAAGTGGATACTGCCAAGTGAAGTGACCTGCCCACATCCACACTGTCAGAACATGGCTATACCAGAAATTGGGTGTAACTTTAGGGTCCCTCAAATTTAGTCCTGAAGCCAGCACATGCAACAACTGCTGATAAGGCAAAGAAAGCATTCAGGAATTGATGTGGACCATACTCATATAAGTGGAGTGAAGTTATTATTTATAAATATGGAGAGAAAGAAGAGAATCCTCAAGCATTAAAACAGGTATGAGTGTATCAACTCAGGCCTCAACCTAGCAAACAAGGAAGATCCTCAAAGAAAGAACATCTGAGTTGGGATAATTCCTGACCTGGTGGATTTTATACTATGCCTATAGGCAGTTAGGTCCTTGCAGAGTGCTACCCAAACCATGTAGACTTTAGCTTTACATTCATTTCAACACCACATTTTACCTATGCCACAGAAACAAAAGCACATGCAGCTGCATTTCTCTGCAGATCTCACCATGTAAGTTAGGCCTGAGGTGATTAATCAACTAAGAAACAGGAAGAGCTAGAGGCATGACTTAAGGAGTAGAGAACCTGCCTAGCAAGAACAGGGCCTGTAGTTCAAACCACAGTACAATAGAGGTATGGGATGGTAAGAAACAAGAAAGCCTTGCCTTGGAGCAATGAAAGATTATAAGATATTCATTGAACCCAATATCCAATCCTAGGATGGTTTCAGGTAAGTTCAGCCAACCAGGACCCCTGGGCCATCTTATTGTTTTGTCTTGCCCAGCATCAACAGCTCCTTGCTCCCATTCAGAGGTACAGGTAAAAGGACTGAGCTAGAAGACAGCAAGATTCCTCTAGCCTTCAGGTCCCAGAGCAATCCCAAGACCTGAGCCTCAAGGCTCTGAATGGAAATTCGAACTGAGCCAAGGTATATCTTACATGATCACTTTTAAATCTTTGAAGATTGGCATGTGGCTTCCATTTGTATTTTTACCCCCCAGGCCCCACAGACGTTAAAGGTACATCTGGTTGTTTAGTGACAATCTTCCTTAGTAATGAATTAAAAGATCCTATTTTATTTCAAACACTGCCCTCTCCTGCCACCACTAGTACAGAGCCTAAAATATGCTAAGTAAACAATAGATGCAGCCTGAGAGAATATCTGCGTAATGTGTTGGCATACAATATAACCTATTTCTGAAAGCAGGGTTTGTTTTTTTTCCAGCAAGAAGGCTTAGAATCAGGACCTCTTACTCAGCTTTCTTGTGTGCACCTGGAGCTCTACCACTTGAGTCATACCTCCATCCCTGCTTTCTAATGGTTATTTTGGAGATGGAATCACATGGACTTTCCTGTACAGGTTGGCTTTGAACCATGGCTTTCCAGGTCTCAAACTCCTGAATAGCTAGGATAACAGGCATGCACCACTGGAGCCTAGAAGCATTTCTGATCAAAGTAGATAGCTTTGTAAAGGAGAAACAAACCATTTTGTGCCAGCAGGCACCTAATGCTAATGGTCTTTAACAATGAAAGTCAGGGGGTATCCATGATTAAAAAGAAATTGATTCATTTCTTACCTTACTTATGTAACTGTAGCCCTCCTTTTCATCACCTTTACAATAATTTTTTTAAAAGAATGAAAGTCAATGTACCATCACCTAAAATGAAAATCAATGCTTTCCACTTCACATTATAATCCTTGAAGTTTTGTATTAAGGATTCACGCCAACAGTTTTCTTTGAGATGGGGTTCTGTTATGTGGCCCAGGCTGGCATCAAGTTAGTAATACTCCAAAGTGCTGATATTACAGGCATGTACCATCAGATCCAGTTTATATCAATAATTTCTGTTAAATAGTGAAGAGATTTAAAAAATACAGAATACAGAAGAAACTAGATCCTTGTCTTTCACTTCAAAAAGATAATTCACAACTTCTACCACCCTCATACTTTTGTTCATTGTAATTTTATTCTGCTATCCTATGCTTTTGAAGTTATGGTCTTTTTAGTGGAAAGTTCAACAAGCAATATGGAATAAATTTTTCTTCTGGAAAAAAAACTGCATTATTTTTCTCATAAATCTCACTTACAGTTTAAATGAAAGATGAAGCTACATGTTTAAAAGCAAGTTGAGTACAATGTGTACTGAACCTCTACTTGCAATTGGTAATTTCTATATTCTAGGTCAGGGGTGGTATTTACTATATGTTCTAATCAGTACCTGCCACCCTGTAAAGCATATAATAACTATAACATGATTATTTCAATCTGCCAACAGCTGACCTCAGCTAAGTCATTTTCATGTATATTGCTCTCTGCAAATGGGCAAATGAATTGCTCAGAAGAGTTCAGTAGGTTTTCATTAAGCAATGCTCCTTTTCTATACATATCTAGTTTTGAAGAGACGCCAAGTTTTATGTGGAGAGGCACCTGGAAATAAGAAAGGAAAAGAAAAACATTAGCAATGCATAGTGAAGAAAAAGATAAGTGGAACTATTTGTGGAAAGAAAATATATGCCAAGGGCAAATAGCTATCATCTTTCATTTTTATCTTAAGGCTTTGTAAAAACCGTTTAAGAATCATATTGTCGAAGCACCGGCAGCCCTTTACTAAAATGAAGAAAGAGAAATGTTCAGAATAGTCTCAGATTAACTTATTCTGTACTATTTTCAAATTTACAAAAAGCATGATAGCATTGTTTTACTTGATCTCAGTTGACCTTGACCTGTTTCAAAATAAAAACACTGAATTGGACTATAACTAGAATGTTGGTTGTCTACCGATTGTGTCCACTCTCACCTCTTGCCCCAAGAACCCTGCATTCATCCACACCTTTGCTCGTGTGTATGCTACTCCATTTTGCAGAGGACTGGACTCACTTCCAGCCGGGTGGTGGCTCTGATCAACCTATACCAACCCAGATCACTTCCTGCTGTCCAATGACAAGCTTGGGTAGTAGTATGTGAGGCCATTTGCTGTGGCCATCATTATAAACAAGCCAATGATCTCCAGTTGTAACCTGTCCACTATACGTCAGATCTGTCTATCCAGCTGACTTCTTTTTTTGGGGGGAAAGGGGGGTGATACTGGGGATTGAACTCAGGGCCCCATGCTCTCTTCCACAGTTTTCACTCAAGGATGGACCTCTACCACTTGAGCCATAACTCCACTTCTGGCTTTTGGGTGATTAGCTGGAGAAAAGAATCTCAGCCCTGTCTGGCTTGGACAGAATCCTCATGACCCAGCCTCCTGAACAGCCAGGATGATAGGTGTGAACCACTGAACCCACCTTCCAGCTGGCTTCCTCATAACTTGCTTCATTTGGACATTTAATTGGTAGCTTTAACTTAATGTATTCAAACTATAATTATTTATTTTTCCACTTCTACATTAACTGATCAAGTGGCACCTGAACTTATGCCAAATTCAAATCTCTGAGCAAGTCCTGTCAGCTGTCATTCAAAAACAATCCCCATGTTTCTCCATTCCTCTACTACTATCCTGTGGTCCAGACCAGTGTTTCTGCCCTGCATAGCTGAGCCTCCCTGCTGTTCTAGCCCTCTTCAAATCTAGATTCCAGGCTACAACTACAACCAACTTTTTTTTAAGTACCTAGTATACAGTCACTTCCCACTGATTTCTCAGTACTTCCCGAGGGAAGTACTAAGTCTTAGCAGCTGTCTTTGGCCCTGTAAGACCTCAGCTCCCATTATTTCTAAAACATCTCTATCCTGTGCCTGTTCCTTGAGTACATCAGACTCATTGCTGCTTGGAGCCTTTGTAAACACAACTTCTTAGTAAGAACCAAAAGGAGTAGATATCTACCAGCCTTCTTCTGGACTTCTTTATAAATAAAAATTAATATTGCATGACCATTTTTCTCACAACTGCATTCGCTCATCTTTCTCAGATAAACTGTACTAGGAAAGACCAGGCCCGATATTACATTTAATTTGCATAGATTTATTTTTGAGAATTAGGTAAGTAGATCTTTCTCTTCCGGGCTTCACCATATTATTTTTAATCTTAGCACTATCACAGTCCTTAGATGGGTTCAATCAGTCCAACATTTTAATTTAAGTTGAAAGTTTTTAACTCATCCATTATATCAGCTACTTCAGAAACCTCCACAAATTCTGTATTTCCATTTGATCTGTTAATTAAAACATTAAACATGGCCATCAGAAAAAACAGTTTTCTTGCTGAGCACTGGTGGCTCAAGCCTGTAATCAACTACTCAGAAGACAGATCTAAGGATCACAGTTCAATACCTGGACAGGAAAGTCCATGAGACTCTTATCTCCAATAAACTATTCAGGGGCTGGGGATATGGCCTAGTGGCAAGAGTCCTTGCCTCATATACATGAGGCCCTGGGTTCAATTCCCCAGTACCACATATACAGAAAAAGGCCAGAAGTGGCACTGTGGCTCAAGTGACAGAGTGCTAGCCTTGAGCAAAAAGAAGCCAGGGACAGTGCTCAGGCCTTGAGTCCAAGCCCCAGGACTGGCCAAAAAATAAATAAATAAACTATTCAGGAAAAGCTGGAAGTGGCGCTGTGACTCAGTGGTAGAGCCTAGAGCACAAAGAGGTTTAGGGACCGTTCCCAAGCCCTGAGTTCAAGCCCCAAGACTCTCTACATTGAAATTGGTGGTTTTTTTTACCACTTCTCGTAAATGTCTGAGCAGAGGTAAACTCATCTGACAATCTGCTACATTTCACATTTGTCTTCCATGTGTATCATAAACATTTCCAAATAGCTCACTAAATAAAGGAGATGTGATTCCTTAGGCAGCTTCCCAAGTTTGTTCCACATAACATTAGTGATCAAATCACTGTGGGAAAGAATTGAAAATAATGGCCAAAGTCTTAAAGTACATTATTTTAAACTCTGAGAGCTCAATTTTTTGTTTGTTTATTCTTCAGAATCTTACAATTTTTTACTATCAACTTTTCAAATACAATTGGTCATAGAATTCTTATTTTTCTGTAACATAGCTCATTGCTTTCCCATTGAATTGCTGAGATTTGAAAGTTGTGTGTATAAAATTATTCATGGATTGGTCGTTGGGTGTTGGTAGTATCAAAAATGCTAAAATTTTGAGGCTAAGAAACTACAAATTATGACTACCATCTGTTGAGATATGTGAGGCTGAAGAACAATTCAGTGAGAGAAGAAAGCATGGATATTCTGTCTGGGATTATCATGATTGAACATCTTAACTTTGAAATACATAGCAATATCCAAGTAGCAACTTCAAGTATCAGTTCTCTTTGTAATACCTTCTAGCATTTAAGCTATCAATCTATTAGACAAATGTACTTAGGTTCTCAACATTTAACAGAAGAATTGGCCCATTTCTACTGTACTTTGCTTCTGTGTTAAGAAGGCATGAGCACTGTCACCATGACTAGCAGCTTGGAGTAACTTCTGACAGTTATAGACAACTTCACTGTCTCTGTCTTTGCACAGATGTTCTTCATGCTTAAGGCTTGTGGAATTCTTTATCTACTCATTCAAATAAATATATTTTCCCCATTTACCTATTGCTATGTGGAACCAACCACTACAAAGCTTAGTGACTTAAAAAAGTCTTTGTTGGGGGTATTAGTGGTGGTGGTGGTGTGATTGTTATCATGGGTTTTTAGTGCCTATATAATTTGGTGGGTGGAGAATTTAGGATTGAGCTGGAAGTTTCTTGTTCCCCACGGTATAGATAGAGGTCAGTTGTAGAACTCAGCTGTTGAGTGAGCTAGCCTGAAAGTTGGACAAGATTGTTTCTCTTGCACGGTTGGTGCCTCCATAAGGATGGCTGGAAGGGTGGACACAGCTGGGACACTGGCTGTAGCACCCCTAGGAAACCACTCCAGGATGGCAGGCTTAGGGCAGCCCAGCTTCTCCCGAGGCAGTTGGTGCATCCTATAGAGGCAGAAAGGAAAAGCAATCAGTGTCTCAAACCCTGATCACCTGGTACATCACCACAGGACCCTCCTAAGGGCTGTTCCTTAATTGAAAACTTGCCTGTGATATTACTTGCTTTGTTTCTCATATAGATAAAAAAAAAACGTAAGTTTTAAACAAATAAATCCATTTGCTGTTTTTTTTCTTTGTGTATTTGGGAGGAGGAGCAGTTCTGGGAGTTGAACTCAGCGCCCTGTGCTTCCTTAGCAGGACTTCTATGGCTGAGACATGACTATAGACCTTGTTTGTGCTAGCTGTTCTTGAAATAAGATCTTGATTATTTCCTGAGCCTGGGCCTGGACTGCGATCTGTCTATGTTTGACTGATTAACATAGCTGGAATTACAGTTTCATTCCACAATGCCCATTTCATTTCATTGAGATGGAATCTCACACACTTTTCTGTCCAGGTTGCCTGGTACCATAATCCTCCCAATCTCAACCTCCCAAATGGCTAGGATTACAGGCATGGACTTTCAGTGCCAGTATTTCTTTATATTTTTGAGGCAGGTTCTCACTATATAACCCAGGCTGGCTTTGAATTCCTGACCCTCCTGTCTCAGTCTCCCTAGAACTAAGATTATAGACATGCCCCACCACACAAGCTATAAATACATTCTTCTTTGGATACCACCCAAAGCTAAGCAGGCTAATAAAATTATTGTGACTATGACCTTCAAGTGACAGGACTGAGTTTAAATCTAATCACTGTCACTTATTAAAAGCCTAAAATTTCTTAAGATCTCTAAAAGGGCTGCATTTTTAAAATGGTAGAAATAGCAGAAATCTCATAGAGTAGCTGGGAAATTTCATTGGTCATTTAAAGCACCTGATCATGCAAAACTAAATAATGATTTAGCTCAGTGTTTTGACATCTGTTCCCAATAAGTAAGTACTGAAATTTTGTTGTTTTTTCCTGTTGGAGAAGGAGGAGGAGGAGGGGGAATGTGGAGAAGGAAGAAGAAGAAGAGAAAGAAAGAGAAGAAGAAGAAGAAGAAGAAGAAGAAGAAGAAGAAGAAGAAGAAGAAGAAGAAGAAGAAGAAGCAGTGGGAGAGGGGGATGGTAAAGGAGAAGGAGAAAAAAAGAAGAAGATGATGATAATGATGATGATGATGATGATGATGACAATGACAATATGATGATGATGACGATAATGATTCAGTGATAAAAAAAATTGCAAGAAAATGTCCCAGCGTTGCTGTCCATTGCATATGGCTCCAACCCCCATTAGCCATGCTCCCTGGTGACACCAGATTAGAACCACAGCAAAGGAAGAAGTAAAAGAAATATTTCTTAAAACAGACTCAAAGATCCTTCAAGACAAGACTGTGCTGTCACAAGTGCTGAAAAGCTATTGAATGGAAAGTGATTATTTAGGACCAAAGGAAACTAGTGCTTTTACGAACATTCTTATAAAATAGAATGCATTCCATATTGTATATACGTTTATTGGAACTAGGGAAGGGAAGGGAAATATCAAAATGGAGAGACAAAGGATAAAAGATGAACCAATGCAATAGCAATACTTACAAAACTGTATGCTGTAAACCAACTGTACAACTTGAGGGGGCAGGGAATTGGGGAGGGGGGATGGTGGGAGAAAAATGAGGATGGAGGTAACAAGTTGGTTAAGAAATGAGGGGCTGGGGATATGGCCTAGTGGCAAGAGTGCCTGCCTCGTATACATGAGGCCCTGGGTTCGATTCCCCAGCACCACATATACAGAAAATGGCCAGAAGTGGCGCTGTGGCTCAAGTGGCAGAGTGCTAGCCTTGAGTGGGAAGAAGCCAGGGACAGTGCTCAGGCCCTGAGTCCAAGCCCCAGGACTGGCCAAAAAAAAAAAAAAAAGAAAGACATGTACTCACTGCCTTACTATGAAACTCTAACCCCTCTGTACATCACTTTGACAATAAAGAAATAAATAAATTTTAAAAATAAAGCCATCTAGGGAATAG
The DNA here is from genome assembly GCF_023159225.1 of Perognathus longimembris pacificus. Taxonomy (NCBI): domain Eukaryota; kingdom Metazoa; phylum Chordata; class Mammalia; order Rodentia; family Heteromyidae; genus Perognathus; species Perognathus longimembris. The sequence continues at coordinate 18,633,612 of NC_063176.1, read as the reverse complement.
CAAAACAAATAGAATACATTCCAATATATCGCTCAAAGTACTAGCCTCTATTTTTGACATGCAATGAGAAGTTTGTTATTTCCTTTATAATTCCTAAAGTATTTTTGCCCAATCTTCTCAAGATGACCTTTGTCTTATGAAAGGCTCTTGGCATACTAGCTAAGCCCTGCTTCCTGAAACTCTGACCAGAGCCCCTGAATTAGAAGCTCTCATCCCAGAGGATCCTACCCCTCAGAACAGCGAACCTTGGTCGACGTCACAGGCCTTTGTTAAGTTAGTAATAAAGTGGTTGAAAATCAACATTAAAATTACTGCTTCATGAAAATTGACAGAAAATAAGTGTTGTGTTCCAGTTTTATCCAACTCCTATCTTTGTAAACAATGAAGGGTAAAATCCTTAACATCCACCCAACCTGCATCCCTCCTTTTGCCCTTGACCATGCACTAGTGGCTCTCCACGGGGTAAGCCAGACTTCAGCCGGTACAGCCTTACCTGGCTATTCCTTTGGTTGCTATCACATGTGGAGAAGTGTGTGTGTGTGTGTGTGTGTGTGTGTGTGTGTGCTCATGCACACGTGTGCTCATCCTGGGGCTTGAAATCAGGACCTAGGTACTGTCCTCTAGCTTTTGTGTTCAAGGCTGGTGCTCTACCACTTGAGCCACAACTTCACTTTCAGCTTTATGCTAAATGGAGATAAGAGTTTCTCTGATATTTAGCCCAGGTTGGCTTTGAAACCAAATCCTCAGATCTCAGCTTCCTGAGTAGCTAGGATTACGGGCGTGAGTCACAGGTGCCAGACAGAAACACTGTTTATAAAGCAAGCCACCTGCTTCTTTCTAAAGATACTTCTTTGTCTCTGCACATGCGCATTCATCCTCTTGAGGGTCTCTGGAGAAAGCAAGGCCGATCATCTGGAAAGGGGGTCCAAACACTCCCAGGCCACAGCTCTGATTCCTCCTCCTCCCTAGCTCACATCAGGTCACAGAGTTGGCCACTACTGGACACAAGAACTTCTCCTGGGTCAGGGACTGTGTATCCACAGTTCCAGAACCTGGTGGACATTGCAAAGCCTTCTCTATGATGTATGACATTTCTGAGAACCCATTTGATGAAAGCAAGATTGCATTTCCTGTCGAGGCCCAGCTACTTGCCTCCTATATTTGCAAAGCGTTTGCAGTGTGAAGTCTGGTCTGCATATGTGGCCTGTGCCCAGGCCCATCCCCTGCCCCCTTACTTGATGGACAGCTCTTCAACAGTTTGGGCTCCCAGGACTGGTGAGGAGGGAGAGAGCAGGCAGGGAGGGAGGGAAGGAGGAGGGGGCAAACCCTTCTGGAGGCAACTTCTGGGCAGCTTCCTTTCCTTGGAATTTCACAACCCCTCCTAATAGTCAGTCTGGTCCTTCCCAATAAAACCAGTTGCCTGTGGCATCCTGGCTGCTCTGGCTGTCAAAGTGGCCCAGTTAAGGAAGCACTTAACCTGCTGCGCTGCCTTTCTCCAGACACCTGCCCGAGCAGCAGACTAAACAAACAGGGATTCTCCACTACGCAAAAGTTGGCTTCTTTCACTGGGTTTCCCATCTGTTAAAAAGCCATTGTCTGAGAAAGTGTTCAGCTAGCTGGGGCGAGAGTGATTGCACACTGAACTGCCCCCTTTTCCCCCATAAAAAGTCCTCTTTAGCATTTTCTTTTCTCCCTGGTTTTCATGGCCTGATTTATTCATTGGTTTCACCTCTTCTCCCCTCCCCCTTGGTTCGGGAGGAGAGCCTCCTTGTCTTCGGTTTCTCAGGGGTCATGTCTTTTCAGTCACCAAGACAATACCCGCTGCTGGCATCTGCTTCCAGATCCAATCAGCCATATTGTGAACACATCCTGCCAGAGAATTGTTCCTCCTTTTGCTCTGCTTTGTTGCCAATTTCATGCCATGTATTGCTCCGTGTTTTGTGCTTCATGAAGCTGTCATGGGCATAAAAGTGCTCTGACCAGGGTCGTAGTAAAAGGGGTGGGAATGAAACATCCACCAAAATGTTCAGCAGGCCACCCACAGTCCACACACACACACGCACACACACACACACACAGTCTCCACACTCAGACCCAGTCCCCCAATACACACTCATTCACACTCTACACACCCACACATATGCACACACATAGCACAAACACAACGGTACACACATGCACATAAGCCACACCATCTATTCCACTCACAACTCACGCACCTAATACACAGCCCATACACACACACCTGCACACAACCTTCTGAAATACAGCATACACAAAAACTCACATGCATTGGGGGCTCTTGCTCATTTTTACTTCTCTCCCCAGGATTTAATTCATACCTTAGCAAGATACTTTACATTTCATTAGAGGAGGAAACAGTTTCACTAGAAGTCCTAGGGTTTGATTCCCTTAATAATGATGATAAGGAATATATTAAGAGAGGAGGGTCATGAAAGTTGCAAAATAATTCAAAGATTCCCTCCATAATGGTTTCTAGTCACACACAAAATATTAATAAACTTTATTTCACCATCTTGAAGCCCTAGAAAGTATTTGAGAAGACAAATTAAACTATTCTAGGTTAAAAGGATAATATCATAAGAAGCATTTTCATTGAGTTTCCCTTTTAATTTTTTTTTCCTTCAGTCATGGGGCTTGAACTCACAGCCTGGGCGCTGTCCTTGAGCTCTTTTGCTCAAGGATAGCACACTACAATTTTGATCCACAGCTCTACTTCCAGTTTTCTGGTGGTTAATTGGAGACGAGAATCTCACTGACTTTCCTGCCCAAGCTGGCTTTGAACCACGATCCTCGGATCTCAGCCTCCTGAGTAGCTAGGATTACGGGCTGAGCCACTGGAACCCAGCTTCAAGCCACTTTTTTGAAAACATTATTCTCACATAAAGAACAGTACTGTGTAAACAAAAGGAAGTGGGTCAATAAAAATTTAAAATTAGCCTTTTGATTTGGCAGTACCTATGAACGCTCCCCTCCACAAGTTATAATTCTGCAGGACAATTACAAAAGAATTATAGTTTATCAGGAGATTCTTTATTAACTATGAATTAACTGAGTGAACACAAAAGCTATTGCCAAGCATTTCTAAAACAGCCTTCAGGAAGAAGAAGCTGGAGTTACTCCATCACCTGAGACCACTGACTGAATCAGATACCACTTTTGCCCACCAACCTCCTGGAAAGGAAGTTTTATTTGTCCATAATAACAGAAGCTTGGGGAAGAAAGGAGGGAAAATAGAGACTACTCCACATCTCATGCATGCAATTTTTTTCTCATTTTGTTTCTAAATATGTCTTTTTCTGCTTAATTATTGCAACACTTTCTGGAATTCTGAATTCCAGAAATTTCTAGAACTTCCTCATTATGTCCTTTTTTTTTTTTTTTTTTTTTTTTTTTGGCCAGTCCTGGAGCTTGGACTCAGGGCCTGACATTGTCCCTGGCTTTTTGCACAGCGCTACTTCCGGCCATTTTCTACATATATGTGGTGCTGGGGGATCAAACCCAGGGCTTCAGGTATACGAGGCAAGCACTCTTGCCACTAGGCCATATTCCCAGCCCAGTACATTATATCTTTACTTCTATTTTCACATGCATCTGACTCAATCCCATGAGTTGGTCCTTACTTTTTCCCTATAAAAGCATGTTTTTCTTGTTGGTCGATGGTTCCTAAATGTCAAAAAGTAGGGTCACAGCTCCACAGGGAGAGATGTCTTGGGATCAACCTACCTGTTAACACCTTGATCTTAAACTTTAGCTTTCTTCTTGTCTTGACAGCCCATGACTGAGACACATTCTGAGGTGCATGAGGGTGGCTGAAAGATGTGAGAGAAAAAGAGCAAAACAGTTGAGTACTGCACATCACTGTCGGAGAGGGCCTTTCCTGTCAGACTCCTCAGGAGCACACAGGACTCCCTGCAGTTGGAACAGATCTCCGTCTTGCCCACCATCATCCTTCCTAACTTCCCCTCCCTTGGGTGGCTTCTGTCCTTGGTGAGTCCCATTCCTGAAAAGTAATTCCTTTGGGCTTTGTAGGAAATTCAAGCAGGTTGCAGCCAGGAAGTCACCACAAAATCCAGATGAAGAAAACCCAAGTGGAGGAAATTACTAAAAGCCTGTGTTTACCTACCCACCCTGGAATGTCCCATATAACCTCGACATCCCCTTAACATTGCCTGAGTATCTACTGTACATCCGCTGCTAGACTGAGCCTGGATTTGTAATGACGAGTCAGCCATTGCACCTACACACAGAACTTTTGAATTTGAAGAGAAACAGGCACTCACACTGGAATTCACAATTCAACGTAGTGACAATAAAAAAAAAAAAAAAAAACACAAAAAAACAGTGCCACAGGACAGGGAGTTGCTTCCTTCTGCAAAAGCAGAAGGTGTCGGGGAGGGGGGGGGGGGGGGGAAGACCTGGTGTGTTGAGCCACCAAGACAATCCCCAACACAGCTGAACTAGAAAACACAGAGAACTGGAAGGAAAATGTTAGAGGTGGAGGAAATGCCAAAGAAAAATACAGATGCAAGACCCTCCAAGAAGCTCTTTTCCACCGAATCCAGGACTCGAGATTGAGGGAAGGGGGCACAGGCATGCTTGAATAGTAGTATCAGCTTGGAATGAAAAGAAAATGACCTCTAATGCTGTTTCCTAACTTAACCCCCGTCCATGGCAGTGCTTGGCTTTTCTTGTGACTTCATTACTTTTAACTTTTTCAAGGACCTTTTCAAAGTCAAATGTATCTGATGGAACCAAAGGCCAAGCTAGGCTTATTTTCCTCTTGTTTTTTAGTTGTTGTTTCATGAATTTGTCTTCCTTTCCTGCCCTGATACTTTTTTATTTATGTTTAATAAGGACATTGAGCCAGCACGACTGGTCTGAGGGCCAGAGCCAGCTTTGTGCTCTGTGTGAGCGTGTATGTGTGTGTTAAACAATTTCACGGACATCTGTCACGCACAGTTAACTTTGCATTGCTGCATTTTAAGTGGTGGGCCTAGGTTTGGCCGGCAGTGATAAAGTAGCTGGCAGTTTTGAAAAAGCCACAGGATAACAGAGCATGAATCATAAAACACACTACTGTGTAGCAATATCCAAGTTCATTCAACGCAATGAAACCATGCAGAGGCCTTTTATCCCCAGCTAATTATGTGGAAACGGCTAAGACAATAAAGCATCTGGTGGTCTTTCTTCCCCATTTCAATTTTTCTCAATATTGTGACAGGGGAAAGTATTGTGCCTTTCCCAGGGTAGTTGCAGTGACGAAGACTAAAAGCAAGGGTCAGGGAAGAGCAAATAGATGAATTTATAACTTTCTTTTTATTTATTCCTTCCCCATTGTCTCTCTGGAAGTCTTCCTTCAGGGGCTGTATTTTGGGATCACTATTCTCATTATGCCTTGCTTGAATCCCCCTTTTCTCCCCTTTAAAAAAAAATGCCACCCAAACTGCCAGCCCTTCTATCATGCCCTGTTGGCTGGTGGGGCTTTCTCTTGTGCCCCCCACCCCCGCCTGCTGGAGCCTCTAGGAATGTAAGTGTGAAATTTACACTCACTCCCTAGATGCAGGTGAGGGAATGGACCCTACTTCCAGGATGAAACCTAGTGTGTGATTTCCTTGCTAGAAAGAGATGATGAGAATGGTCACTGTGATCACAGATTTCCCAGAGAGGATTCCCCATAATTGCCTTGCACATGGTTCTTTCTGCCATTCTCTTGAACACACACACAAATGCCATGTGCTGCACTCCTGGGGGTTTGGATGAAAGCCCCTTTATAACTATGGACTGTGATGAGACCTGAGCCAAAGTCTGATGAGGTGACTAATTGCTACCACTAGCTTAAAAAGCTAATAAGTTAATTAGATTAACTTTGCTCATGTTTGCACAGGGCTTTGAAGAGGAAAACACCGCAGGAGCCTTAAGCTTCTGTGAATCAAATTCTGACCCAACAGCCCCCTTGGTGCAGGGGAAAAGCTCTTCCTGGAACTACATAACTCTACTTTGATTGCATTCTGTTTTGTTTTGGTTTATTAGCTAATTCTTCAGCTACCTCCCAGTTTTTCTCAAAGCCCAAATTAAAATGACATAAGAGAACTTTAGTATCTTCTAGTGTAACTTTTTAAAAATCTAAATTCCACTTAAAATCATGATATAATGTTTCTGTTTTCCTGCTTCTTCACACTTTCTAGTCATTTTATGCTAACTTAAGAATCCATCCTGGTCCTTTTCTATCAAAAGACCAAACTAATTACAAGGTTACTTGTGTGGTATTAGCCTTCTCTTTGATTGCTTAATTTTCCCATCCCTTAAAAAAATTCAATAAAGCCCAGAATTACAATTGTTTTTGGTAGCATTTTAGCACTGACTAGAATTTATGTGCATTGTAGTGTCGCTTTTATTTACCTCCCTGTCAATTTATCTGTCTGCTGTCTATTCATCAGTCTCACACAGTTAGTGAACACTGAGGAAAACACTAAAGGAAGGCCCAGAGACTCAAAGATGAAGCAATGTTCAGCACTCGAGGGAGACACAGATTATTTCCTGTGGAGAGGATGGAGAGGAGTTTCAAGGACAAGGTGGGTTTTAGATTGAACTTTAAAGAGTTTTGGTGAGTGGAGCTATAACCTGGAGAGAGCCACTGCAAAAATAAAGAGTATAACAAAGAAGAAAGCACATGGAGTGTCCAGTCAACAAAGAGATCATGGGGAACACACATAGCAGGACCTGGGCCCCCGGCCGGAGAGGCAGGATGGGGTCAGAGCAGTTGATCTTCCTCGGGTTTTGAAGTTGTATTTTTGTTTGTTTGGACAGGAAAGTAACTTGAAAGGAATCTGGCCAGGAAAGACAAGGGGAAAAATCCTTGAAGACATGTTTCATTTGTTCTTTAAAAGGTAATAAAGATCTGAGCCAAAGTGGTGAGATGTGTGGAAATGAATTCGAATTCAAAGTACATGTATGTATTCATGAGGTTTGGGTTTTGTTATTTTTGTTTCTGCCCATCCTGGGGCTAGAACTCAGTGCCTGGGCTCTGTCTCGGAGCCTCTCTGTACTCAAGTATAGTGCTCTACCACCTGAGCCACAGAGCTACTTCTGTCTTTTTTGTTTATGTGGTACCGAGGAATAGAACCCAGTGCTTCGTGCATGTTAGGCAAGCACTCTATCACTAAGCCACATTCCCAGCCCTCATGAGTTTTTTAAGTTAAAAAAAAAAATCAGGGGCTGGGGAAATGGCCTAGTGGCAAGAGAGCTTGCCTCGTATACATGAGGCCCTGGGTTCGATTCCCCAGCACCACATATACAGAAAACGGCCAGAAGTGGCGCTGTGGCTCAAGTGGCAGAGTGCTAGCCTTGAGCAAAAGGAAGCCAGGGACAGTGCTCAGGCCCTGAGTCCAAGGCCCAGGACTGGCCAAAAAAAAAAAAAAAAATCAAAGGAAAGGGAAGATTACAGGGTAGGATATCACATTAAATGAGATTTTTATTATAGAGTTTGATCATCTCTTAGTAGTAATTTAAAAGTGTTTACTGAGAAATTATGGCTTATTTTTCTTACCATAGTTACATATCATTGGTCAAATAAGAGTTTAAGTTGTCTTCACTAATGTTACCTAGTAGCATTTCTAAGAGGAAGACTCCAAAAGAAAGTCAGGTGACATGAGAGAATGGGTGGCATTGGAATAATTGAGAGAGAATGTGGAAGGAATAACACTGATCAAGATATACTGTATTCATAAAATGACACATTGAGATGAAAACCTTTTATATAACTATACTGGAAGAAGGGGCGGGGGTGATGAAGGAATGTGAAGGAGTTAAAGATGAGACAATCCAAGCTTTCTTTTCAGCTTCACAATGTACCTACATAATTCTCCACAAGTTACTTCACTTGCCCAGCCCTCAGTTTTCACATCTATAAAATTAGTTAATAGTAGCACTTGGCTTACAGGATTCTTGCTAAGATTAAATGAGACAACATATGTAAGGTGCCTATGTAATGAGATAACACGTAAGGTGTGATGGCAATACAAGCCCGGCACTAGTGGCTAATGATTGTAATCCTAGCTACTTGGGAGGCTGAGATTTGAGGATCGTGGTTCAAAGCCAGCCTAGAAAGTCCCGAGACTCTATTTCTCATTAGCCATGAAAAAAAAAAAAAAAAAAAAAAAAAACAGAAGTAGATCTGTAGCTCAAGCAATGAAATTCTAGCCTTGAGCACAAAGCCTCAGAGACAGTGACCAGGCCCCGAGTTCAAGCTCCAGGACCAGCAAAAAAGAAAATTTCTTCTACTCTTTAGCCATCCAACATGTATATTCTCTGCTGACTGCTGATTTGAAAGATACTGTCGTGCCATTATCGTGCCTGCTTTAGTTTACTAGGACTACCACAAGAGAATAGCACAACTTGATAGCTTGGAACAACAAATGCATTCTCCCACACTTCTGGAGGCCAGAAGTGCAAACCCAATGGTTCTAGGGTGCGGAAGGCCCTACAGAAGATTCTTTGTCAGCTACTTCCTGTTTCTAGTTGCTCCTAGTACTTCTTGGCTTGTAGCAGCATTACTCTAGTCTCCTTATATGATCTCATTCTCTGTGTCTCTGGATGTTCTTTCCTGACTCTAGTAAGACACTCTGGTTGGATTTATGGCCACTCTTGGCCACTTACCTCAATTTTTATTTTAATTACGTCTGTAAAAACTGGGTTACATTCTGAGGTCCTAAGTAGATATGTAGGTGAGAGCACTATTCACACCACTATAGTACTTTAGACCCAACTGATTTCTCTGTCAGCTGACAGACCTTAAAAGAATTGACACTTGTGTAAAATGAGCACCTCCAGTGGACATATTTTGATTTCTATGCCATTCTCTAACTAAAGAAACTAGGACCACTTCAAGACACAGCTGATTGTAGAAATGGAGCACAAGAGCCAAATGAATGAATGGTGAGGAAAAAATAGAGTAATGTGCATATGAAAATGACCCTTGACCTTCTTCCCAACTACCCATCACCTTTGTTTCATCATGAGAAAAACGTCAGATAAATTCCAATAGAGCGGCATCCCACAAATTACTCTTCAAACTGTCAAGGTTATCAAAAGCAAGAACGTCTGAGAATACGCTACAGCCTATAGCATTGTAGGAGGTACAATAATATGTTGAATCCTGGGTGGATGCTTGGCACAGAAAAAATCCATTGTAGGAAACCTAAAGAAATGGAGATAAGAATGGAGGTAAGGAATGCCTAACGTATGAAACTGTAACCTCTCTGTACATCAGTTTTATAATAAAAACTTTAAAAAAAAAAAAAGAATGGAGGTAAGGGTTTTAATTAATAATAATGTATCGATAATGGTTCATTGCAACAAATAGAAGAGAATAATGATAATGGAAGTTGAGTTGTGTGAAAACTATGAACCATCTTTTCAATTTCTCTACAGGTCTAAAACTGTTTTTTGGGGCTTTTTTGTCAATCATGGGGCTTGAACTCTGGGCCTGGTCACTGTCCCTGAGCTCTTCAGCTCAAGACTAGTGCTTTACCCTTTGAGCCACAGTGCCACTTCTGGTTTTCTGGTAGTTAATTTGAGAGGAGAGTCTCAAGGAGTTTCCTGCCCAGGCAGGAACCATGATCCTCAGATTTCAGCCTCCTGGGTATCTAAGACTACAGGCATGAGCCACTGGCTCCTAACAAACAGTACAAGAAATGTAATGCCTAGTGTATGAAACTGTAACCTCTCTGTAATTCAGTTTGATAATAAAATATATATATATGTATATATATAAATAAATAAAATCTAAAGCTGGGCACCAATGGCTCACACCTGTAATCCTAGCTACTCAGGAGGCTGAAATCTGAGGACAGCAGTGAGAAGCCAGCTCAAACAGGAAAGTCCATGTGACTCTTATTTGAAATTAACCAATAGAAAACGGAAGCGGAACTCTGCCTCAAAGTGGTAGAATGCTAACCTTGAGCAAAAAGGAGCTCAGGAACAACCCCTAGGCCCTGAGTTCAAGCCAACAAAAGCAAATAAATAAAGTTTATTTAGAAACAGATTCATACAATACAAATGTACCACATATACACAAAAATCAACCAAAGGACAGTATAAAGTAGTCCAGTGGTATAACTACTTTGAAAAACTACCATTTAATAAAGTAACTGCCAGGAAGCTAAAATTTGGGGGGTAGGGGGTAGAGGGCAATGAGAGGATGGAAGAACAAACAGTGAACAAATACAATCATTGTATTTAGTGTACATTAGGTGAAAATTGAACTATGTAACTTGCGGACTGGGATGGGATGGGAAAAGATGGAAGAAAACAGCGAAAGGCGAGACAGTGATCAAGACAGTGACTTACAAAATTAAAACCTCTGTACAATTACTTAATCAATATAAATATTTAAAAATAAAAAACAATGTCTATTTAAAAACAGATCATTGTTAAACACTCAATTCCCCCACAGTGGAATAAAAGTAAAGAAAACTAATGAGAACAAGGATTTTGTTTTTTCTCTTGCCTATTTAATCTACAAATAACACCCAGGAGTTTGGAGAATACAACAACAAGAAGAAACTTCATAAATATTTGTAGAATTAATTTAAACACAGAAAAGCAAAAATGTTTTAAGGAATTTTTTTATTGACCTCCGGGTCTAGGCTCTGCTCCTGAGCTCCTTTTGCTCAGGGCTGGCACTCTGTCATTTGTGCCACAGAACCACTTCCAGCTTTTTCTGTGATTAATTGTAGATAAAAGTCTCAGAGTCTTTCCTGCCTGGGCTGACGTTGAACCCTTATCCTCAGATCTCAGCCTCCTAAGTAGCTAGGATTACAGGTGTGACCCACCAGTGCCTAGCTTTTTAAAGGAATTTTAAAGTGTACATGCTTCCTTTTATGGCTTTCTATGTTCTCTATTTGTTGGTTCTGTTTGTCCTTCATAGCATGATTTCTATCAGGGAAAGACAATTTCTTGAGCAAGATACTGCGAGCTTTTGAAACTTGACCAGTGAATTAATGAATGACTCCAGCTGCTATTTCTTCATGTGTAGCTGTACACACTTTTGCACCAAATGTACTCATAAACCTTAATTAGCAAAAGAAATGCATTCAGTGTGCTGTGGGTCCAAATTAACCAAGCCTTTCTGAAGAATGGGTGACCTAGACTCAGGCTACTTCTCCATGATGCCAAATAGCTGATGATTCTGAAGGGCACCCAGAGAGTGAAAGAAATCAAAACGAGCATCTGACTATAATCTTTAGTCTTCAATTTTAATCTTAGTTGTTAATAATTTCCTACTTAAAATATCCTTTGCTTTGCTGCTATGTTTAGAAGACAGCAAAGCCTTCTTATTTTTTTTATTTTTACACAGTTTTAAATACCTAGGGCTATGGGGAGGCTGCACTTTCAAGGTTTGGCTCTCCTAGCTGTGTAAAGTGATCCTTGTGAGTCTCTAAGAAGTTTCATGGTAAGCATCTGTAAAAGAAAGGAAGGAAGGTGAGTGAACAGTGTAGCAACAAAGCAAGTCCAGAGCACAAGTCTCTCAACTGGCTTCTTGATTGTCAGATTGTGAAATTTTTAGATCATTAAGGCTCAATGGGGCAAGAAATCACTTCCTCCTGTCACAGAAGCAGATCCTATTTAAACCTCTCCATACAATTAATGCATGGTTGTTCTGTAAATTCCTTTCTGTTTCATTTTTTTCCAATCCTGGGGCTTGAACTCAGGATCTGGGCTCTCTCCAAGAGCCTGTCTGTGCTCAAGGCTAGTGCTCTACCAGTTGAGCCATAGCACCATTTCCAGCTTTTTCTAAGTAGTTTATTGGAGATAAAAGTCTCACAGACTTTCCTGCCTGCACTAGCTTTGAACTGCAACCCTCAGATCTCAGCTTCCTGAGTAATTAGGATTACAGGCGTGAGCTACTGGTGCCTGATTAAAATTTTTTAGGTTTAAAAAAAGGTGACCATCAACTGCCTGTCTAACTTAGGTGATTTCTACAAGTTGAAAGATCAAGGCATGCTGAAATGTTAAAAGGAATTTAGTCACTCATTTCTTGACAGCTGAGGGATTAGTTCATACAACTTCCACAGTTCAGTGTGTTGACAGCACAGTGAACAGGTTTAGAGGCAAGATGCCATTTCTATGTCAAAGGGTCGCAGTGACATCTAGTAAAGGTTACTTATTAAGCGTAGATCATAATGGGGCAAGTGAGTTCTCGTTTCAAATCTGCTTCTCTGTCCTTCTAAAAGCCAATCTCCTCCTTATGCATCACTGATCACTAGTCCACACTGCCATGTCTAAGTGTGTTCATGAAGTGTGTAAGTGTACACATTCATGGGGAGAAGAGAAGCTTTTGCTTGCTACCTCTGCTTCTCGACAATCTTCTCACCTTGGCTTCCACCACCACCATTCGGCACACTCTGATGCCATTATTAATTTTCTGGGTAATAAACCTACAGGCGTTTCCCCCATTTTCTTTCTTCTTGCCTCTCCTAGAGCATTTGTCACTGCTGGCCATCTCTTTTTTGAAACTCTTAGGTCAGAGTCAACATGGAATTAAGATTTTTAGATTCGTTTCTGCTTCATCTCTAGTCTCTTTCATTCTCCTCTCTGCTCTTCGTTGCCCATTCTTTAAAGTAGATGGCCCTTAGTCCATTTCAACTCCTTCTAAAAGAGTAGTTAATATCTTTACTAGTGACCATTCCAACCAGCAGCCATTTAAAGCCAACAACCAACATATGGTATCATCACTTTTTTTCCCTTTGCTAAAGAGACAGACTTCCAAGACTTGGATAAAACTTGGATGAAGACTTGGATAAAACACTATGTAGCTACTCTCTTTTATTGAAATTACAAACCCTGATTTGTATTCCAAGAGTACAAACACTTCTGATGTACAATCAAAAGTCAAAGAAGACTGTATACATCAGTGTTCAAATGAGTGCTCAGAAAACTTCTGCTTATTTTTAAATTCTTTTCCATGATTAGGCCTCAGCCTCCTCATCTGTAACATGGCATTAAAAACAAGACTGATTTCCTATAGTTTAGTGGCTTAAGTGAGTTAATATATAGAGAAATATGGACTAGCATCTAGGATGCACGGGTTCTTTAAAAAAAATTCTTAGCTACATGAGTCATTGTAGCATGTTGTGGTACTAAATTAAAACTATTTCCTTACTTGTCTAACCATATTACTAGAATATCTGAACCTCAAGAACAGGAGCCAGGTTCATTCACTGTGATATATCCTGATTTTAGCAAAGGACACAGAACAAGTGTGTAAGCTATCTGTTGATCTACTAGAGCATGTGTATGGGAATGAATGGAGAATGAAATAAAAATGATATTGATCTGGGAGGACATTACAATTCCCCTGCCTGCCTAGGAAGACTTTGATGTCTCTATAATAAAGACTGAAAACTACAAAACACATACAGAGAGAGAGAGAGAGAGAGAGAGAGAGAGAGAGAGAGAGAGAGAGAGAGAGAGAGAGAGAGAGAATATAGTAAGAGACTTCAACTGAATTGCCAGGCGGGCTACAGGAAGATTCAAATGATACCAGATTACAAACAAACTTGCTCAAAACACAGACAATAATATAATAAATGAAAAACACAAGAGTAATTTAGGCCAATAAGAAATTTGTTAAGTTTTTTAAAACTATTTGTTAAGTTTTTAAAAGAAGTTTTTAAAATAATTTGAGATGGATTGCATTTAATAAAGATATATTTTACAACTATCATGGATTTCCATATACATATTTTTTCATATATTTATTTTTCTCTCTTCTACAAATTATCTCTTCTCATATTTATAATTAATTTTTATAAAAATAATATCTTCTAAACTGTCTAAGAAGAAAAAGTGTATCAATTTCAATTTCTCTCCCTCTTTAATCTCACTCTCTCTCTCCCTCTCTCAGTATGCCTTTTCTCCAAATGTCAGTTAATATTTTTTAATTCACTGAGAGGAAACAGGTTTATAAATAGAAAAGAAATACTTAGTATATTTTTAGGAGGGTGTGTGAAGGTAAGGGGAAGAAACCACTTAAGAAAGCCAAGAGGGGCTGCGAATATGGCCTGGTGGTAGAGTGCTTGTCTCCAATACATGAAGCCCTGGGTTTGATTCTTCAGCACCACATATATAGAAAAAGCCAGAAGGGGCGCTGTGGCTCGAGTGGTAGGGTGCTAGCCTTGAACAAAAAGAAGCCAGGGACAGTGCTCAGGCTCTGAGTCCCAAGCCCCAGGGCTAGCAAAAACAAAAATAAAAAAAAAAATCCAAGAAGGTCAATCCTATTCACTAGAAAGTTTTTATAGTTGTTTCATTGTTATTATAAAGGTGATATACAGAGGGGTTACAGTTATATAAGTCAGGTAATGAGTATATTTCTTTTTGGATAATGTCATCACTTCCCATCTTTCCCTCCATCCCCACCCACAACTTGTATAGCTCATTCTCAGTGTAGAATCCAGTGCGTGTCACTGCTGTATTTGTGTGCCCTTTGTCCTTCCATTTCTGTACCCCCCCTTACCTTCCCAAAGACCAATAAATGAACAAGCAAGACCAAAAAAAAATGGAAACAACAACAAGGAAAATTCCCTCTCGTTTCCATTTTCTAAAGTTCATTTTGATGAATATTATTTTATATGAATATTATTTTATATTCACATGGGCATTGTGCCTTTGTATTCCTCTCCCAAGAGTACCCTCCTTTGGTCTCACTGTGTGTAAAGCTAGCTAAAAGAAAAAACACAAGTCATTTAAAGACACTAGTTCAAAAGCAAGAAGGTAAACATACTTAAAACTTGCTGACTGGGCATTTGATGAAATATCCAACTGGGAAGATCCAGTCCATGGCTTTGTGGATGATTCTGGAGCCAGGAAGAAGATCACAGAAATATCATTTAAAAGAAGCCATTTGAGAGGGAGAAAAATTAGTATCAAGAGCACCAAAGGTGGAACCAGAGAGACAAAGGAAGTTCTTGAAGGAAGATATGGTCAACTGTGAAAAATGAACCAGCAACAGAGGAAACTAAGAAAATAAAATGAGAGAAAAAAGCCATTGGACTTTGGAGACAGTAGAGATATTCTGTGGACACAATGAAAGACTGAGTCATTCAAGCACCTTTATATAAACAAAGACAGTGGGTATGGATGACTTTTATGAACACAGCAACTGGCCAACCAAATCTTCACACAAGTGTGTGGTTTGAGTGAATGAACATGTAAAGTGATTGGCTGCACTGGAATCAGGAGACAGAATAGACACACTTGCACTTCAGATATCTGACCTAGGAGGGTCTTTCCAGTGTTGGCTGCAACCTTTCAGTGTTGGCCAGTAGGGGTCAGTGGTGAAGAGCTGTCAAACATCAACATCAGTATAAGGATCCAAGGAAGGTTTCTGACCTCCCTCTTGCTCTTTCACTACTCTGCCTTTGCAATATGCACATTAAGCTTTTCCTTCCAATTACTTCTTTTTAGTCAATCTATCATGCCTCATGAAAATACAATGTACAGCACTGGTACTAGCTGGACGCTCTGTTGAAAATGAACTACACAACTGTGGGTAGAGATGGGAGGGGAAAAACAGGGAGAGAATGAGGGAAGGGGTAATATTGTCCCAAAAGAAATGTACTCTTTACCAGACTTATGTAACTGTAACCCCTATGTTCATCACTTTTACAATAACAATAAATACATTTAATAGGAAATACAATTCACATTCTCCTTTCATTGGTCTGTCATAAACTAGTGTTTTCCATGAAAAGATAGCTTTTCAATGTTTTCATGGCTATCGGGCAAAGACCTCCTATTTTTCCCACCAATCTGACATTAACTTCGGCATGAATATGCAAGTCCCAAATGGTCAAATTCACATGTAAAGAGAAATGTTAGTGGGGTAAGCTTTGATGAGAACACAGCTCTGCCTTTTGGCTTCACACTGGCAGAGCCTGTATAGCCAAAGCAGGCTCAGAAGAAGAAAAGAATGATAATTCAGCAAAGCCAGGCAATGGAAATACTCATACCCTCAATATGGGCCTCTGAGCAAAATCAAAACATTGTCCCTGTCCCCGCCAATATCTCACCTCCTGTTTGGAAATTGCTCCAGGACCTAGGCCTGAGGGACTCCAGTTTCCCGACTGATGACATTGCCAAGTTGGCAGAGAATTACATGAGGCTGCCATCCAACCGCAGAGTCGAATCTATGTCCCCTCCCCTGCCTTAGTCCTCCATGATGCTACAAGGTGTTTAAGAAGGAATGGTGCCCCTTGGCAGCCACTAGTGAACCACTCAACATTCCACTGCCATGGCAGTGCTGGGGTCTGGTTAACAGAGATTTGCTGGCCAAGGGTCCAGATGCTGCAGTGATGGGTGACTTAGAAAAGAATCGTTAGCTACGTTGCTGCATTTATTACCCCATGGCAGGCCTCCATTACAGAAAGGCTCCAGCAGCCATTTCTAGTGGAAGAAGATAGTTTCCATCAGTAAGTCATTTGGGGCTTTCCTTGCATTGCCATTCCTAAGAATAAGAGTCCAGACTCTTCAAGTAGATAAATGGCTTTCCGTAATTCTTCCACATAAAAAGGATTAGGCTAAGTTGAAGGGATGAGTGGGGTAGGAAGAGATGAGGGACAATGATGGAAGTGTGACATTGATCAAGATGCATCCTCCTCATGAACTGGTGAGTTAAATTGAGTCCCCCTTGTAAAAATACTTAAAGGTTAAAAAAAAGTTTAAAAAAATACCAACAAAGGCTTAGAATATCAGACATCGCATTCTCTTTTTCCCACAGCCACATCACTGGGTAGAGAATTGATACAACGCTTAAGCCAAAATGAAACCTGGAAACTTAGAATCATTTATTTAAAAACATTTACCTTCTTAAGCCTGGCACTTGTGGTTTGTGCCTATAATCCTAGCTACCCAGGAGGCTGAGATCTAAGGATCTCCATTAGAAAGCAAGCAGCCCCAGCAGAAAAGTCTGTGAGATTCTTATTTCCAATTAACCAGCAAAAAGCCAGAATTGAAGATGTGGTTCAAGTGGTAGCACATCAGCCTTGAGCAAAGAACCAAGCAAGAGTTCTCGTCCCAGTACTGACACACATACAAAACAATACCTCCTTGAGTTTCTTTGGTTTTTTTTTTATACCCTACAACATGTGCCCTACTGGGCATATGGTAATTTGCCAGGGATTAAACCCAGTTTGAAAACTCCAGGACCTAGGCCATTTCCAGCATGACAAAATCCAGGAATCATTTCTTAAGGAGCTCCTAACTCTTCACAGCAAGAGCAGAATCTACCCAGATATTCACTCTGTTCTCCTTTCTATTTGCCTCCCTTGCAAACATAAGTAGCATTATTGGAAAGAAGCTAGGAAATTCCGCATCTTCACCAAGATGACACAAACCTTGTTGGACTAATAATGTATTCAGCAGCTACTTAGTCAGCAATGCAAAATGGTCCCTGGGTTCAAGGCTCTGATACATTAGAATATAATTTGGCTGGAGTTTCTCTCTCTATTATAGAGAACAAATGCATTTTTGAGTGACTTGAGGAGGAGGTCGTGCTATTACTTATGATGGGTAAACTCAAAGAGGGTCAGAGAGGAAACATAGTTCAGATAAGCCCCTGGAAAGTATATATGCTCTTTCAAATCTAATCCCATTTTTCAGGTCTCTCTCTTCACATTCAGGGCAGAGAGCTTGGCTGCCACCTGAGTTCCTTTCCTACAACTGCTGAACTCCTATGCCTTCTGGTTACTCCATCTATGAAGTATGGGAAATGACACTTTACATTAGGTTGCAGGGCACATGGCGAAGTTGATGGCATTTTTGCTATTAATGTGATGTTGATCATTGATTTCTCAACGGACTAGAATCTGGCCATTTCAACAGTGAGTTTTCTTGCTAACCAGGCCATGCTAAAAGGAGACCTATGTTGTAGGCAAGAAATGGAAATCTGTTTCTTTTCATAATTGTATAACCTTTATCATATGAATAGAATGTGATTAATTGGTTTCCCATTGATCATTATTCAAGTCATTAGATGTTTAGTTACTGCATATAATACTGAACTCAAAAGAAGAAAAAAGAAGCTCATGCACTGGGAGTATGCCATCTTTTGAGTCTCTATCCCTGCCTTGTCTATTTTATATACAGATTCAAGTCAACAACAGAACCAATTAAACTTCTTTACTGAGGAGCTCCAGTTCCTACTTCTCCTAAGCAATTAAGCAGTATATTTAGAGAGAGGGCAAATATGCCTTAGATATTCTTAACCAAATCCTCCAAAGGAAATTGCTTAGCACTATGTTCTATTTGTAATCTGCCCTTTTCTAATTACACTGGGTAGAAGGAGGATAGGGGAAATTGTATAATTACATGAAAAATCAATCTCCCTGATTTTTGACAGGCTTTGAATACATTGCAAGAAATCGTGGCTAAAAGTCAGCTTTTATTTTTTAACAGATTCATATACTTTGGTATATTGTCTAGCCAGCTTCCTAGACCAGGATGTAACAATCGTTGCAGGCAGGCATTAGGAGAGACTTGGTAATCTTCTGCCATGACCAGCTTCAGCTCTCTGGGATCGGCTTTATACCCTCAGAGCAAGACTTCAGCCAGCACACAGTTGCTTTTACTGGAGAAATAGTTACAGTCCATCTGCTGTGCAAATACACAAATACAAAACCATCGCCCGTTTCATTAGCATCGCACCCCACCAGCATACAGCAGCCCTTTCACCTCCGAGACAAGAATGAATGCTGTGATTGTGGATCATGCCCCTGAGGGCAGCCTTTCCTGGACAACAAATGGGAGTCTGCCTTGGCTCCAGGAAGCGCCTAGACCAGTGGTGCCACAGCAAGTTCTGGACTTAGTGCAAAAGTGACAAATGCCAGTTCTTAGCCCACTTTCTTTTACATCTTCAACTGTCTTTTTTTTTTTCTTCCATGGCACTGGATACTCACTGAAAAACAAACCCTGAATTGAGATCACTAATCTGTGGAGATGATAGCACTAATCACTTCTGAATAGCCAGCATTTGGGTTCCTGAGTAGTTAGGGTTGTAGGCAGGAGCTACTGTCACCCAGCTATTCCTTCTTGCTTGTCACTGGATTCTTTAAGTATGTATTCTTTTGCATAATTTCCTCAACCTTCCCTAGGACTTCTGCTCACTGAACCTAGCCAACTTTGCTTTTCTTTCTAATGACATTTTCCTCTCCTTTTTCTCAGTAGTCTACTGTTTATCCTTACCTCTGTAATGTCATATTGTGCTTCCTTTGCTTAGGTCCAAGACACAAGTAGGAGTTCCTTTTAGGTCCTCCCCTCCCACTTGTTAGGGCCATATTGAAGATATAGACATGGTTCCCATTGGCCTTAGATCATTGGATTTAGAAAGGAGGGGATTTCCTATGTACACCCACTATGGTCAGACTCTCTCCCCCAAAACTAGTGAACTGTTGTAACCAGAAATGTAGCACAACTAATCAGCCTTAATTATGGAATCTGGCATGAGAAAAATTCAGGCAAGACTGGAATATAGTGAAAGTAATCGGAATCTTTTTTTTTTTTTTTTTTTTTTTTGGCCAGTCGTGGGCCTTGGACTCAGGGCCTGAGCACTGTCCCTGGCTTCTTCCCGCTCAAGGCTAGCACTCTGCCACTTGAGCCACAGCGCCGCTTCTGGCCGTTTTCTGTATATGTGGTGCTGGGGAATCGAACCTAGGGCCTCGTGTATCCGAGGCAGGCACTCTTGCCACTAGGCTATATCCCCAGCCCCGGAATCATTTTTTAGAAAAGAAATACAGCAAAGAAAGAAATGCTACAGAAAGGCAGTACTGTAGTTCAACTTCAGCTATCTTTAGGGCACAAACCTAGGTGTTAAGTTTAAATAAAGGAAGAATTGGAGGTAGAGGACTAAGATGTATATAGTTTAAGAGTTCTGGTTGGTTATTATCTCAATTCTCGTTTTCCTGTCTTCTGGAGAAACTATTATCACTCTTGTCACTGGAGAGGGGGCAATCTGGTTCCCACGAGATGATTTCTCCAGATCTAGGATATAGCCTGATCATTATAGCTAACTGTCCTTGTTTGGGGGTAATCTGTCCTGCAAGGCTCTCCAGCTCATTGAGGGTAATTTTGGTCCTTTCTCATAAAGATGCTGTTTACCAGTCCTGACTTTCCTAGAACTTAATGTGATCGCAAAGAGACTGTGGAGAAAACAACTTAGAA
This sequence comes from Perognathus longimembris pacificus, assembly GCF_023159225.1. Lineage (NCBI taxonomy): Eukaryota > Metazoa > Chordata > Mammalia > Rodentia > Heteromyidae > Perognathus > Perognathus longimembris. The sequence goes on along the minus strand of NC_063176.1, from coordinate 18,613,374 downwards.
AAATGACAAACACAAAATGGACACCGAGATGCCAGGCCAAAAACAGCTTAATTAGCTGGCTCATGTATATTTTCAAGAGACTGAAAGTGAGTTGTCTCTAGGGTAAGAACAACAGCATTAACCTTTGTGGGTTGTGTATTTATTGAGATTGCCTGTTAAAAATCCCCATCCCTATATCTGGGGCTGTGGTGACCAGTGAATCAGAAGTTTAATTATAATGTTTTCTCTAAGTGTTGTGATCTCATCTTCATCTTCCATTCCCTTTGCATTTCCCTATTGCTGTGGCTAGCTGCTACCTAACTCTGTCATCATTATCTTTTTTAAGGTAATGGGAAGACAGGGATTCTACTTTGACTACAAATTAGTGTCTAGCTGGTGTTGGTAAATAAGTAGAAAATATAATATATCTCTTATACTGGAGAGAAAAGTATACAATACACTTGTAAGAGCAAATGCTTTTATTTTTAGCTCCAAAATACCAAACTTCACAAAAATGTTAGGCATAAAATGGGAATCTGTTATTGCTTCTATTCTTATCTCAATACATCACCATATTTCCGAGAGAGCCATCATCAATATTATTAACTAAACCAATAAAGAAGGTGACCTTGGAGGAAAAATATCAAGGTTCCAAAAGTGAGTCTGGCCCCATCCTTACACCTCACAAACTATAGACGAAGAATGCTATTTGCACTTAAAAATCATATTAGGGAGGCTAACAAAAGAAAGAGAGATCTGCTTGAATGTAAATATACATGTGGACATTGATAGCCACCTTTATGTCAAAAGCCTTGGTCCAGTACAGCCTGGCGTTGACATCACTGCATCCCAAATCATATGTGAGAATGAATTCATCGCAAGACATCCCCAACCAGAAATTCATCGTGTGTCTGCCCCAACTCAGCCCATTCCCAAAGGCCAGCCAAGTTTGTGTACCACAGTGCTGTTGAGTCTGCCCGCTTAATGCATTCATTAACCAGGGAGGCTGGGGCTGGCTTCCTATGTTCCTCATTATTTAAAAGAACAAGTTAATCTTCCCTTTGGGGGTGGAGGGGGGGCAGCAGGGAAACGAAAATCCACAGGAACCTCTTAAATAGTTCTTTGTCCCGAGCCTCCCTTGTTGACAGGCTTGTTTTCATAATTTTATTGTCATGGCTGTGGAGCAAATTTTAGCGGGGTTAAAGTTAGTTGATGGGAGGGTGGAAATGAGAAGGAAGATGAGGCTGGAAGAAAATTGCAGGGGCAGAGGGAAGCAGATCACGCCAACACCATCTGATGTATGGCAAGTCTTTTATCAGATATATCTCCTTTGCTTTTCGAGTGCCTATCATATCACACAAACTGCTCCTGAAGAGCCCTCCATTTACCCTCTCCCCTAATTAAATGTGCACTTCATTAATGTAAATTGGGGGTTTAATGCTCTTGTTGAAATTCTGAAGAAAGTGCTGTGGCCTTGCGAAATGCTTAAGCATCATTGCAAATTAGATTAGGGACCAAGAAAGGCAGTAAAATTAGAATGATAATGGCTGGTGTGGCTTCCTGACAGGCATGACTATTCAAGGATCAATGGAATGGAGAACAGTTTCCCGAGCCCGAAGTGAAAGGCAGGGACAAACGTCAGCCTACAGATGTGGCTTTTGGAAGCACTTTCAATTAGTTTAATTTGGTAAATGGTGGGGATTTAGAGGCTCTCAGTCAGTCATACAAGACAAGAATACATTGAAATGTTTTTCAACTTTTTAACATAAAATAGGATTGGCTTTGGATTTGCATTTCTCGAACAAGAAGATGGAGTGGGGTGGGGAACCAGGGGGGTGCGGGGAAAGTATCCAAAGTGGGTTGTTGTTTTTTGGGGTTGTTTTTTTTTTTAACCAACTCTGCTTTTGAAAAATGGAAATGACTTTTGTAAGCTTGGACTGAAACCGTCCAAAGAGTGGGAAAGGGGGAAGTCCCGCTCCCCTGGGGTTCTCAGGCACGCCTTAAAGCCCGAGGACACCAAGAGCCCAAGGCGGCGGGCGCGAAACGGGGTGGGGGCGCAGGACACCTTAACCCACTGGCTGTCACGGTAAACACACTGATCGCCTTCCCAAAATGTCATTTCTCAACGAGGGCACCGTTGCAGCTCCGTCCCCTGGCACACGCACACACACACACACACACACACGGGGGGGGGGAGAGAGAGAGAGAGAGAGAGAGTAATCTTAATGTAACGGAACCATCAGTTAGGGACATCGCCCGCCCAGCAGACGATCTCCGGGCCCCTTCCCGGGACGGCCGTGGGGTTGGGGCCTTTGGGTCGCAGGGTGCCTGTCCCCTTTTGATCTCCCCTGGGAACTCCACCCAGCCCCCAGGCCGCTGGTGTCTTCACTGGAAACTAAATTGGCCGGGATCCGATGAGCCGGCCGTTTGCAGGCAGGAGAGCCTGGGTGCACAAAGACCTCGTTCACATCTGCACACGCGGACTGCAGGTCCCGCCTGCGCTCCGGGGCGCTGTCCAGCCCCACTTGGCCCTCGTCCCCAGTAAAGAGGACGGAGGGGATGCGTCAGGAACCATGGTAAACATTACCACATCCCGGTGGCTCCCCAAGCCAGGCTCCACCTCATGAACCCACACAGCGCGCCACCTTGCAAGACCCTGTGTGCCTTCCCTACTCGCCCGTGCTCGCCCGCAGGCTCCCGTAGGTGCCGGGCAGACGCGTGGAGGTGAGCAAAACCCACAGTGAAAGGAGTGGGTCCTGTGCCCAGAAAGGACCCGGGGTCTCCACTCGCAAAGTAGGAAATCGTTTGCCTGGTAATAACTGGGCAGCTAGGAGTTCGTTTTTGGTTGCATCGTGCAGACAGCTAGCTCTTCATTTGGGGTTAAGGAGCAACAAAATCTCACGATTTAGGTAGGGATTTCATTAGGCCCATTTCATCCAGGCTGCTTTTCTCGTGCCAAACAATAACAGGAGACGGAAGAAAATTCCAAGGATTTCAACTGAGTTTATAAACATAATAATAGTAAAAAAAAAATCTATTTGTAGAGTACCTTCCTATTTTTCAAGAACACAATGTAAAGAACTCATTGGATCTATAGTAAAATATATATATATATAATAATTATAGGTAGAAAAGAAATCCTTCTTCTTATTCTATAACTGACAAAAATAAGTGTCAGAGGTGACCAGTTGCTGTCCCAAGGATACAGAAGTAGTACCCTATAGATAAAGAATGAGGCAATCCTCTTCTTTTTCTAATCATTGTGGTTATTAGAATTAGATAAAATCAATCAATGGCTATTGTGAAAAATGTAATAGCAAAATGTATAAATAAAGTAAATGATAAAAATTACTGAAAATGTGTTGCAAACATTCTTCCATATATGCTTGCATATAGGTGATAATAATAATATCAGGGTTAATATGTATGGAGTTCTGATGTGCAAGTGTCTTGGGCATTGTATGCATTTGCTCCTCAGGGCCATGCTGTTTAGGCAGATGTAGGTTACAACTGAGGAAAATGAGATGTGGCAAGATTAAGTCATTTACCCAAAGTCACACAACTTGGACCAAAATAGTTATAGAAGTGATTACCTTGCAGCCCAGTGCTACACATTTCATTGTATGCAAGTAGTATAATTTAACAAATCCCCTATTGAGAGACTGTTAGTGTTTTTTTTATTTTTCCTGTGAACAATTCTATGGTAGGATTCATGAGCATATTTTATTTCACATTTGGTGGGTAATCTCCTCAGGGTTAACTGTGGGAATAGGATGTGAAGCAGAGCTCAGGTCTTCTGACTGGCAGTTTTATCATCGCTTACCCTATAACCTGCCCTGCATCCTGGTTAATGGTGTGTCATATGAAGTCAGTAGTTGATTGGCTGGGTAATGGATGTTACTTAAACTCAGACGCTGATTGGCTGGAGGTTTCAGATTTTTCTCCCCAGGGAAAATGGCCTGGCAAAATGTCCCCACTTTGTGATCATGGAATCAAGTAAATCTGTACCGAGGATTTCCCGGCTTTGTCAGTTACTTAGAGAATTGTCTGCAACTATATAGTCCAGGTCCTCAAACACTAATGACAGGACAGTACTATGAGATGAGGTAGCAACTCATTAGGGCCTCCTTCCTTCCTAGCATTCCAAAAACCTTTGATTGGATAGATAGCATGAGCCCAATAAACTAGACTTTCTGCCTTCAAGAAGCACACAGATACCAGAGGGAGAGAAAGAGACAAGGCCCTCACAAAAGAGGCTGAAATAGTCACATGGGTTTTACATGGCTAAGCAAGCTCTACTCTCACTCAGCATGAAGAGCCAGCTGCTGGACTTCCCAGATTTGAGTCCTGAAGGTGAAGCAGGAATTGCTCAGAAGTAGATACTCAGTCCTTACCAGGAAACACCTTCATACAGCTGCCTTCCCCAAATCCTGCAACCTCTCTTCCCCTTGTCCCCTCAGGCCAAAGGGTGAGTGATTACAGCATTGTATCTACTAACTCTAGGATCCTCAATTACCCTTTTTGGTTTTCAAAAACCTTGCTCAGAAGCTAGGTCATCATGAAACTCTCTTCAAACTACCTACTTTAAGTGTGACACATGTTCCTTGCCAAGACCTTGACTAACTCAACACATACAAACATAAAAGATTGAACAGAGCTCTGCAGATTGCATCCACCCCTCATTCCCACTCCAAAGCCCATGTAAGGAGGCAGAATGAGAAACTCAGCCCAAGGAAAGCATAGAAGAGATTGGCTGTTTCCCTTTATTGGCACAGGATCTCAATGGGATGTTTCTCTTCTGGCGCCCATTAGAAATGTTCAATTCCATTTCACTTCAATTTGCAATAAATGTGCCTGATTTTATTTTTAATTTCCTAAATAGATTGATTTGGCAAAGCCACTTCACCAGCTCAAAGGTTAAGATCCTGATTGAAAATGCTAATATTGAATTCATTTTCTCAAATGCTACTGCTCTAATTTTGTAAAATTATTCTTGTTTTTAGATAAGAATCAGAAAACTATATGGATGGAAGATTTGCTCATCATGGCTCAGTAAGGTTCAATGTCTTGCCCACAAGACACAGTTCGTTTAACAACATCCTTCCACTTCGCCAGAACTTGGAATTACTGATTGAAGGCAACTGTCGCTTGGCCTGGGAAAGTACTGTCTCCTAAGAAAGGTTCTTGCTTGTTTTGTGAAGCATGTCTGCCTGTGGCATTCAAAACACTCCCAGATACAACCTCAGTTTCAGTAACTGGGTCCTGGAAGAATGAAATAAAATACTACCTGAAACAATAATAGTGGTGTCCTAAAAGGAAAAATGAATGACAAGAGGATAAAGGAAGTTTACTTTCCATCAGTTAATTTGCAGCTTGTAACAATGTTTTTACTTCTGAATTTATTAGAATGATAAGGGAATGATGAACAGCATCAGAGTATATATAATACCTACGTATGAAGAATGAAACTCACTAAAGAAAGACAGGCACTGTGGCCTGTGCCTGTAATCCTAGCTACTCAAGAAGCTGAGATCTAAGGATCACAGTTCAAAGCCAACCCAGGCAGATAAATCTGAGAGAGTCTTATCTCTAATGAACTAGCAAAAACACTGGAAGTGGAGGTGTGGCTAAAGTGGCAGAGAGCCAATCATGATATAAAAAGTCAACCAAGAGTGCAAGCCCCCCCCCAGGTTAAGGCCTAATAGCAACACACACACACACACACACACACACACACACACACACACACACACATTGTTAATTAAAATAGGGGAAAGGGAAAACAAGGGGAAGAAAGAACAATGGAGAATATTAATTTGATCCAAGTACAATGTATTCATGTCTGGAAATAGCACAGACATTTACACAATCAACATACACTAATTCCATTTTGTTTTTTAAAAAGAAGTCCATTTATTTGAAAGGTACAAATCTCAAGCTATTATTTGAATTCTGGAGATACTGATCAACTATTGCATGTTCTGGAAGATCCCAGACACTGTATGGATGTAAAGTCATTCATAGTTCTAGACTTCAAAGAGGTATTGTCTCTTAGAGGAGATGGAAATGCACAGGCACGATGATAATCCATTAAGGAATGTGCGAAGCCAAAAACGAAAGAGTACCAGAACAGAGATGGAAGGAGAGCCATGTCTCTTGGTGGAAGTGGAGAACAATGTGCCCAAATAAAATGAACTGTCTAGGCCAAGGCCTCAGAGGGGACAGTAAGGACAGCCTGAACAGCTTGCTTATGCATATAGAACTAACCCTCAATCTGTCCCCACACCCAGCATGCAGTTGCCCTCCATTTTTCACAGAAGTCCTATTTGTAGTTGCTATGACTTGAGCAAGTTTAATGTTTCTGTTTTGAAAGGCCTTTCCAAGTACACTGTTTCCTCTACTTTCACAATAGTATATCCTCACTACATAGTTGAAGAAGCCAACTAAGACAGGACAGCAGAGTTGAATGTGATTTTAAGTGACTGTCATTCACAGATGATAAAACTGAGACCTATGAGGACATGGGACATTTAGTTAGGAACAGAGCCAGAGAATTCTAAATTCTGTTTGCTTCATATACACAGGGGAAAAAGGAGAACTTGCTGTCAGATAAAAAATGTCAACACTTTTAGGATGGAATAATTGGGAGAACACAGTAAATTGAGATTTGACTTTTTTTCTGCCTTTGTGCAGAAATTATCTGTATACAAATCACATGTCCATGCATGAGCTATAACCTGAAGATTTATGATTAACATTACCAAGTTTGGTTTTTGGTGGTGGTGGTCTGTTTGTTGTTATTTGTTTACTGTCATTCATCCCAGAAATGCATATTTCCAGTGTGTTTATGAGTATAGATGGAGAGTGGGCAGGAGAAAAGCATATCTAACAAGGGGACCGCTAGAGGTATGCAGTGATACTGTATTATCTATCCTTTATCCAGACAGTATTTTCTAGAGAGGGCTGGTAAAACTTTGGAGAGTTTGCTATTAAAGGAGAAGCAAATGCAAGTCATGTTGGAAGATCATTGATGGAATAAAGCTGTAAAGATCCAGGCCAGGTGTGGCTTCCATGCACAACAAGTAAGTAGCCTGCCAAACAATCAGGGAAGAAAAAGCAGTAGGACATTTCGCCTTGAGTTTCCCATGTATAATATACAAGTAACTTCATCTTCCACCCCCGCCGCTCCTTGCTCCAAGTGTGCCAACTGGCCCCAGCCTCCCACACACCTCTTGCCTTCTGGGTTCCAGCTAGATCCCAACGATTAGGTGTGGCCTTCTAGCTACTCTCACTTATTCAGCTGTTAAAGCAGCTTAGACCCTTATAAGAACGTTAACATTTGGGTGCCAATAACAGATGACCTTTATTCATAAAGTGCAAATAGTTGGAAGTTGAACAGATTGGTTGCCAGCGATTGCCTTTTATGTGCAGTTTAAGGCTTTGATTTCTCTCCCCTTTCTTCCTTTAATCTGACATCGCTGGCTTGAATAGGGTTTGCAGTCTAAGTAAACAGGGCCAAGGGAGGCCTCTGCTTTTGTAGCACAGTTTGCTTGTGCAGAAGGAAGGAGACTCAAGCTTGATTTTGAAAGACTTGCCTTTGGAATCCAACGATTTAAGAATGGATTGGAAGTCCCCATACTGAATGGAGCTGTTGGAATTCTTTTGCATTCAGGAATTTTTTAATCCAAAAACCAGTGATGTAGATGGCCATTGAGAATGTTAAGGATTTTTATTAAGTCTCTGGAAAGGTGACTCTATGTTTTACACAAAAGGAAAACCCAGAAACCCACCAAGTATCTGAATACAAAATGGGCCCACAAGGCAGAGCTCTGTTCCCATCTCCAGGCCAACTGTAAGCTTTTCCATGCACAGGCTATAGAGGGTGGTGGAAGCCTTTAAACCAATGGTGTTTCTTTAAAGCATTCCAAGGAAGGAGTTCTGAAGTACAGGCTTTTAAAGATACACTTTAGCATTGCACCTGATTCTGGAGGTAACTTTTTTTATTTGGGGGGTGGAAGTAGGATGGCGGTTGTTTGGTTTTATTTGTTCCTGATCTTGGCAATGCTTTACTTCAATACCCCTTCCTATGCTTGATAGCAAATGGAGACTCTTTCTAGCATTTTCATAAATAGTGTGGGTAAACAGAAAGCTTTCCAGCCCCCATTTAGTAATGATGGAGCGGAGCACTGTGTGAATCACCAGCGCAGACACAGGAAATAGGAAGCACTCATGAATAAGATTGGACCAGGAAAAGGCAATTTTATGTAAGTACTCTCTGCCAGGGTTTTTGAATTACCTTTTTAAAAAAAATGTGTGTGTATGCTGATATTAAGGCTTGAACTTTGGGCCTCAAAGGCCTCATCGGCCTGCTTGGCTTTTTAACTCAAGGTCTGGCTCTACCACTTGAGTCAACTCTCCATTTCCAGCTTTTTGCTGCAGAATTGGAAATAAAAATCTCACACATTTTTCAGATCTCAGCCCCCTGAGTGGCTAGGATTATAGGCATGAGACACAGGTGCCAGACTTTGGTTTGTTTTTAACTTTAGAATGCACTGCTGTTATGAGTCTGGATGGAGACAAAGAAGAGCAAGCATCCTGCACGGCCCCACCCAAGTTCACCTGCTGCTATGCTGTGGTCACCCTCGCCTCACCTTCTTGCGCATGGATTGTTTCAATATCTCCAGCCACATGAGGCTGGCCTCTTTTCCTAGCAGAAAATAGATCTTCCCTTGCTTCTGTTCTCTCTGGTACTCTGAGAAAAATGTTGGGAGCACACTAAAGGATTAGCAATTGACTTGTAGATTACCTCTCCTTTATCTAGACCTTCCTCCTCCAAGTGTATATATGTATATATACACATATATGCATATGTATATATGCATATGTATATATGCATATACATATGCATATATGTGTATATATACATATATACATATATATACATACACTATACACATACACATACATATACATACATACATACCTTAGCTGGGCACCAGTGGCTCACACCTATAATCCTAGCTACTCAGGAGGCTGAGATATGAAGATCTGGATTCAAAGCCTGAGCAGATCAATCCAAGAGAATTTTCTCCAATTAACAAATCAGCAAGAAAAAATAAAAGAACTGGAAGTATGGCTCAAGTAGTAGAACGCCAACCATACATGGAAAAAGCAAGCAAGAGTGTAAGGCTTTCAGTTCAAGCACATAATACAAGCACAAAATAATAATAATAAAGCAAGAATATATATATATATATACATTACATCTTTCACTCCTTCAGTCTCTCCATTTAATCTAATACTAGGCCACTTTCACTTAAAGAATGAAGGCTCCTCTTCTCTACTCATTCTGTTGCCAGGCTAATCGGTCTTCACCAACGTTCCACGGGAGAACGACCCCCACACAGTGGCCATCCCATCCTTCCCTGTCATTCTGCAAGCCCCCAGACTTCCCTCATTCCTCCACAGCTCTTCATGCTGTGGCCCCTCTCCCCTGTCCTTCCTGTGGACACATAGTAGGAAAAGGGTGTGGATGAGAAGAAGTTGAGGAAGCAATGACAGTGTTCTCCACAATGCTCTGATTTGGGGTTCGTCCTGAACTCAGAACATCGGCCTTCCTATATTTCTTACCTGGTAACCATCTGATGAGGGTGTGCCAGGGATGGTTTTAGGTGCTATGGATGGTTCAGAGTTGCTGGGGAGGGAAAAGGGCCCTTCAAACCTTCTCAGTGATGGTGAGCAATGTCCCTTTATAAGCAAAGTGGCTTTCTCTCAAAAATGTCAACATGCAACTTTATTATTTTTTCCTCTCCTACAATGCTGGGGATGGACCCGGATCTTATACAGGAAGCAAAGTACTCCACCATTGAGCTACATCTCCAGCTCCCAGTGTCAAACTTTACACCAAATAGTAATAACCCTAGAAGCTTATTTTACATTCCAAAACAAAGAGAAAGTTTAAAATTATAGCTGGTTAAAACATATGTTTAGTAAAGTATATATATATGTATGTATGTATCTAAATGTACATAAAAACAATTACATGAGACAATCACTAGAGAAAGCTAAGGAAGAGCAAATTGAGATGTTACATTTCTGATTCCCGGGATGAGTCTCTGCTTTTCCAAGTTATTGGAGTTACTCCAAAGATGGGACAAAAGCTAGAGCCATTAAAACTCCTCCTTTCTCCTGGGTCTCAGGCCTTCCCATCCCCAAATACAGGGGACTTACCCCCTCCCCAAGCCAAGGTAGAGCGCTGGCCCCTCTGGGGCAGCTTATTTCTGTTTCAATGTTTTCTCTCACAGCTTTTCCTTCTGTAATCAAAGACTGCCATGCCAACCAGCTCCGGAGCCAAGTCATTTAAGTGAGGGAAAGATTTCAAAAAGATTATGGATGGGATTTTAAATGTCTACTGAAATACGCACAGAAAAGTCTTCATTGTGAAGGAGGCAATGCTTTAAAGTATCTTTGAATAAATCCTCAATAACGGAGACTTGGCAAGCCCAGGACTACCACCCAGCCATCCCTGGAAGAACAGGCTTTTTATGGATTCTAAATGTTCATGCTGACAGGCTCCTCAAATCCATAGGATTGTTCAGGACTTGTGAGACTCTCATTAATTTGTCGCTGATGATGTACAAGAGGAGTAAATTTTGTTTCAGTTTAATGATGGCCTTCATTTTAATTCCATTTCCTTTAGGAAAACCTGGAAATTATATGACAATCCCCAAACAGTGAAGTATTTGAAAGCTCCTGCAATGAGGCCAAGTGCTTCCATTCTTTGCCCCTTCGCTGGCTACATGACTGCAGTGCCCAAGTACTTCTGGGAAAAAGAACCAGACTGAAGAAAATTTAGGTTTGAGGACATTTCTAGAGAGATTTTAGCAGGGGATAGGTAGGGGAAACGATGAAAAGTTTAGGTTTACATTCATGACAAAGCACAGATCACACAAAAATCCAGAGGATAACTAAAATAAGTTACTAATGCCATAAAGTTAAAAGTTCTTCACAAACTGCGAGACCTTAAAAAACCTGAAGGGCAATGCCTACAGCAGAGTATATACTTGATACATTTTTATAGGGAGAGTGAATGAGTAAATAAATGATTGAAGAGTGAATGAACGGATGAATGAATGAATTCATTTTACTTTCAGCCTAGACTGGTATTTTCAGTTATAACCTTCCTAATTCACTTAAGCAGTAGATTCACAGACTGCTGCTTCTAAGCCACACTGAACAATTAGTTGTGAAAAGAGCCCTTAGCCCCCATAAGAAATAAGCTCTCAGGAGTAAGCCAAAAGATACAAGGACAAGTTGGACAGGGGCTGCCCATTTCGCTGCCACTGTGACTTCTCAGGTTGGGACTCGCCCCCTGGGAAAGAGGAGAAAGAAGCCCTCTGGCGTTGGGATGCACTACTCTGAGAAAAGGAGATAGGAGATCTTGTCATCCAGCTTTTCTGGCACAACCTCTTTAATAAAGTAAAAATCGTGAGTCTTTCTCTCTTAACAATTCATCATTGCAGAAGGCATCTCTCAGCCTCATACCATCCCTGATTCCATGTTCAGAGATGGAGCACGAGGCATGTCCATCACTGAGAACTTGAACATCTTTTGAGTGGAGAAAGGAATAGTGCATGAATACAGTCATAATACACAATGGACACCGATGAAAAGGAATCCAGGTCACTTGAGGGGAAACCTTAGTTCAAAGTTCTACGATTCTGGGGCTGGGAATATGGCCTAGTGGCAAGAGCGCTTGCCTCCTACACATGAAGCTCTAGGTTCGATTCCCCAGCACCACATATATGGAAAATGGCCAGAAGGGGCGCTGTGGCTCAGGTGGCAGAATGCTAGCCTTGAGCGGGAAGAAGCCAGGGAAGGTGCTCAGGCCCTGAGTCCAAGGCCCAGGACTGGCGCAAAAAAAAAAAAAAAAAAAAAAAAAAGTTCTACGATTCAGAGGCACTTGCCTCTCTAACTGGCTTTTTCAAAGTAGTCGCAGACCCCCATCCTCCCGCTCCCTGCCTCCAAAGTCGCTGGGATGGCAAACACATGCCGCTGTGTCCAGGCCCCATGCCAGTGTTCCCTAGGGAGAATTGTCCTTTTCCACAGGTTGGTTTTTACCTCCTCTCACTTGCCTGAATATTTTGCCACTTCTTACTACTCCACATTAAAGACCCTCTCTTTAAGGAAGTTTTTGCCTCTCAACTTTCACCTAACCGTTCTCCAACTTCAGACCTTTGCGGTTCAATATGAGAGCTACAAGCCACGTGTGCCTATTTATAATCAGGCTCATCAAAATTAAATAGAATCAAACAAAATTAAATGTAAATCCTCAATCACTTCAAGAGATCACCGCCACGTGTTGCCAGTGTCTGTTGTGGTAGAAAGTGCAGATTTTCACCATCACAGAGAGTTATGTCAATGAGGGATCTCTGTCACTGACCCGATTCCCAACCTGCTTGTTCTCTAGATTTCTGCCTTTGCTTCCCTCCACCCAACTCCTCATCTTAGTTAAGGAGCAGGGCTCTGCTCCCACATCTGCCCTTGACTCCCCGGAAGCGACTTGCCAAGCAAGTCATGATTGACAATTGCGGTAGAGGGGTGAGATGGTTTCATATTTTAAGAATCTCTGTGCAACATTTTGTAGGGATGATCTGGCCCTGCCAACACAATTAAAAACTATTCTGATTTATAATGTTCTGCCCCAAACTCCATGGCTCTTCAGAGAGGGAGAAAGAGGCACAGGGAAAGGGGGAGCAAGAAAGAGAGAGAGAGAGAAAGAGAGAGAGAGAGAGAGAGAGAGAGAGGCCCTCTGTTAGCAAACTCCTTACTGAAAATATTAATTCCACTAAAAGCATCAAAAGGTCTTTTTTTCCCTTAGAATGAAAAAAAAAAAAACTAGAGCTGCATAGCAAAATGGAAGGCTTGAATGGGCAAGCCCTACCTGTCACAAGCCATTAAGTGAATTGCCTAAAGAAATCCCCTGACAAGTTTAAGTGCTGTTTTTATGTTAGAGAGCTTCATAATGCTGCCCACAAGAAGAAATTTCTCCACAAAAGCTCCTTCTGTTTAATAAAGTGATTTGTTCCAGTAACAGTGATAATAAAATTGCTGAATTGAAACAGGATTGTTCAATGAAGACCTGAATCCAATTTGTTGGACTAGTGTGATTACACTGTTATCTCTGTGTTTACTCATTTGTAGAATTGCTACCAGTCTTTTGATACACAATTAATAGGATTAATGGTTTTCGGGACCACTGGGCAGTAACAGGGAACAAAACCTGTTTTTACCTGGTATCACAGCTGGGCCTAAGATCACCTACTTATGCCTGTGTACCTTGCCAACTTGTGCTACAGAATAGGAGGTTGATTGCTTCTCCTGTCTTTTAAAATGAGGTTCCTTATGCTGGACATGGTAGTGAATACTTGTAATCCCAGCTATGAGGGAGGTAGAGGTAAGAGGATTGCTGTCAAAGACTATCCCTGGCAAAAAGACAGGAAGGGAGGAAGGAAGGGAGGGAGGGAGGGAGGGAGGAAGGAAGGAAGGAAGGAAGGAAGGAAGGAAGGAAGGAAGGAAGGAAGGAAGGAAGGAAGGAAGGAAGGCAAGCAAGCACAAGCTCTTACCTGAAATAACTGAAGCAAAAGGGCCTGCGGTATGGCTCAAGTGATGAAGCAACTGCCTAGCAATTATAAGTCCCTGAATTCAAATCTCAAACTGCCAAAGGAAATGAAGTTTATTTTGCCAGTGAAAAGTATTTTTTATCTTTTGCCAGTCCTGGGCCTTGAACTCAGGGCCTGAGCACTGTCCCTGGCTTTTTGCTCAAGGCTAGCACTCTGCCACTTGAGCCACAGGGCCACTTCTGGCCATTTTCTATATATGTGGTGCTGAGGAATCGAACCCAGGGCTTCATGTATAGGAGGCAAGCACTCTTGCCACTAGGCCATATCCCCAGCCCCCGAAAAAAAATTTTTAAATAACTCCCTTTGTGTCAATTTAGGTCCCTCTCTGTGTTAATCAGCTGATGATGGAGCCTCAGTGGCTCATTAAAAATAAGTAAAGACTAGAGCAACAGCAATAATGCTCTAAAATTTAACTTCTAGAATGGTCTTTCTTCCCCTTTTAATCCCATAAAAGTAATTCTTACCATCATTCTTAGTAATTTTAATAACAGAATAAATTTATGGATGGGTCATTCACTTTCTGAAATTTTTATCTTGTTTTGGTGTTGTTTTATTGATTGCCTGGAAATTTATTTGAAGACTTAGGTATACTCATATTTGTGGTGTTATTTTAGTGATAATTCAAGTGTACTTATATTTTCCTAATCAACCATGTAGGTACAAGCAATATAAATAAGACTTATTGGAACACACTGCATTTGAAAGGTATTTTATTTTATTTTTTTGTTGTTGTTTATTGCATTTTAGTTGGACTTTTTGTTCGCAACAGATCAAGCATCTAACAACAATAAAACTAGGACAAGTGTCAATAAAACTAGTGAACTGTCATTACAGAAACTAGTAAAAATGAAACTAGTTGTGACATAAGTTATCGTGTTTATGAGCTACTATATACTTTAGGGTCTGATTTCAATCATTTTTAGAGGTACTGGGATTATTGCCCCGGTCTCTATATCATCCAGGAGATCTTAGTGATAGAACTTAATTGTGGAATACTAGGAAAGCAAGAATGAAGGAGAAAATGGGAAGCACATAGAAGCTATCTGCTACCAAGATGATGGCGCATCACTGGTAACTTAGTCATTATGGATATTTCCAGAAAAACTACAGGGAAGTAATGCGTCTTTGTGCAGGCAAAGAAAAAAAGAGCAATAAGCACCCTCTGGCCTCTTCCTCTCTCCAGCCTTTTTGTAGGCCAAAGTTACTTCATTGAAGTATTTACTTCTGTACATTTGCCAGTTGTGTTTTCCGGTCCGTGGACAACATTTGATGGTACAACTGAGATGCGTAAGTGTCGTGTAGCCCCTAGGGTTGCAATAATATCCTTATTGACTTTAGATTTCTCTTCTTTTTACAAAGTACTAAAATGCATTAATGGTCTTCTGTTTTACATTACACTGTACTAAACTCATAGAGCACAGTACACAAATAGAGATATTTTAGAATCTGGCAAATGCCATTTAATTTCTTGTGAACTTACGTTCCTCCTATATAAAACCCTGTCTCAAAGAACTATTGTGAAGAGTAAGTGAAAATATGTTTACTATAGTAGAGAGGGCAGGGTTGTGAAATGGTGTGGAGAGGAGATGGTAGTTGGCTCATGGTGTTGTGGTGCTGTGTACCTGAAGAAAGAATAAAAATACAAAATTTTAAAGAAGAATAAAACTGAAGTACTAAACTGGAGTTGTTTGGCTTCTCACAAGGTTAATGCAGTACAATTTTATACCCATTGACACTGACTCTGAATATCTACAACTTAAAGTAGGTTTAAAAAACAAAAACAAAAACCTTCAGTTCATGGGGGACAATCAGTAAATAGGCTTTAATGTCCATCCATGCCAACTGATGATGCCAAAAGCATCTGTGTATGTGTTGTGAGTGTTATCCAACATCCATTTTCCAGATAAGGATTCAAACAGCAAATCTGGCAATATCTGAAGCTTGTTAAATTGAAGCTGTCAGCATAGTCTCAAAGTGGTCAGGAGAGAGTTCAGCTTGCCTGCTACATGAGCTCGCTGCATAGTTACCTCTAAGCAAGTCGACTTTCATTAACCATCTCAATGCCATACACATTTGGGTTGGAGGAAATATGTCCTAATTGGGACAGGTTGACTTTACATAGAGTAAATTACAAACAAAGAGTGGCATTAGTCAGACAATTACTAAGTCTTGACCTTTATAACTGTTTATCCCAAACTGTACTTTGTAGAGCATTAGTGTTCCCTATGATAGTAATATAATTCCTTGCACCAAAAACAAAGCAAGCAGGGGAGACAAAGATTCATCATGAATCTGAAAAGTCACAATGTGCATTTGAGTTCTAGACTTGCTAATCGCATTATCCAAATATAGTGAGTCTGAAATGTTGTTGTTTTTCTTTGCTTGCTTGCTTTCCTTTCTTTTCTTCCTTCGTTTCCTCAAGGCTAGTCCTCTACCACTTGAGCCATAGCTCCACTTCCAACTTTTTTTTTAATTGTCAAAGTGTGATACAGAGGGGTTATAGATTCATATGAAAGGCAATGAGTACATTTCTTGTTCTACTTGTTACTGCCTCCCTCATTTCTCCCCCTCCCCCTCCCTCTTCCCCTCTCCTCCCAAGAGTTGTGCAGTTGGTTTACACCAAATGGTTTCTAAGTGTTGCTTTTTGAATGGTTTGTCTTTTTGTTCTTTGTCTCTTGATCCTTATATTCCCTCTTATATTCCCCAGTTCTACTATCAGTGTCTACTATCAGTAGATAGTAGATAGTATCTACTATCAGTAGATAGTAGATAGTATCTACTATCAGTATCAGACAATATCCAGGGTACTCAGATGTAGCACAGTGGTAGCGAGAGTACAGCCGCAGGAAGGGACTACAAGAGAAACAAAACTAGACCAACTTTCTTTTGATGGTTAATTGGAGATAAGAGTCTCATTGACTTTCTTGGCTGGGCTGACTTCAAACTTCAATCCTAAGCCCCCAGTGCCAAGCTTGTTGCTATTTTTCCCCCTCACAGAATCCAGTGTTTCATGTGAGAGCTTTGAAAAACTAGACAAATGTATAAATAAACCAAAGGTTTACAGCATTACAGATGATTCTGCATTTATTCTTGAGCACATTTTGGAAATAAGCCTCAGGTAGGTAGCTTTCAGCAATGGTTCACAACATGATCCTGAAGACCTCCTTCCATGGCTTGATCCTAACATGTTATCCCTCCATCCCGCTCCTTCCCATGCGGAACTAATAGGTCTTAGCCCTGACAAACCATTTGATTCTCATTGGGTATAAGAATCCCTTCCTCCGCCATCTTAACTGGCCCCTTAATTCAACTCATCAACAAGAATATCAATTCCATGGACACATCTTCTACAGGCTATCCTCACAATCAGTGGAACAAGATGGTATTTTGCCAAAATATATTCTATACAAACTCAATTTGGATTTTTTATTATATATTATTTCTTGGTAATATTATGTTGAATCAGTTTATGTGATGGTATTACTACATGGCAGTTTATTCTAGCTAACATCTAAAATTTATTCAGATTTATTGTAAAAATGAGAGATTTGCTAAGTTATTCTAGAAGTATTATGGTCTGACCAGATTTTATAAATCTCCCCCAACATCAAAAAGAGAAATAAGTGTGAATTTATTTTTTAAATGTACAGCAACATTTAAGAAAAAGAATATCACCTCCTGTGATGATCTCCTAGCTTTGTGTTAAAAGAAATACAAAACTCTGGTTCTTGTCCTCAGTGGCCTCAACAATCAGCAGAAGTGCAGCTAGCACAGACAAAACAAGAGTAACTCCAGAGATTTTTCGATGGAAGAATGATGGCTGTGAACAGGGTACCTGGAGCAATGAAACTGGACACAGGACACAGATTTAGAAACACGCAGAGGAATGAGGAGACTTCAGAGGAAAAGCATGACCAAACACAAAAAGCAGAAAGAAGTTTTTGGACCCTATAGGATGTGGGCAAGATATCCTCCCCAGTAAGTGTTGATGTTTGACTGCTATAGAACATTCTAGCAAGTATGGCAATAAATCAGATTGGCTAAATACAATAGATTCCACACAAGGGTAGATTCTAACCATCAAACTAAGGAGTTGAATTTATTTCAATACATAGGAAGGAGACACAGTCTTTAGAGACAAGATCTTAAATTTAAGCCTACTTATGAAATGTGAATGAACTTTCTAGAAAAATCAGATTGTACCTGGAAAGGTTAAAGAATGAATGAATGAGAGCAAAGGCCGAGGTTGAAATCAAAATAATGTTGGAATAATATATGTGTTTGGGCTCTCAACAGATAGAAATAAACCAATAACAAAGAAATTAATGTAAATCCAAAATGTTTAAGGCAAAAAAGAAGGTTTGGAAAGGGTAGGGTCTAATATACCCAAACTTTCCAGTCTAGAAACATGAGTAATTCAAAGAACCAAGTTCTGGAGAGAGAAGATGAATATTTACCAAGAAATTAACAACACATTTATGGTTTCTCAGTATATTAATCCATAATCTTAATGTAATCTATATCTGTTACATTTGTTTTTACCACTTAGCCAATAGCTCAACAATTATTCTAATGCAGCTATTACATACCAAGCAATATTCTAAACACTGGAAAAATATGTGGCATATTGGGAGGCAAAGGGTAGTGATAGGTGATAATTAAACTAAATAATGATGAATTATGAAATTTCCCACTGTATTTCTTTTATGTTATTGTTGCTGGCTGTAGGCTCTGAACTTAGGGCTTACTTACTGTCCCCGAGCTTTTTTGCAACTTATCACTTGAGCCACAGCTCCACTTCTGGCTTTTTGGTGCTTAATTGCAGATAAGAGTCTCACAGGCTTTCCTGCCTGGGCTAACTTGGAGCTGCAATCCTTACATCTCAGCTTCCTAATGAGCTAGGATGACAGGCATAAGCCACTGGCACCCAGCTGCCTCTATATTTCTAATTTTCAGGTTAGAAGGGTTAAGTATGAATATTAATTCTTATTATGCACCAAGGCTTTTGGATTCATCTCACTTAATTTCTAAATCAACACAAGGAAGTAGATGCAATTATTCCCATGATTCTTGGCATAAATCAGAATCTGTTAGCATCCCACCAAATGAAATTGCTGAGATTCCTCCCAATGTGAAAGAATACAAGCCCCTAGAAAATAGTGCTTTTATGTGATACAATAATCCAGATAGATGACAGAAATTCCCCATTAGAGGAAGAGCAAAACTTTCCAGCCCTTTATAGTTTTCAAAATTCTAAACCAGGACTATGGCCAACTGACCAGATCCCTTGGGGTGTGTGTGTGTGTGTGTGTGTGTGTGTGTGTGTGTGTGTGTGTGTGTGTGTGTGTGTGTGTGTGTGATATTTTAATATCTTGAATTATAGATAAATCTTACAAAGAGGTTATCCTACTCCTCCTGGGAAGAAGGCCCCTTTATTCATCCAGGGATCCTTGGTATATATGCTGAGAGAGAAAAAGCATTGTCTTGTTTCATGGGAACTGTTAAGTATGTACTACTGTTTTGGTGATGTTTCCCCATCATAAAAATTACAATGCATCCAAATGGTGCTCCTATTCTGCCTTTTTTACATCACCATAAAATTTTGTGAATTTTGTCTTTAAATCCTTTAGTTTTCAGAGCACAAGCAAGAAAAAGTTTTCTAAAGAGGGGGAGGGAGAACATTCCAAAAGCCAATTTCAGAAAATTAATAAAAATATTGCCTTGTCAGCTTTTTGTTGGTTTTACCTTACAGTATGTTTCTTCTCTATTTTTCTAGTAAAATCGATGGGAAGGTGGATTGCTATATTTAGACTTTCCCTTTGTACACAAAATAAAATTAAGATGGTGTAGCCCAATCCAATTTTGCTTCCAAATTTCCTTTCAAACAAAGTAGGTGTTAGCAATTCTCTACTCTGGGAAGTGTCCCGCTGTAACAAGCCCTGGAGTGGAACAGTGGCCAGACATGTGTGCATCGTTCTGTACAGGTAGCCAGCTCAGCTCTTTAGGTTTTGGCATGCTGCCAGTGCTTTTGCTTGGCATGACTTCAAGGGTCTTATGTGTCCAACTCAAGGCATCCCCCCTTCAGGATACATGAGCCAAGCTAACTGCATGCAAACCAGGCCGGGTTTTGGAATCAGTTTACATGGGCATGTTGTCAGAGAAAGATGTTTATGTGTGTGAGAGTCTTAAAGGACTGAATAGAAAGATCAGAAGCAAGGTTAAGCAGAATGGGGCTGGGAAGAATTCCACATGTCCTTAGAGGACAGGCAGAGGATAAAAGAAGGTACAGTAGGGAGCGAAAACAGAAGTGCATTCTTCACAGTCTGGCTGGCAAGCCCTGCACAGTGCCATTCTTCAAACAAAACCTTCTTGGCCTCAGATTCTCCACTGACCATGCCAGCTCTATTGATTTACACAAAACCTCCAAGACTTTGATCAGCTACCAAAATGCAAACATTTTAAGCAATGCCCCAAAGAAGCTTATTTAAAAAAAAAACAGTTGATGTAAGGGTTTAAAACAGCTCATTAACAATCTCATGTAGAAAGGTGTGCGTATACATAGATGCCCACCAGTGCATACTTTGGTTCACAAGAACATTTTTATACAGTCTATTAACAATGCCATGTGCTTACTACATATATTCACATAAAGCCCAAAGAAATGCCCTCAATTTGAAAACAGAAAGTCAAAAATAGAACTCACTAAACCTCATACCCCAAGACTAAGAGGGAAAAGGAAATTATACTACACCTACCTATCAGACACTAAAAGGATGATTTATAACTGGATTTTCTCAGACCATAAATTCCTATCCTGGGTAAAGTTTTTAGGAGTTGAGTCTTAATCCCATAATTTTAGAGGGCATAATATATCCAAAGAATCATCTTTAATGTCTTCTTTCTTCTGGAATGCTCTCATGCTTGTCCCTCTGATAAGTATTCTGCACATTATAATAATCAAATCGTTGCTAAACATAATAATTTTCTATTCCACCTACCCTGAAAACTCATTCAATTTCCAGCACTTTGGGCACTAACTTTAGAGAACATCTGGCATTATATAACTGTAAAATGGTTAGCCAGGTTTAATGGTATAGTCCCTGCACTTAAAAAAAAATGATACAGTATTTCTCTGCATTGAGTCATCTGAACTCTGTTTCTGGACTTGGTGCATGTGAAGAGTTCCATTTTGTAAAAAAAGTACACTTCATCCATCCTAATAAAATAATAGTACCCTGGCTTCAAATGAGTCTTAAAACAAATAAACCAGAAAACAATAAAAGCAAAAAAAAAAAAAAAGTACTGACCCACTAATCTAAGGATGATTTTCCCCCTATCAAAGTCATTACAAATTTTCCCAATTTATAACAGATACATTAGTAACTAAATATTTTCACCTGGCCTTCAGCTAAAGCTTCTTCCAGCTGGAGAGTGAGGCAGAAAAGTATCTCTGGCCTGCCGAATAATGTGCTAATCTGAGGAGACAGAGTAAAAGGCAAGGGAAATTCAGTTCCTTTATCCTATTTCCATTAGCATCATCTTAAAACTCCAAGATATGGAAACAATAGGTTTTTCTTTGTTGTTTTTTTAATGCACTGTGTAAAGTTATTTCTTTTTACTTTCTTTTTCCTCCTTTGGTTTATCCCCTGTTGTCACTGTATTTGACTTTGGTATCCTGTGTCTTGTATATATGTTTATCTGATTTGGGAAAAGGAAGGGGAACAACAAAATGGTGAGACAAAGGACAAAGGGTGAACCAATGCAACTACGATATTCACAAGGCAATATGTTGGAAATGAACTTTACAACTTGTGGAGGGGCAGGTATGGAAGAAAGGAAACTGGGAGAAAAAGGAAGGAGAGGATAATAATGGTGGACAAGGAATGTACTCCTCATTACCTTACATATGCAATGGTAACCCCTCTGTACATCACCCTGACAATAATTAATTTTACAAAAGAAAGAAAACACTATTCTATCTCAGTAACAATGAGATTCAAACACCCAAAAGGCTATTCTAGGAGCAGAGATAGGAAGATTATGGTCCAAGGCTGACTCCAGGCAAAAGGGCAAGACTCTAAATGAAAAACACACTAAAAAGCATAAGGGCTGGAGTGTAGCTTAAGTACAGAATGCTTGTCTAGCAAGCACAAGGGCCTCAAACAGACCCTTCTGCCACATATACTATGAGAAAAGCTTAGGCAAATTGTGTGTGTGTGTGTGTGTGTGTGTGTGTGTGTGTGTGTGCCAGTGCTTGAACTCAGGGCCTGGATCCTGTCCCTGAGATTTTTTTATTCAAGGTTAATGCTCTACTATTGGAGCCACAACTACACTTCTGCTTTATTATTATTATTATTATTATTATTATTATTATCATCATCATCATTATCATTATTGTAATTGGAGATAAAAGTCTCATAGGCTTTCCTGCCTGGGCTGGCTTCAATCCTCATATCTCAGCCTCCTAAGTACTTAAGATTCCAGGTGTGAGACACTGGTGCCCAGCTTGCAGCAAATTTTAAATCATACACCACCTCTGGGATACAAATAATGCAGATTTTCCAACTCTTTACTGAATAAAATGTTTCTAGAATTACACGAGGGGTCTAATGGAGACATGGAGTCTCCTCCAGACTAACAAAACACTCAAGATTCTTCCATGGCCTCTCCTCATTGGTTCAAATTTTCCAAACCAATTCACCAGCAAGACTCCCTACTGATTCTCTTCTAACCAGCTGAGCAAACATTCTCAAAGCCCCTTTCCTTTACTGTAGCTTGCTATGCTATTACCTGTGCTTGCAAGTACATGATGCCCCCTCCCACTTGATTTTTGTACTTACAAAGATTTTTTCCCATTAAATTTAAATAAGGTATGTATATGTATTTAATCAGCAACTTATCCAAACCTCCTATAGTTATTTAGACTAAGAAAGCCATTGAGAAAGGCTTACTGTAGGGGGCTCACAAATGTCACCTCAATATTAGGCAAATCTGGATTCATCAACCAACAACTCCCACCAGTTGGGTGCTCTGTATAAGTATTACATCTGCTCATGCATCTGAATGTACCCCACAGGAAGTGCCTCTGTATCTCACAGAGTTATGTCAGGGTAAGTGAAACACTAGGTAAAGGAGGAATCTGGTACCTTATTCTTCTTCTGATCATGAAGCAAAGGTGTAATGCTCAGAAATAGCCTAAGAAGATAAAAGTGAGCCAGGTACCAGTCGCTCACTGTATGATCTATAATCCATAAACTCTATAATCCTACTCAGGAGGCTGAGATCTGAGAATCACAGTTGAAAGTTGGCCTGCATAGGAAAGTTGGTGACATTCTTATCGCCAATAACCAGCCCAAAGCCAGAAATGGAGGTGTGGTTCAAGTGATATAGTGCCAACCTTGAATGAAAAGATAAGGGACAATGCTCAGGCCTAGATCCAAGTCCTACGTGGACTGTAGTTTGAGGCAGCCAACGTTTGTGCATCATTGGAGTTCCAAGAAGAATCCTGTTCAGTTGTTGGGTCAAGCTCCCTGCCTTCCTGGCCTAACCCACTGGCCCTGGTAGCTATAGTCCTGAGTATACATAAGTTCTTACCATTCTGTATAAACTTAATAAATCATTTTTATTAGAATGTTATCTAAGTAACTCCCCCAAAACACACAACTTTGGCATGTTACAGAATGGCCCTAAATGTGCAGGATGAGTTATATGGACTTGTCCTTCTCTGTATTGAACACTGTGACCTTCCAAGCCTTTTTCTCTGAGCATTACTTTTCTCTTACAAAAATGAAGGTATAGATTTTTAAGATGGTGCCACCACAGTAGGGAGGCACCCCAACTCGCTCCAACTGAATAGCAAGCTGGGAACTCCAGCACCCAACACCCCATCAAGAACCCAGCAAAACCAGCAGCCAGAAGCAGTGGAGAAACGCAGGAAAACAAAAAGGAGCAAAAAAGAAGAGCCGAAAACCTACACGGAGCCGGAGATTCACCGGGGCACCCTCCCCCACCAGCCGACCCTGGCCCAAATAGGGCCAGGCTGGGAAAGGGGAACCCGGTGATCGGCAGACAGGCTGCCAGGAGCGCAGAGTCCAGACAGCGGGACTCCACGGACACCAGGGAGAGTGCGGACCAAAACATACAGCGACGGCGGCTACGGGAAGTTAGGTCCACACCAGGAACGGACATAAGTGGCTGGGGAACCCAGCGGAGCAGAAGAGGAGAGCCGGGGATGCCACCATGACCTTTCGCCGCACCCGAAGGACCAACGGCAGCGCGGGACACACACACAATCCAGGACCAGGGCCGGGGGACGGCCGGCAGTGCAAGCCCCACCCGAGGCACCTGGACCTCGCGGACCTTTACAACTAAAATCACAGGCGCTGGTGGGCAATACCAGCACAGCAGGGACACCTGGGCCTGATCACGCCCCCCCCTCCCAGCAGAGGCGAGGTCTGAGGGCGCTAACCCGCGCCTGGACAGTTGATCCCACTGGGCCCCACACATACCGCCCCCCACAGCGGACTCGCGGGAGGGTGCAAACACAACCCAACAACCTGGGGCTCGCTCTGGTAGGCGTACCCCGCTCAAGTGGATGGGCCACAGCAGCAGTGCCCGTGGTAGTGGGCACACAGCGCACAGGGGGACGGGGCCCCCCAGCAACACCGCTCGCTCTGTTAGGCGTACCCCGCTCAGGTGGGCGGGGCCACAGCGGCAGCGCCCACTCTGGTAGGCGCACCTACACAGGAGGGCAGAGCTCTCCACCGGCCTGTGCCCACTCAGTTTGGCGCATTTCGCACAAGTGGGTGGGCCGCACCCCAAAAACACTGGCCCTGGAGCGGTCCACATAGGAAGACGAACTGCCTGAGAGGTGAGCTCCTCTGACCAAGATACAGAGTGGAAAAAAGAACCAAAGAAGAGATAAGCCTCCACGCCACGCTGAATTAGTGCCCAACAAACCCCCAACAGGGGCATGCTAGGGTCAGCACAGCACAGCGGCAGGACACTGTCCCGCAGAGAAAGACACAGAACCTACCGGCCCCCAAGTGCAGGGAGAGTGACCACCTCAGCAACAACCGAGAAGGTCTTGCTCACCCATTGGGAAGCAAGGTGCAACAGCCAAACCCAAACCCAGAGCCAGGACACAAGGCTCCCACTGACGGACCAGTGGGAGCCAGCACAAAACCAAACCAGGGAAGCCACCCACCCACATATCTCCAGATGCGCAAATCACAAAGAAATATAACACAGTTCATCAAAGGGCAAGCCAACTCACCAGCTCCAAAAAGCAGCACGACTGAAGAGGAGATGGAGAATAAAAAAGCAAATGAGGCCATGTTAACAGAAATGATGGAAATCAGAAATGAAATCAGAAAACAATTCCAGGAGTTTAGAGTGGAAGTCTTGAAGGACATCCAGGAAACCAAGAAAGAAACGGAAGCAAAAATGGATACAATGCAAACCTCCGTTAAAGAAGACCTTAACATGCTGAGAAGTGAAATGCATGAAAAAAATAGATTTAAAATACAACTCTTTAAAGGAAGAAATTTCCACAATCAGAGCTGATCTGACAACCATAAATAGCTCTCTGACATCCATAAACTCCGCAATTGAATCCACAGCACAAAGAATTGACCATATGGACGATGAAGCAGCCGACAACAACCAGAAAATTACCACACTCCAAGAAACGGTGAAGCTTCAGGGCAGACTAATCCAGGAACTAATGGACAAAGACAAGAGATATAATCTGCGCATAATTGGAATAGAAGAAGGAGCTGAATACCAGAGCAGAGGGCTTCATCATATTTTCAATAAATTATTGCAGAAAACTTCCCCAATCTCAAAAGGGAACCCATCCAGGTAACCGAAGCCTATAGGACACCTGGCAGGCCAGACCCCAGAAAAGCCACCCCAAGGCACATAATATTCAAGATTTCAGATCTCAAGAATAAAGAGCAAATTCTAAATGCAGCCAAAACGAAGAAAGAAATTTTCTACAATGGGAAGAGGATCGAATAACAGCAGACCTCTCCACACAAACCTACCAAGTGCAAAGTGAGTGGAAGAACACCATCCAAGTTCTACAGGCCAACAATATGCAAGCTAGGATTAAATATCCAGTGAAATTGGAGTTCACATTCAAAGGGAAAACCAGATCTTTCCATAGCAGAGAGGATCTAAAGGAGTATGTGAATAAAAAACCAGCCCTACAGCGAATTCTAAGAGGGGATTCCCAAGCAACAGAGATCGTACAGGACACATATACAGAAACAGAAACAGAAAGAGCAGCTCACTAAAGACAAGGAAAAAAAAAAAAGAGGAAAAAACAGCCCAACAAGAAAGTGGAAGGAGAAAAAACACTCTTATCCTTGATCTCTTTGAATATAAATGGTATAAACTCTCCGATAAAGAGGAGCAGACTGGCAGAATGGATCCACAAACAAAAAGTTGGCATCTGTTGTCTACAAGAGGCCCACCTTACAGCAAGGGACAAAAACAGGCTCCGAATGAAAGGATGGAGCAAGATCTACCAAACAAACGCACCTACCAAAACGGCAGGTGTAGCCATCCTGATCTCAGACAATCTGGACTTTTCATTAAAATCAACTCAAAAAGACAAAGAAGGACACTACATTTTAATACAAGGAAAAATCCGGAATCAAGACATCACGGTGATAAATGTATACTCACCGAACAAAAGAGGCCCCACATATGTCAAGCAAATTCTCACAGAATTACAGAACAAGATAGACGCAAACACAATCATAGTGGGTGACTTTAATACTCCACTCTCTCCAAGAGACAGATCCAACACCCAGAGGCTCAGCAAGGGAGCTGAGGACCTAAGTAACACCATATCCCAAATGGATCTGACAGATCTATACAGAGTCTTCCACCCTACAGAGACCCAATACACCTTCTTCTCAGCAGCACATGGATCATACTCCAAAATATACCATGTCATAGCTCACACAAAGAACCTCAGCAAATACAAAAGTATTGACATCATCCCATGTATTATATCTGATCACAGTGGATTAAAGGTAACCCTCAGTAACAAAAGATACCACAGAGGCTATACACATTCTTGGAGGCTAAACCCCACACTGTTATCCAACACATGGGCCACAGACCAAATTAAAGATGAAATCAATGAATTCATAAGCCACAATGACAATGAAAATACATCACAAAGAAACCTATGGGACACAGCTAAGGCAGTAGTGAGGGGCAAGATCATTGCCCTCAGCACTCACATTAAAAGAATGGAAGCAGAGCAGGTGAATAACCTCACGATGAAACTAAAACAACTGGAGAAACAAGAAATGACAGAATCTAAAACGACTAGGAGGAGAGAGATCACAAAGATTAAAGAAGAGATAAATCTGATTGAAAATAGAAAGACCATTCAACAAATAAATAAGACTAAAAGCTGGTTCTTTGAGAAAATAAATAAAATTGACAGACCCCTCGCAAGACTTACAAAAAAAAAAAAAAAGAGAAGAGAAGAGATTCATATACGTAAAATCAGGGACTCCACCGGAAAAATTACAAGTACACACGATATTCAAACAATCATAAGGAGCTATTTCCAGAACCTCTATTCAGTAAAAAACAATAATTTTACAGAAATGGATCAATTCTTAGAGAAGTATAAACTGCCCAAACTGAACCAAGAAGAAATAAATCAACTAAATAAACCAATAACTTACAGTGAGATACAGGAGGTAATCAAGAACCTCCCAACAAAGAAAAGCCCAGGCCCAGATGGATTCACCAACGAATTCTACAAAACCTTTAGTGAGGAGCTAATACCAATACTCCTCAAACTCTTCCATGAAATAGAAACACAGGGAGAAATCCCAAACTCATTCTATGAAGCTAATGTCATACTCATTCCCAAACCAGGCAAAGACCCAACAAAAAAAGAGAACTACAGACCAATATCACTAATGAACACAGACGCAAAGCTCCTCAATAAAATATTAGCTAACAGGATCCAGAAACTGATCAAGAAAATTATACATCATGACCAAGTAGGCTTCATCCCACAGTCACAAGGATGGTTCAACATCTGTAAATCAATCAACGTAATTCACCACATAAACAGAACTAAAATCAAGAATCACATTGTTATCTCAGTCAATGCCCAAAAAGCCTTTGACAAAATACAACATCCATACCTATTAAAAGCTTTGGAGAGAACAGGAATAGATGGAACATTCCTCAAAACACTAAAAGCCATATACAACAGACCAACTGCTAACATCATATTAAATGGAGAGAAACTTAAATCATTCCCCCTAAACTCAGGAACAAGACAAGGATGCCCACTCTCCCCACTTCTGTTCAACATAGTGCTGGAATCCCTAGCCATAGCAATAAGGCAAGAAGAGGACATCAAAGGGATCCACATCGGCAAGGAAGAAATCAAGTAATCCCTGTTCGCAGACGACATGATCTTATATCTGAAGGACCCAAAAAACTCAGTCCCCAAACTCCTACACCTAATAAACCATTTTGGCAAAGTAGCAGGATACAAAATCAATCCACAAAAGTCAGCAGCTTTTCTGTACACCAGCAATATACAAACAGAAAAGGAAATTATGGAAACAATTCCATTTACAGTAGCCAAAAAAAGAATAAAGTACCTAGAGATCAACTTAACCAAGGACGTGACAGACCGATTTAATGAAAACTATAAAAATCTAATAAGGGAAATCAAAGAAGACACAAGGAGATGGAAAGACCTCCCATGCTCATGGGTAGGAAGAATCAATATAGTGAAAATGGCCATATTGCCCAAATTGTTATACAAATTCAATGCAATCCCTATCAAAATCCCAGTCACATTCTTCACTGAAATAGAGAAAGCAATCCATAAATTCATATGGAACAGCAAAAGACCTAGAATAGCCAAAGCAATTCTAGACAAAAAAAGCAGTGCAGGAGGTATCACAATACCAGACTTCAAGCTCTACTACAGGGCCATCATAACAAAAACAGCCTGGTATTGGTATAAAAACACATCGGAAGACCAATGGATTAGAATTGAAGACCCAGAAATAAAACTGCACTCTTACAGTCAGCTGATATTCGACAAAGGAGCTAAAGACATACAATGGAATAAACATAGCCTCTTCAACTACTGATGCTGGGAGAACTGGGCAGCTATATGCAGAAAACTCAAAGTAGACCCAAACCTATCATCATGCACCAAGATCAACTCAAAATGGATCAAGGACCTCAATATCAGACCTGAATCCTTGAAACTACTGAAGGACAGAGTAGGAAAGACGCTAGAACTTATAGGCACAGGAAGGAACTTCCTGAATATAGTCCCAGGGGCACAACAAATAGGGGAGAGACTCGACAAATGGGACTACTACAAATTAAAAAGTTTCTGCACAGTTAAGGACATAGCCACCAAAACAGAAAGACAGCCAACCATATGGGAAAGGATCTTTACCAGCACAGCAACAGACAAAGGCCTAATATCTGTCATCTACAGAGAACTCAAAAAACTAAGCCCCTCCAAGCCCAAAAAACCAATTAGGAAATGGGCAAAGGAGCTAAAGAGAGACTTCACAAGAGAAGAAATAAAAATGGCAAAGAAACATATGAGGAAATGTTCAACATCCCTGGTAGTAAAGGAAATGCAAATAAAAACAACCCTGAGATACCACCTCACCCCAGTTAGAATGGCCTATACTCTGAACTCAGGAAACAACAAATGCTGGAGGAGGTGCGGGGAATGAGGAACCCTTCTCCATTGTTGGTAGGAGTGCAAATTAGTACAACCACTTTGGAGAACAGTATGGAGGTTTCTCAAAAAGCTCAATATAGACCTACCCTATGACCCAGCCATACCACTCCTAGGCATCTATCCTAAACATCAAGTCCCAAAATATCAAAAAGACATTTGTACTTCCATGTTTATCGTGGCACAATTCACAATAGCCAAAAATATGGAAACAACCCAGATGCCCCTCCACAGATGAATGGATCCAAAAAATATGGTACTTATACACAATGGAATACTACATAGCGATTAGGAAGGGTGAAATATTGTTATTCGCAGGGAAATGGTCAGAACTTGAACAAATAATGTTGAGCGAGACAAGCCTAGAACACAGAAAACAAAGGGGCATGATCTCCCTGATATATGACTGTTAACAAAGGGAGACGGAGAGACAGTAGAGACCAGGTCTGTGAAACCAAAAACTGCTTGTCAAATGGTATTACCCACAGGATTGGGGCAGTGACCCAACAGTATGTAACTGAAACCAAACAACTACTCAACATATAAAGGTCAAAAATCGACCTCTCAGTGGAATACAATAGCTCAAAAGCTATGTATGTACATTCATATAAGTCTACTGTCGACATATTGTCTAATATCGACATTACATTTAAAGCCCTAGGCGAATTTTCTTGGGCTTGGCCACGTGGCTACTGTATATGTTCTTGATACATTGTATATTGTATATATGTCTACCTGACTTAGAGAAGGGAAAGAAAAACAGGACATAAGACATCACAAGAAATGTACCCACTGGGGCTGGGGATAGCCTAGTGGCAAGAGTGCTTGCCTCCTATACATGAGGCCCTGGGTTCAATTCCCCAGCACCACATATACAGAAAATGGCCAGAAGTGGCACTGTGGCTCAAGTGGCAGAGTGCTAGCCTTGAGAAAAGAGAAGCCAGGGACAGTGCTCAGGCCCTGAGTCCAAGCCCCAGGACTGCCAAAAAAAAATAAAAAGAAAAATAAAAAGAAATGTACACACTGCCCTACTATGTAAATGTACCCTTTTTGCACAACACCTTGTTAAAAAATTGTGTTCAATTAATAAATTAAATTTTAAAAAATGAAGGTATAGCCAGGTGCTAGTAGCTCACACCTGTCATGCTAGCTACTCAGGAGGCTGAGATCTGAAGGTTGAGGTTCCAAACCAGCCCTGGGCAGAAACGTCCATGAAGTGGAGCTGTGGCTCAAGTGGTAGTAGAACCTTACTTAGTCTTTGGGGGGGGGGGGGGGGGAACGGAAGCTGAGACAGCACTCGGGCACTGAAAAACGAAAAAGTATAGACTTTTGGACCTACACTCTAAAATACTTTCCATAAATTCATTTTTCCCTAATCCCAGCAGCCAAGAAAGAATGCAGACATTTTGCCTTGGGCCTGACCTCCCAGTTTCCTGCTTCACTTTTAAAAAGCAGTAAAGCAAAGTGGTTAGACACATGGCTCTTGCGTCAGGCTGCCTTGTGTCAATCCAAGTTTCACTCTTCCTGTTTTCTAACCTGTAGGCTCCAGCCAGCAAACAGAGAGGCCAGGCCTTGGAGCTGGGAATGCTTAGGAAGTGGAGGTGGGAAGAGAGAGGACAGGGGCATTGAGCAGAAAACCTACAGGTGTGTACGGTATACCTCGTGGAGTTGGTGTAAGAAATTAGTCCAGATATGAAGGCAGGATAATCAGTACATGTCTGAAGAGGCAGAGAAAACTATCATTTGATGCGAAAATCCATGCTAACATATAGTTTATCTAATGACAATACAAATTAAATGTTATTTTATATAACAACATAAATAGAATCGACGATTTCATTTTCAGTTTCACTCTAATTGTGGTTATTCCCTCAAGGAATCTGAATAAAGGTTGTTTTCCTCATCTTCCATGAACTTGGATGAGTTAAAAATCATCCAAATCAATCTAGAAGGAGAAAGACACTAAGCTAACAGGGTTTCTTTAATGAAGTCAACTTTCTTCTGTTGTCATCAGAGTTAAAGTAATAGAAACATCAAACTTGACTAAGGAAAATAAGAGGGGAGGAGCAGAGTCAAAGAAGAGAATGCAGCCAGGTTTGGGGGAACTGGGCTAGAACCCAGGACTGGAAAGCCCGAGGACGGCAGCAGGCACCCTGAGCTCCGTCTCTCCATGGAACCTCTCATATCCGCCCATCTCTGCTTCTCCATCCTTTATCCTTCTTTGCCAATGAACTGTCTCTTGGCTTATCAAGTACATCACCATCTACAGCTCCTCACGCAGATCAAGAAACTGATCCAGGCTGAGAATACATCTCCTGGTCAATTCAAAGGTCCCCAAAAGATTTAAGTAGCTGAGAGCCAGTGGCTCATGCCTGCAATCTTAGCTACTCAGGAAGCTGAGATCTGAGCCAACCCAGGCAGGAAAGTATGGTGTGAGACTCATCTCACCACCAAATTAACCACCAAAAAGCTAGGAGCCTTGAGTAAAAAAGCCATGTTCAGGCCCTCAGTTCAAACCCTAGCAACACACACACACACACACACACACACACACACACACACACACACACACACACACACACACACACACTGCCTCCAGGAAAAGGAATTGCTGCTATTTAGATATATCATCTCTACCCATTCTTCCATCAAAATGTTCAGAAAATTCTGAGTATACTTTAAAGAGAGTCCAGTTCTCAGGCATGCATGGAATGGCCAGAAAAAAAAATGGGGAAAAGAGATTTTGAAATTGAACATATTTCAGCTGATTGACCGGGAGAAGCAGCTGAGCAGGGGACTGCAGGTGGTCCTTTCTAGAATACTCTATCAGCCAGTGATGAGGGAGGGGCCCTGGCAGGCAGCACCCCCAGCCAGCCTCTCCAGGAGCCCCGGGAATAGGGAGCAGTCTGCTGTAGAATGCTCTTACAATGACCTGGCAGAAATGGATGGTCCACACAGGGAAGGATCAATTGTAAAAAGTGGAATTAGTCATTCTAAATCATGCAGCTGTGGTCGAAGGGAGCTCTTCTAAAAATCATTAAACAATCATGTATTCCTATTGATTTATTCAAAATACCTTGAGGGAAAGCAGATTAAACACAAGGTAAAAGTAAGCTAATGCAGATTAAATGGATGAAGGATGGGCCTAGAGTTCCCTAGGTAGTTTTTGTACTAATGAGAGGAAAATTATATGTACACTATTACCAGGATAAAAGGGTCTATTAGAGGTCTTTTGCTTGACATATTTATGTATTTCAAATACTAAGTAGCATAGTGAATTAGGTTTACTCTGGACATTTGTTATTTTTATTGCATCTCCAAAGTGATAAACAGAGTTCTCTGGTGAGGGCAGTGTGCTGCCTTACTCTGAGAAGCGCTGCCTGAATAGACAAATCCTGGTGTCAGGGCTAGTCCCTGGGTGTCATTTATTAACAAGCCCAGTGCAATTGGACTGCAATTGGACTGGGCCTTTCAAATCTAACAGCAGCCAGCAAGAGGTGGAAATGAGGGCCAGTGCATACAGGCTCTGTCCCCTGGGCCACATTCAGAGATGTCCTTGAATCTATCCAAATGTCTTCTCCTGTAAGCAAAGCAGAAATGTGTGTGCATGTTACCCATTGTTCTCACGTGTGTGTTGGTGTTGTCCTCAATGAAATAATGGCAGCAGAAAAATCCCACTGTGAGGCCCTAGGGTACACAGCTAGTGAGAATGAGAATCTCAACCACAAATTGTTCTCTCCCTTGTTTTCAGTTCTTTCTGCTAAACCATGTGGGGCAACTTGTCCACATGGGCCATTATTGTTAATAATATATCAGGAGCTGAGCACCAGTGGCTCACATCTATAATCCTCGCTACTCAGGAAGCTGAGATCTGAAGACCAAGGCTCAAAGCCAGCCTGACCAGGAAAGTCCATGAGACTCTTATCTCCAATTAACCAGCAAATAGCCAGAAGTAGAGGTGTATCTCAAGAGGCAAAGCACCAGCCTTGAGCAAAGAAGCAAAGGGACAGTGCCTAGGCCTTGAGATCAAGCCCCAGTACTGGCGCGCGCGCGCACACACACACACACACACACACACACACACACACACACACACACACACACGAGGCTGAGATCCAGGATAAAAGTTGAAACCAGCACAGACAGAAAATGCAAGAGACACTTATCTCCAACTAACCAGCAAAATTCTGGACATGTAGGTATGGCTTAAGTGGTAGAGCACCAGTCTTGAGCAAAACAAGTCAATAAGAGCACAGGGCCCTGACTGGCACACAAACAAAAATAAAATGTTATTATCATAGATTCATTAGATGTTTAACATAAAACTTACTCTTCTCTCCAAACCAGTTCATCTTCCTTGTTCCTCAGTCCCATTCCCAACTATTTCAGTCAACAGGAAAATGACATCTTTCACCCACCATCCCTCAAAGCCAAAGCAATGGCGTTCTTGCTGCTATCACTTCCCTTCCCAGAAGCCAGGCTGCACCTCACCACCTTCATATTTCTAAAATATTTTTTCATCATATTGCTCCCCACTTGTTATATACAAGAGGGAAGATGATGGCATTTTCCTTCTACCCAGACTGGAGGACAAGATTTCAGCTAGCTTCGAGAAAGAACATCTTAACAGGGCAAAGGTGGCTCACACCTGCAATGCTAGCTACTCAGGAGGCTGAGATCTGGGCAATATGGTTTGAAGCCACCCCAGGCAGGAAAGTCCATGAGACTCTTATCCCCATAAACTACTCAGAGAAAGCCAGGAGTGGCATTGTGGCTCAAGTGGCAGAGCGCTAGCTTTGAGCACAAGGAGGCTCAGGGACAGTGCCCAGGCCCTGGGTTCAAGTCCTAGCACTAGCAAAATAAAAAATAAAATTTTTAAAAAGAAGATTGAGCCTGTGACAGAAGATTGAGCTCAATCCCGAATAAGAGAAATGTGAGCAGCTACTGACGGCTCAGGATGGAAGGTTGACCCCATAGCACGCAAAACAGGAGAACCTAAAAGGGCAGCTTGGTGCTCACGAAAACTCATGCAGTGTGATGGCATTACAGTACTGACAAACATGCAACCGAACCAATAAGAAAGGTCATCTCTCTGTCTTCCACAGTAATCTCCTTCACCAGTGACTTTAAAGACACAGAAGAGAGCTGGGAG
Organism: Perognathus longimembris pacificus; assembly: GCF_023159225.1. Lineage (NCBI taxonomy): Eukaryota > Metazoa > Chordata > Mammalia > Rodentia > Heteromyidae > Perognathus > Perognathus longimembris. The sequence continues at coordinate 18,578,795 of NC_063176.1, read as the reverse complement.
CACGGCTCAAGTGGTAGCTCAGTTACTGAACAAGCACGAGGCTCTGAGTTCAAATCCCAGAACTGCCAAAAGAATAAGAAGAAAAAAAAAACAAGAACAAAATGCAAACAAGGATTCTCAACTCTAGAAATGCCTAGCTCCCACTCAGACCTTGAGGCCAAATATCTTCAGAGGAAGGGACCCACAAGTATGGAATTTTAGAATGTTCTACATATTTTGATGGATAATCAAGTAGAAAACATCCATGTAGTGCATTAGACTTCTTTTATTAGCTATCTTTTCCATAACTATGGATGTAATACTTGACATTATTCAATTCAATGTTTTGGCCAAATCCTGTATACCCTTGTAGAGTGTGTGTGTGTGTGTGTGTGTGTGTGTGTGTGTGTGTGTGCGCGCGTGTGTGTGTATGAGATGTTTATCCTTGTTGAATATATGCATGTACATGATGTATATCCTTGTTGAATGTGTGTGTGATGTTTATCCTTCCTGAATGTGTGTGTGTGTGTGTGTGTGTGTGTGTGTGTGTGTTATTGCCAAGTGGCTCTTTTTGTCCTCAGGATGGATATAGTCACATGCCTGTGGAGCCTGACCAAAAGAATCTTCATTTTCATTTTCTTACCATACTGTGCACAAGCATATGGCTTCTCTCCTGGCTCCAATGATAATCTTGCCACATTTTGTGCTCTTTACATGTTCTGTATTTTCATTGTCCTTAAATTGTACAGATATATTAGCTCATTACTTTGGGGTATGGGGCAGGCAAAAAGTTATTATTATTCCTAATTTGATGATGGTGAAACAGACTTTGCAATTCCAAAAGTCTCACTCATGCTAAGTCACCTATGTGGATGGTAACAGCTTATACTAGAGCCCTTTTTTCATCACCTTGTGTTTGGGATGGAAGTATCTCAGTAAAAGAGCATGTGTTCAGCATAGAGACCCTGGGTCTAATTCCCAGTACCAAATAATAATATTAATCTTATGATTTTTATTATAAACTTGTAATTTTTTAACAAGTACATCTATTTATTTGTTTGCTTGCTTGAGAGTACTGGGAATTGAACTCAGGGCCTTGTACTTGCTTGGCAGGCACTCTACCTACCACTTGAGCCATATCCCTCGTCCCTACCTTGTCATTTCTTAATCAGTTGAAAACACGTCTGGGAGAAAGAGTCTAATCAACAATGAATGTTTGTAAATGCATCTAGAATTCATTAAACATGTAAATAAAATTTGTTACAAATTAACATTAGTAGGATTTGGCCCTCAACCTTTTGGTAAAATTTTTAAATAAATTAAAAAACACAGGGGCCTTTATGTATTAAGAACTGATAATAGTATGCCAGTCACAGTGGTACACACTTATAATCCCAGCTGAGTCAGAAGGATAATAAATTCGAGGCCAGCCTTGACTATACAGGGAGATCCTATCTCAAAAAAAAAAAAAAACTGACAGTGTTATCATTTGATTTATTTCCACTTCTATTTTGTGCCTTTCAAATATCAGCCACATATACATACATATAACATGCACACAGCACACATGTTTACACACAGTAGCCATTAACTAATAATACCTTGGAAAAATCCACAGAGTAGAAACAAAGGTCTAAAAAAAAGTTATATCACAGAGCTCAAACAAAGAGCAAACATACTGTCCCAAACATGCCATCAATGGTGGAAACACAAACTCTAGCCCATTTTGATCTGATTTAAACCACATTCTATTCCCCAAATCATGACATCATAATCTGGGCTGCCTTCTCTCCAGAAGAGTAGAAATGGAGGGCTTATGTCTGCCATATTGAAACTGGAAAGGATCTTTCAAAAGGCCCAGTTTAAGCTGCAGCCGATTAAGAGCTTCTCAGTTCAGGAGCCCCTACCCAGTTGACAATGGTTTTTGTCCTCTTTTGTGGGGGGAGTCGAGTGTCGCTATGGCGTCAGTCTAGGACAGGAAAAGTCTTTCTGCCTACTGAAAATGTGTTCTATTCACAACTGTGCTTTTTGGCTGTTCACATTTTCTTGGATGCTGTTAGAGTTATAAAATAAACACTTCCAAGATTGTTTTCTTAAAAGTCAGTCCAACCGAAAATAAAATGAAAAGAACTTTTCTGAGTCTTCAGTTCAACATGGGTGCATTTAACTAGGAACATACCTTTTTTCTCCCTCTCTTTGAACTTCTTCAGACTGATCTTTGTTTTTCAAAGTCTCCGCACTGGCTCATTCCACTAGAGACTTCTGTTTGATGACTGGCTCCATCCTAAATGCTGGGACAACATTTGGATGTCTGTTATTTATTTAAGATCTGAATTCAGGCAAATACTGAGACAGGTGTTTAGGAACTAGAGCACTTGTTGAGTAATTACAGCGTTTAAACCAAGCAGGACACTTGGGGCATATGATCTAGACCATAGCTTCCAAGTGAATATGGTATTATCAATGCATTTTACAGCTGAGACTCCTGAAGTGCAGGAGAATTAGCTCTCTTATTAATGGATGCACAATTATATTTTAAGAAGAAGGGAATGAGGCAAAGAATTGGAACTAAATTGCCTCTGCTCATATAGCAGCTGATATCATGGCATTTCATCCAAGATCATAGCAAAGTGATTAACAACTTAGATTCTAATTGAATTTGAATCCCATTTCTTCCATCTACTGGGAAGAGTAGAGAATGAGCCAATGACTTTATGGAATGAGAATAATATACAGCAGATATCTCATAGAGGTAGTATGAGGACTAAATAGGATATACTTCATCTATAGTGTTCAACCCAGACTCTAGTTCATAGTAAATGGTTTAAAGTTTCAGCCATTAGTATAAATTGAAAATTATAATGTGAATGCCAAGGGTCCTTTTAGAGTGGTATTTGGAGGTTTCTAAGAGTTCCAAGGCATGAAAAATTGCTTTCATACTGGGTATAAAGGAAAGGAAAACTAGAGCAGATATTTTCATGCAATTACCTAGCATATGTTCCAACAAAACTGCCCCAGCAGAAAGCCTTGTCCAGGCTTTACTTGATTAAATGAGTCAAATGAACAACAACAACAAAAATGAATGAATGAAGTATATTTGCAGAAATAAATACAGTTGATTTTTGTCAACAGCATGGTGCCTTGCCAAAGCCTCTGCAATGGTGGACTCTTTCTATCTTATTGAAAACTAAGCAAATCCCAAGTTGGTATCACTGTGAGAATATGTCTTCTTCATTTGCCTTCTGTTTTTCAAGTGCCTTTACTCTTGAGTCTGGGAGCAAAAGGTCAAGTTACTTTCTACACCACCAGAAACTAGATGGTTCCTTCCAGGAATGTGAAAACTCACAGTCTGGGCATGTGTCCAGGGCACCCTTTAGAATTCTGGATCAAATATCTCAAACAGTGACCTAAAGATAACACATTTCGAAGTCCACCCAAAGAATTTGAAGACGTGCCATTGGCTCACTTAGTAACTTCCCTTGAGGAACTAAAATGGGCCATCACATGGAAGTAGGCCAGGAGATGCCCACTTCTGTGGCCAAGCAGTTTTAGACTTCAGGAGAGCCATATGGAGTAAATGGATAACATAGGGTTTGTTCAGATAAAACTCTACATAGTCTTCCTGTGTTTCCATCCATTCTCTTTATTATTTTTATTAGTATGTATTAACTATACAAGGCAGGGATTTCATTGTGACATTTCCATACGTGCATACAATGTATCCCACTCAGCCTTACCTCCTCCTTGCTTTCCAATATAATTTTAAGAAGAATAATTGAAAAGCACGTCATTTCTTTGCTTTTTTGTTCGTTTGTGTATATGTGCCGGTATGGAGGCTTTAACTCAGAGTCTCTCTCTGTCTAGCTTTTCTTGCTTGCTTACAACTAGTGCTTTATCACTTGAGCCACTCATCCAGTCCTTACGCTTTCTTACTACTTTACTCTCTGACATCATGGCTTGGTTACCATGGGGAAGATGGTCTAAATATCTACTTTGAACTAAGTATTATGGCATCCCTTCATAGAATATGTCATGCCATCAGCACAATGCCCCTCTGAAATACCACATTAAATCGATTAATAAACAAAGAGAGACCAAGGAAAGCAGAAGAGACTGAGGGCTGAAACTGAGTCCACACATAAAAATAAGCACCGATAATGAAGACAAGTTAGCTTCCTGTGGTTTACGTATTATGATATATCTTCTATTGCCATGATGGGCAACATAAAAAGTGTTGAGAAATGAGGAGGAAGATGAAGTGATTTCTTCACCCACTCTCTTTATTAATCAGATTTTATACTTCAGAGTAGAGAAAGACAAAAAGGTGGAATAAAGGTGAAGAGAACTAAAACAAAACACAAAGATAAACGGCTGTGATTGAATTTCAAGAATGTTTTGCACCTAAATAAAATGGCAGAATCCTGAGATTTAATTTTAAACAATTATTCCAAGTACAATAAGTTCACTAAATTCACTACACCTGGGTCCAAATTCCAATTTCACCTACATTTTATTGGACAAGTTGCTTTCCCTCACTAAGCTTCAGTTTTTTTATGTCAATGTGTGTGTGTGTGTGTGTGTGTGTGTGTGTGTGTGTGTGTGTATGCACCAGTACACCAGTACTGGGGCTTGAACTCAGAGCTTTGTATTCCTGCTTGGCTTTTTGCTTTACCATGTGAGTCACTCCTCGACTTCTAGCTTTTTGTTGCTTCACTGGAGATGGACTTTTGTGCCTGGGCTGGCTTTGAACCTTGTCTCTCAGATCTTAGCCTCTTGAAAAGCTAGGTGAAAGCCATAAACCCATTGCTCTCTCAGTAATATTTAATAGTGCCTACCACATAGGACCTTTGATGGATTAAATGTGTTCATACATATAAACTATTATAAATAGTGCCTGGAACAGAATAAATAATGAATATTTGCTTCTATAATAGAGAGGGAAATTCACATTGTAACCAGCAAAAGATAGCTTATATTATCAGCAGCAGCAGCAGCAGCAGCAGCAGCAGCAGCATTTAATGTCGGGCAAAGGGATTGCAGTTCTGTAAGTCAGGTTATGAGTGCAATGTTTCTTGGTCAATGTCACTCCTTGCTTCATTCTCACCCATTTTCTCCCCTCCTGTCCCTACCTCAAGGGGTAGTTTCCCTACATAAGTTAAGTTGTACATGGAATTTGTTGTAACACACATTCATTTGTTCATGCTACAAATTTTACCACTCCTGGAGCTTGGACTCAGGGCCTGAGCACTGTTCCTGGCTTCTTTTTGCTCAAGGCTAGCACTCTACCACTTGAGCCACAGCGCCACTTCTGGCTTTTTCTATATATACGTGGTGCTGAGGAATCAAACCTAGGCCTTCTTCACTTTACCACTCAGTCATATTCCCAGCCCCTCATGCTACAAATTCTAATGTGCTGAGGACATGCTATAAAGAAGACAGACCCAGTTCCTGCCTTCTTAGAGCTCACAGTCTAGAGCCTAAAACTATTGATTGCCTCCATCTTAATTTTTTAGTGTCATTGCAAATGGACCTGCTTATTCATTCCAAATGGATTCCTTTAGTTGGGGGCACTAATTGCTTATAAAGCACCCAGTAGATCTCTGCCCACTTCAAGACGATTCTTGATAAGTGTGCCTAAGATCACTCTGCAGGGCGCAAGCTGCACACAATTATTTCTCAGTTAATCCCTTTAGAGACAAGTGACTTGTTAAGTGTCAGGATGGAGTGGCTAACATGGGGAGAAAAAGCCTCAATTCATATTGGTTCATGTGTTTCATGTTGCCTGGTGAGCTCCGACTCTTCATTTTCAGGCGGGTGTCATTGAAGAGACATCTTTGTGTCATCTAACACGTGTTTAGTGATTATTTTATCTGTAAGTGGTGAAGATCATAGAAAATGATTGCTCCTTCTGTCTAGTTAAAGCTGACAGGGTTGTCACTACCTCCATGATGGATCCAACACCCAGCTTCCTTTCAAGAAAATGTCTTGTTCTATATCACAGAAATACAGACAGTTTGAGAATGGACAGAGCCAGCAGAGCAAAATGGATTCAACATTGTATTTTTTAAAAGTTGTTTCAGATAAAGGGAGGTTTACCTAAACTTTATTTGGCTTTGGCCCATCTCTCCACACTTTCTTAGGTGTTTTCAAGGTTGAAACAGTTTGGTCAATTGTTTAGTGCTAATTTTTTTGTTTTTTCTTTTCTTTTCTTTTCTTTTCTTTTTTTTTTTTTTTTTTTTTTTTTTTTTTTTTGCCAGTCCTGGAGCTTGAGCTCAGGGCCTGAGTACTGTCCCTGGCTTCTTTTTTCTCAAGGCTAGCACTTTCCCACTTGACCCCAGCACTACTTCTGGACTTTGCTATGTATGTGGTGCTGGGGAATTGAACCCAGGGCTTCATGTATACGAGGCAAGCACTCTACCACTAGGCCATATTCCCAGCCCACTCAATGCTCATTTTTTCAGGTTGTATTCAGTGTTTATGCTCTTCTCCTCCTTTATTCTTCTATCTTTTTCCTGTTAGTTACCTGCTGCATATTCCAGCAATTGTGTTTAGGATAAATGTGACTGTCTTGATGGGCAAGATTGGCTCTGAGAGAATTTCTAGAGAGGATAGATGAGAAATTTAGTCATGAAGGAAATCCTTTGGATAAATAGAACCTTTAAGAAAATTCCTTAAGCACCTGGTAGGCACACCCAAAGCTGTTGCTAATGAAAGCAAACAAAACGCTTTAAAAAAAAATAACATATCTCTTTCTTGTTGGAACTTACAAATCCCTTTCTTGTTGGAACTTAGTTGGAATCTCTTCTCACTGTTACTATAATCATCTGTCTTATTGGACGTTAAAGACAAGGTCCCAGCTTCAGATACGTGCTGGGTCATCAAGTGTATATTTTGGGTTGGTGAAGAGAAAATTCTGGATAGTGGAATTCTTTGGTTTTGATCTTTCTGCTAAACTTTAATTGCATCATTTAGTCCTTGACTTGAAAAAAAAAACTTACAAGCTAAATTAAGATCTTGGCAATGAAATACAGTAGAAAAAGCCAGGGGCTCCGTGAAGTTCTTTACCTGATGCTAAGAAGGGAAGGAGACAAGGAAGTTGCTGAAGCAGTAGGAATGGAGAATAGGAATAGTCAGTCAACCAATCACCAATGAACAATGAAAAGGTCAAGCTACTTTTCAACATGACCATGTCTTTCACGGGCTCAAGTGAGCATTAAAATTCCCAAGTCCTGCTTGCTTTCCAAAGTTTAGCAAGAATAGAAAATGGCACCACATCAAGACTGTAATGATATTTTGAAATGGTTTGAACATCTGGGGGTAAATATGAGGTCACCCCTGGAGCACTGCCTTCAACCTGGTCCTGCTCTCCCCTCCCCCTCCCAGCCTCCAACCCTTCCCATCTCAGCTCATGCATATCCATGGAGCAGCTGCCTGATAAATCAGACAGAATTCTTCAAAAGGCCCCTGGGGGGCTGATAATCACAATAAATATTACAAGTTTGTCCTTACACAGACCTTTCTTCAGAAGGCCTTCTAGGCTAGCCAGTTGAATTGTTATGACTGCTCTGTTTTTCTCTCATAGGAGATTGATGAAGCACAGTGGCTCCCCTGAGCAATCCCAGCAGGATGGGTCCCCTACTAGAATTTTCCACACCAGCTACAGAATCAAGGATGGTGCAGAATAGGGCTCTGTAGCAGCCAACAAAAATATGTCAATGCATTTTACAAAGGACTTTTTAATAAAACAGCCAAGTCCACTTCTGAACCATTGCAATGGGTCGTGCTATGATTTCGGTGGGCTGCACCATGAACCCAAAGGACTTTAGCCAAGTCCGCTTCTGAACCATTGCAATGGTTCGTGCTGTGGTCTCAGTGGGCTACACCAACACCCACAGCAACCAAGTGTGGAACAAAATTTTGAAGTATTGGGTGATGTTAAAGAGAGTGATGTTTTAATACAAAATCCACTTTGCAGGACTGGGAATATGGCCTAGTGGCAAGAGAGCTTGCCTCGTATTCATGAAGCCCTGGGTTCGATTCCCAGCACTACATATATAGAAAACGGCCAGAAGTGGCGCTGTGGCTCAAGTGACAAAGTGCTAGCCTTGAGCAAAAAGAAACCAAGGACAGTGCTCAGGCCCTGAGTTCAACCCCCAGGACTGGCAAAAAAAAAAAAAAAAAACCCAAACAAACAAAAATCCACTTTGCCATTTGTGCTCTTTCTGAACCTACAACCCATTTTCCTAGTGGTTTTCAACTAGGACAATTTGGCCAAGCAGGAGGCATTTCGTAGCTGAGAGAAACATTTTTTTTGTGTGTGTATGCTGGTCCTGGGGCTTAAACTCAGGGCCTAGATGCTGTCTCTAAGCTTCTTTTGCTCAAGGCTAGCGTTCTCTCACTTGAGCCAGATCTCTATTTCTAGCTTTCTTTGCTTTTGGGGGAGGGGTTGGGGGTGGAGGGATATAGGGTGGGGTGTTAGTTTATTGGACATAAGAGTCTCACAGATTTTTCTCCCTGGGCTGGTTTTGAACCACTGAGTAGATAGAAACATTGTTGAGTGTTATCATTGTGTGGGATATGTTTGGAGGGGGGGGAGAGTCTACTAAATCCAATGGAGGACTACCGCCACCTATTCCAACCTTCTACCATGTACAGGACAGTTCCTCACAACAACAACATAACTATCTGGGCCAGATTGTCAGTACTACAAGATTCAAATATGAAAAACAACAACAACAAAACCCCTCTGGAAGCAGAGATGGAAATTGTGACAATAAAGAGGATCATGAAAGGCATTTGGGCCATGAGCTCCAAGTTTCCAAAATCTAGCAGCAAACCACTATCTTTCTGTCACTTCTGCCTTTGCAACAAACACCTTAATTCCTATTGCCTCCATTTGAAATTCACAATAATAAAGGAGTATAACATTGTGCATAATTGGGGAGCTTGCCATTTTTTTCCAAATTTTTATTATCAAACTGATGTACAGAGAGGTTACAGTTTCATACATTAGGCATTGGATACATTACTTGTACTGTTTGTTACCTCGTCCCTCATACCCCCGCTCCCTCCCCCCCTTTCCCTTTCCCCCCATGAGGTGTTCAGTTCACTTACACCAAACAGTTTTGCAAGTATTGCTTTTGTAGTTGTTTTTCTTTTTTTACTCTGTGTCTCTCAATTTTGGTATTCCCTTTCAATTTCCTAGTTCTAATACCAGTATACATGGTTTCCAATATACTCGGATAAGATTACAGAGATAGTGGAGCTTGCCATTTTTGATCCAAAGTACATCTTAAATAAAATGCACAGTGCTTATATTTCTGTTTGTATACAAACACAAATAAAAAGTATATAACATATTCACATTATATGCAAAATTATGAATTTAAGTACATTAGATACTAACAGTGATTAGTTCTATTTTGTAGTATTATTAATTATTTTCTTCTTTGTATATTCTTTCTTTTCTACAATAAACTATTGTATTTCATTTTTCTTTCTTTCTTTCTTTTTTGGCCAGTACTAAGGCTTGAACTCTGGGCCTGGTCTCTGTCCATGAGCTTCTTACTCAAGGCTAGCACTCTACCACTTGAGCCACAGAGCCACTCTTGTTTTTGAGTGATTAATTAGAGATAATAGTTTCATAGACTTTCCTGCCCCATCTGGCTTCAAACCGTGATGCTCAGATCTCAGCCTCCTGGGTAACCAAGATTACAGAGGTGTGAGCCACCAGCACCCAGCTTCATGTATCCTTTTGTAATAAGGAAAACATGTGGTCTCTAAAGTTGGGATATTGGCATTATTCCAAATTGTGAAAACTTCCAAATATTCACAAAGATCATGAATTGTTTTTGCCATGTTATTTTAAATTACCTAACTAAGTTTCATTTTCTCTAATATATAGATTCTTTATAAATTTATTATTTTACTTTAAGCTAGATTTTAACCAAAAGGAATAGGCATATCTAGATATACTTCATTTCTGAATTTGCCCATACAATATATTTATTTAATTTTTTTTTTGCCAGTCCTGGGCCTTGGACTCAGGGCCTGAGCACTGTCCCTGGCTTATTTTTGCTCAAGGCTAGCCCTCTGCCACTTGAACCACAGCGTCACTTCTGGCCATTTTCTGTATATGTGGTGCTGGGGAATTGAACCCAGGGCTTCATGTATGTGAGGCAATCACTCTTGCCACTGGGCCATATCCCCAGCCCTGCCCATACAATATAGAAAGTAAATTGTACGCAAAAATAAGATGTAATGAATAATGAGTAACACCAAGTTGTGAAAGGAAGTGTCAAAGAAAGGCACTCGGGGCTCACTTCTGAAATCCTACTCATTCAGAAGGTTGAGATCTAGAGGATCAAAGTTCAAAGCCACAAGACAGAAAAGCCCACAGAAAATAACCAGCCAAAAGCCGGGCTAGAAGTATGACTCAAGTGGTAAAGCACCAGCCAAATAAGCAAGCAAGTGAAGTAAACACATAAGACAAACACCCCAGTACCAGAAAATAAAAAGCCAAAGAAGACAAATCCTCAGCTTGCTCAATTCCTTATCCATAATTGAAACTTAATTTTTAGTGTAAAAAAAAAAAAAAACAAACACTTGGAACACCTTTCAAATCAGCTGGAAACCTCACAATTTTTACTGTACTATATTCTTTTTTTTTTTTTTTTTTTGCCAGTCCTGGGCCTTGGACTCAGGGCCTGAGCACTGTCCCTGGCTTCTTTTTGCTCAAGGCTAGCACTCTGCCACTTGAGCCACAGCGCCACTTCTGGTCATTTTCTATATATGTGGTGCTGGGCAATCGAACCCTGTGCTTCAGGTATACGAGGCAAGCATTCTTGCCACTAGGCCATATTCCCAGCCCAGTACTATATTCTTACTAAATAAGAGGTTAACTAATAAAAACAATAAAGTGATGTCTCAGGTGTGGCTCAGGTCTGTAGAGTGCCTGCTTAGCAAGTATCAAGTCCTAAGTTCAAACCCAAGTATTGCCAAAAACAAGCAAATAAAAATAATAACCCCCACCCACCCCCAAATGCCCACTGGAAATGCTACCTGGTTTTTCAGACCCAAAGTCTGAAAGGAAGCACGCTATCAGTGACGATGTGCCGTCAGCCTTCGGAAATGAAAGCCTAGCTGTGTATGAACAGGCAATGCGTTGATGGGGAAGGGGAAGTGGTCCCAGTTGTGGGTTGAAAGGCAGAAACCATTGCCTCCAACTTACAGAAAAGAAAACATTTGACCTTCGCAGAGGAATAGATGACAGACTGAATCCTCAAATATGGGGTAGGAAAGAAATGGTTCAAGTTGCTCAAATTCTTTTCACCACTCTTTTCTAAGTTTGCCTACAAAAACACTGTGAGTCTCTGAACTAACTATATTTTTTGCCTTTACCTTTCCATTTCGTTTATCTGTATACAAAAAAAAAGAAAGAAAACACACCTTTTAATATCACAGGACATTTGTTTTCACTATGCTACAGAGTAAGTATTTCCTGGTGTGAGCAGTGGGTGGGACTCTGTGAGCTAAACACTGAAGAAGAAAATAACTAAGAAAGCCCACCTGTGACTCATGCTTGTAATCCTAACTACTCCAAAGGCTGGGATCTGAGGACAGCAGTTCAAAATCTAGCCTGGTAGCCTGGGAATATGGTTTAGTGGTAGAGTGCTTGCCTAGCATGCATGAAGCCCTAGGTTCGATTCCTCAGTACCACATAAACAGAAAAAGCTGAAAGTGGGACTGTAGCTCAAGAGGTAGAGTTAGCCTTGAGCAAAAAGAAGCCAGGCCCTGAATCCAAGCCACAGGACTAGCACGAAAAAAAAAAATCTAGCCTGGGCAGAAAGTCTGAGAGACTCTTATGTCCAATTAATGACCAAAAACTGGAAGTGGAGCTGTGGTTCAAGCAGTAGAGAACTAGCCTTGAGCAAAAAGAAGCCAGGTCCTAAATTCAAGCCCCAGGACTCTCTCTCTCTCTCTCTCTCTCTCACACACACACACACATACACACACACACACACACACACACACACACACACACACAGTAACAAAGAACCATAAGGAAAAGCCAGGTGCTGATACAAACACCTATAATCCTAGCTATTCGCGTGGCTGAGATTTGAGGATCACAGTTCAAAGCCAGCCCAGGGAGGAAAGTCTGTGAGACTCTTATCTGCAATTAACCACCAAAAATAACAGCATTGGAGCTGTGACTCAATGTAGTAGAGTGCTAGCCTTAAACAAAAATGCTCAAAGATAGAACCAAGCCCTGAGTTCAAGCTCCACAAAAAGAAAAAAAAAAAAAAAAGAGGTGTGAGGAAATACAAAAATGAACCACGTGACTATGAAGCACCTTAGTTCCAGCCAGGAAAGGGCCGGACTCACTGTTGGAAACCAGAAAGTACAGCTTAGTCTACCATTAGGTGTGCTGATGTATGTGCCCGACAGGTGGCAGCCTCCTCCCCAGCCCTCCTCCCCTCCCATGTGTGAGCATGATTTGGCCCAACAGAGCCCCATGCACAAAGACAGACGCACAGGCTGACTGTTTGCCAGAGGTCTTAAGGGGATCTTCTATTTCATTCTGTAGTAATGCCCTTTTTGTTGACAAAAGTAAATTGATGATAGTCAAGAGGGAAGCATTTGGTGGAAAAATTCTGTTGACCCTTTTCAGATTGAATTTGACCACAGAACAGGATACCAGCAGTTGCAGAAATGATAGATTATTGTAATGACTGCCAGAATGGCCTTTTGGCATGTTTAAATGGCAATAAATTTCACCAGGAAGAAGGCAATTTCACTACTTTAGAGCAGTAAGGAAACTCGGTGTTTAAGGTGTAAATAAATTGTGAGTCACTAACAGCAAACATGCTCCTTCCACGTTGCAATCCTCAATCAGTGGTATTCATAGTTAATTTAATTATATGGATTTACTTAGCCAATTATGCCCTTTCATTCCAGGTCACAGACTCCTCAGGGTGACAATTTGGCTGTCTTCCTGTCTCCCGTATGTCCATAAACACAGACCTGGTCTCTCCCTGGCTCTCCCTTCCAGAAGTGCATAAATACGGCAGAGCACTCTAGCGATGCCAGCTCACCAGCTAGCCTACTGCTAGGTTGTCTTTTCCTTGGCTCCAAGATCCTCTGTCCCCAGATCATCCATCCACTGTGGACTTTCACTGAATGTCATTAAAGGAGAGGGCTAGAAGGAGAGGTGTGCAAAAAAGCCAAACATTTCCTCACAAATGATGGTGTAAAAAGCCCCTAGAAGCTGGGCGCTGGTGTGTTGGGCAACTGAGATCTGAGGGTCACAGTTCAAAGCCTACTCAGGCAGGAAAGTCTATAAGACACTTATCTCCAGTTAACTACCAGAAAGCCTGAAGTGGAGTTATGGGTCCAAGTTGTCGAGCACTTGCTTTGAGCAGAAAAGCTCAGGAAGAGTGCCCAGGCCCTGAGTTCAATACCCATGATCGGAAAAAAAAAATCATTTGCATGTAGAAATAGCTCCCATCTCATTCGAAAATGTTGATCAGTTGCAATTTCATCAAGGTAAAGACATTGGGATCTCCGTTGGTATAGATCATGCATCTGAAGTATCACTTTCATGCATCATTTTAAAATACGTTAATGCAATCATGAACAATGAGCATTAATAACCATCTGCACAGAGATAGTTTATCCCTTTGTTCATTCATTCGTTCCACTATTGAGGACTGAACCAAGGGCATCCAGTTTGCTAGGCAAGCCCTCTACCATGTGACCTTAATCGCCAGCCCTTCAGTATTTGTTTTTGCAAGAAAGTCTTGCTAACTTTTCCTGGGCTAGCCTCAAACTGCACAAACCCAAATTAGTGTTTAACTTGGGTTGGTCAAACAAGCAGAGTTTCCAAAAGCCTCAATCTCCTTTTATACTACTTACCATGTAGAATGTACTTTCTCAGTAGGACTGAAAGCACAGCTGAGTGGTTCCAAACCTCACTAAACTGGGCACATATGCTTCTTTGCTTGCTTCATGCTTCTTGGAAGCATGAGTTTTGTTGGGTTGTTTGTTCTTTTCTTGAGACTACATTGGAAAGTCTTTCTGTTCTATAATTTTGTACACTGCTGGCAACACACCAGTAGCTGTAGCCAACTTTAAACCAGAAATATAATCTTGTTTTTCTCAGATCAACCATAGGAACTTCAGAAACTGAGCAAAGTTCTCGCCACACTGAATTACCGCCTACATTCCAGTTAGAAATGTGGGAAATGATATATGGACATACTAAAGAAAGAAAGCTATCAGAGGACATTTAACCAAGCAGAAGTTTCATTCGGGTTTAAAAATAGTGTATTAATCATGAGAAAAGAGCCATTAGTTGTAGGAATTAGTAGAATTTAGAATATGGTCTATTGCTGGGTAGTAGCTAAGTGGTGCACATGTGTTTGGGATGCTCAAGGCCCTGTGTTCAAGCGAAGGGAGGGAGGGAGGGAGGGAGGGAGGGAGGGAGGGAGGGAGGGAGGGAGGGAGGGAGGGAGGGAGGGAAGAGCAAAAGAGAAGAGAGAGAGAAAGATTGAAAGCTGTAAGTTGTCTCATTTTATAGCTGAGGAAGTGAATAACCAAAACCAAATGGGATTCTTAAGATCAACAGAATTTGATGGCAAACTAGAACTGGAAATAGGGCTTTGGACTCCTAATGCTACTCTTTCAACAAACCATATTCCAGGAAGGACAAATGATTGCCCTTGTAGAGGCAGCATGGTGATCCTCTGCCCTCCAGAGTGGCTGCTACAGAGCCCTGAGAGCCTGAGAAAGCCTGCAGGTGTCCGTGCCTCAGCCCACACAGCCTGCAGGTGTCCGTGCCTCAGCCCACACAGCCGCGTCCTGAGCTGTGTTCACAAAACGCTACAGTGTTTGGGTCACAAGGGTCAGAATGCATGGATTTCTAAGTCTACACAGACTTGCCAAGGCCTGGGCTCATTTTTATCATGATAGCTAGAGAAAGAAAAAAAGAAGGCTGAAGAGAGCAGGGTGTTTTTTAACCACAGGGGCGAGGTTATCTGGCGCTGCCTGAGATAAATGCAAAGGGTCAGAACCCTGTCACTGTGCGTGGCAGTCAGTCCAGTTGAGCATACGTGAGAAAGATAGAATTTTTATAGAAGCTGTCAGCATTTAAAAGCAAAGAGTCACATGCTGCTGAAAGTCAAGCCTCTTGTGGGATTTTTGGTTGTTTGTTGCTGTTGTTTTTTGTCGTTTATGGGGCTTGAACTCAAGGCCTGGTCACTGTCCCTGAGCTTTTCTGCTCAAAGCTAGTGCTCTACCACTTTGAGCCACACCTCCCCTTGCCATTTTTCCAGTGGTTAATTGGAGATAAGAGTCTCATGGGCTTTCCTGCCTAGGGCTGGCAAACAGGCAATCCTCAGCTCTCAATCCCCTGAATAGCCAGGATTACAGGGGTGAGTCTCCAGTGCCAGGTTGCCTCCTGTGCTTTTAATGGACTCTCTTTCCCACCTCACCTTTCCAGCTAAAGATAGCCCTAGATCCCAGCTTTTAGTTAACTTTCCAGTGAGATTCAGCCCCTGTCAGGCTCACTAAGAAGTGTCTGTCCAGTCAGGAGGACCAAGAGGAAGCACCCACCATGAGCTGTTACTTTGTTTACCATCTCCTGCTAGGCCACTGGGGTCATCCTGAAGACAGGAAGGTAATGGGGCTGGGTGATTTGATGATGGTGCTGAGATCAGCTTAGAAGGGCAGTTGCGACCAGGTTTCCCCACTGACTGGTGAGTGCTCAACTCTTAAAGCAAATAGCTAGAGCGGTGGTATAAATGAAGGAACTTGAGTCAATAAACCACTGTTGACTTCACACCAGGGATAAATACGGTGGCCTTTTGACCAAAACAAATTTCATTTTCTTTTCTGTTTGATTTCTACTTGGTTGGCTTTATGATTTGCTCATTTTGTCAGGTTGATTGGGTACAATTTGCACATCTTCCTAACAAAGATTAATAACTCTTCAGATCAACCAAGAGTGATTAGATGTAGGGCATATTGCACCAATACAGAGCAAAGGAGACATACTTATTTGCTTTCATGTTGTTAGTCGCATGCGTGGTGGCACTGATTCCCACTTATACCACAACAAGGAATTGGAGAAGCCAATTTCATCAACTATAGCTAAGAGATGCTTAGTTCAGAGTTAATTGCCTTTACACAATACGTTCACAAAAGGGTTGTTTTAAATGGCTTCTCCAAAGAAAACCTCTAGTGAGCAAGTAGTGTAAGCATGATGCCAAATGTTTTATATGCATTTTCAGTTTCATTTGTATACTAAGCCTACACGTGAAGTACAGAAGTAATTTCTTGCTCATGCAATCCATTCTACCTTTTTTCCTGTTGGCAGCCGGACTTTAATTTTATTTATGCTAACAATATAACTAACTAAATATGACTGTGTTTCATAGCTAGTATCTAGGAATAGCCACATGATTAGGTTCTAAACAGTGAGATTTATACAGAAGTGTTGTTTGGGATTGAAAAAAAAGTTCCTCAAGGAAGGTTACTTTAGCTCTTCTTTATCTTCTCTTTTCTTATGTCTGAAACCCAGATGTGATGACTGAGCCTCCAGCAGCCACTTTGGACTTCATTATCAGGACAATGGAGTGCAAGGAAAGAACCAGAGCTGTTCTGATGACTTCTTAAGCCTTTAGATTTCATTATATATATATATATATATATATATATGTATATATGTATATATATATGTATATATATATCAACCCAATCCTAGTAAGATAGTTAATATTTTTATAATGCTTATTGTAGAGATTAGAAATAGAAGCTAGCAATTACTGGGATGCACCTAGGTTGTCTGTATACTATTCAGTCATGACAGGAACCAAATTACATAATTTCAGGAAATGGATGGAATAGATATGAAAGAAAGTGATACCTTTTTGTCACATGTGAAAGCTCTATGTAAAAAGGAAAAATGGGCGGCTGGAGGGGGGTGGTGAGGGCTCACACCTGTAATCCTAGCTACTCAGGAGTCTGAGATCTGAGGATCACTGCTCAAAGCCAGCTTGGGCAAGAAAGTTCATGACACTCCTATCTCCAATTCGCTATCAAAAAAGCCAGAAGTAGAACTGTGGCTCCAAGTGGTAAAGCACTAGCTTTGAACACAAAGCTCAAAAACAGCATCTAGGCCTGAGCTCTAGCCCCATGACTGGCCAAATAAATAAATAGGAAAAGAGAGCATGAACATGAATGGAGAATTATTTGGGAAGAGGCAATAAGAAATGCAAAGAAGAAAAGAGAGACTGAGGGACTGGGAAGAGGCTCCCAGTACGCAGTATGCATATATGAAAAGGTCATAAAAATTCATTTTTAACTACAAGAAAGGTAACAAAAGGGATAAGGAAATGGAATAAGAAAGGGTAATGGAGGGCTGAATATGATTTAAAATTATGCTGTGTACATGTATGCATATATCTCCTTGAACCCCTTTTTTATATTGACAATATGCATTGACAAAAATGTGGAGGGGAAGATGAATTGGACATACAAAGAACCAGGAAAATACAACTATCATGAGAAAAAAATCCATTGAGATCAACTTAGGGCTAACACAGATATTAGAATTTATAGGCCAAGGTATTAAAACTATTTCTATAATTATACTCTATATCCAAAGTTGAAGTAAAAACCTAAAAGATGTTTCAAAAAACTCCACGTACAACTTCTAGAGATAAAACCCCACAGCCTATGAGATCTAAAAGATGCACAGAATGGAATGACCAGCAATTTAGATATTGTCAAAGAAAATATTGGTGACTTTAAAGATATAACAATATGAACTATCCAAAAGAAAACACAAAAAAGGAATTTTTCGCAGTAAAGTTTTCAGTTCATGTATTCCATTTGTCATTATCATCTTTCTTGAGTCTCTAGTCAAAGTATTGCCAGTTCAGTTGTTTGTCTTATTGGGACCATGTCAGCAAATTGCTCTCTTTCTAAACATACATTATCTTATCATGAGCATTCACACACACAGATACACACACACGATGTCATTTCTTTTTTTTTTAATGAATTTTTAAGAATAAAACGACTATCAGACTTGTCACTGGGTGGCTCACAAACTGTAATCCAAGCTACTAAGGAGGCTGAGATCTGATCAAAATTCAAAACCAGCCAGGCAGGAAAGTCCATGAGATTCTTGTGTCCAGTTAACCACCAGAAAAATTGGAAGTGGCACTGTACCTCAAGTGGTAGAGCACTAGACTTGAGCAAAAAAAACTAGGCCCCAAGACCAATTGGGGGAGGGGGAGGGGGAAGAACTATCATTTCACTGTGAAATACTCTCAAATAGGCAAAGGCAGAAAAATCAAAAGTTTGAGGCCTAGACATAGACCTTGTTTAAGAAACAAACTAAAGCTTATCTACTATGCATACCATGATTCCTAGCACCACATTTAATTAATTAATTAATTAAATTGGGAGGAGGCAAAGTGCCTAACAGGAGTAAGACTGATTGACATACAGTGTAAACTGGAAGGAGATGTAACAATGAAATATTCTGCATAATTAATATAAGCTAATAAATAATTATATGGATAAATAAATATAAGCAAAAGGACTAGGGAAATCTTTCGAGTGGTGGAACAGTGGCCTAGCTGTAAAAGATCTTGCATTCAGTCTCTAGTACTCAAAAGGAAAAAACATAACAAGGGGTTAGGAAATTAGGTACTAGAAATATAGCAATATGCACACATAATAGGCATAATTTTGAACAAGAAATGAATAGTTAATAAAAATCCCAAGAGGGCGAGGGACTACATCCAGCAGAAAAACTTCTTACTCCAACTTCGTTTCCTTAATTCCAATATGAAATTCCTCCCAGCCCTTCACGTCACATGAACCACCCCCAATATTCTTTCCTCTTTTTCTAAGGAGAGCTGGACACAGAGGAAACCTTGTCCTGAAACACCAAACTAAGAAATGGATACAGCTAACATTTGAACTCAAGCCTTCGGATGCCTGGCCCTCCACACAGAGACACATCTACCGTTCCCCCACTCATTCTTTCCTGAAATAAATTCATATGGGCTGGATGTCTTGCATAAACCCACGGTCCATATGCAGACTATAAACCCCAGAACACTGAACACATGGGCCTCAGGAGGCAAGAGTGCACCCTAAAAAGTATGTAGGAGAATCAGGAGGGGGTGGAGGATGAGATGAGTGGATTACTGAGAAGACAGGGAAGTAGAATGCTATCCTTGCTTTTCTCTCAGGCTTACTGGTGACCGAACTCCTCTCTCCCCCTGGGATCCAGCTCCTGCTCCCGCCATCTGTCTTGCCTCTTTCAAAGTAACCTCTGAGGGCTAGCTCAGTGGTAGAGTGCTTGCAGAAGCACGTGTAAGGCCCTAGGTCTGATCCCCAGAGCTGCCAATAATAATAATAATAATAAGCTAATCAAACAAACAGTTGTCTCAAAGTGTGAATTCTGGAGCCTATTGGAGCCTAAGGCTGACTTTGGGCGAGTATCTGTTAACCTCTCTGCCTTCTACTTCTGAAAGGGATGTGAACAATCTGAGGATGCCTGCTTCATCAAATTGTTTGGTGAGAAGCAAATAAATGAGTCACTGCACACACAGGGAACACTAGAAAAATTCCCCTCCCCCCCCAACAAAAAACCAGTTTCTAGAAATTTTTGTACCAACGACCCATTTCATTACCGATTCTGCATCAGGCTAATCCCAAGATTTAAGAAAAGAAGTCTCTCCTCCCACATTCTCCCTGAGAAAAGGGGATAATGTGCAGTTCCCAAAAGACTTCTTTAAAGGCAGATAAAAAAAATGTTTGAGCAGGGGATGATCCTTTTAAAAATGGAAACATCTGGTCCCCTTGGTCTGAACTCATCTTCAAGCCAAATACTTTCCCCAGGCAGCTATTCGGAATTACAGTAATAGTTATCTTTGGTTGACTGACCTGAAGAGCCAAGAGCTGTGAACACATTCATTTAAAATTAAAAGGAAATAAAAACCTGAAATCCTTACTGAACTACTGATTCTGAAAGACTTCTTAAACTCAAAATCAAGCTCAATTAAATTTCCTATCTAGTTCCATTCCATCTCAGTGCCAAATATAGGCTTTATTTATTTATTATTTATATACAAAATTATTTTTATATTTACTACTTTTATTTATATTTATTGTTTATTTATAGCTTGCTCATCATGTAATATTAACCAGGTTATCACACAGGCCCTGATGGGAAGAGGGCCTGCTTTTTTCATTTATTTGTATAAATATTTCAAGCTGGGAGCCAAAATTCAAAATCCCTCCATTTTTGGATAAACCCCATAATAGGGTAGATAATGAAGTATCCCAAAATCCTTGTTATGAGTCCCAAACAAAGTGTTTATTATAACTGTTCCCAAACTTCCCTACATTTAAGAAGATGCTCATTCATAAAAGTGATGCATCTGTGATTATTCTATAGCTAAGAATGGGCCTCCCCAAGCAAGCGGGGGGCTTGCCTACACTGTTGTAGGCATTGCCTCTGAATCGTAGACCAGATACAGGAAGGGACTGCCATGCTAACCTAGAAATTTGGGTTTGTGTCTATCTGTGACCACCACTCTATGTGTGGCCTAGCAGTACATACAACTCACTGAAGAGGTCCAAATGCCATTCGCATCAGGAGCAAATAATTACTGGACCTTACAGTACACTATATTTCATAACTATTAAAATTATCTGTTTTGAGAGCAACAAAATGAATATCAGGAGGGTGAGACATGTCTTGAGGGGGGAAGGGCAGTGGAGGCTAAAAGGAGGGGGAGGGAGAGAAAGGAATGGTGGGCAGTCATAATACTCGGTGTACTTATATGAAAACGGAACTGGGAAACTTGACAAGAGGGGACAAGTGGGAGGTGGGCGGGGGGGGGGGAGAATGACAGGAGGAATGACTCAGTTCAGCATGCATTGTCCTCACAAATGGACATGTAAAACTGTACATGAAGGTAATAATATTTAAAAAATGAAATTACCAAGCACTGGTGGCTCAAATCTTTAATCCTTATTACTTGAGAGGCTGAGATCTGAGGATCATGGTTTGAAGCCAGCTGGGGCAGGAAGGTCTGTGAAACTATCACCTCCAATTAGCCACCAAAGCAGCTGGAGGTGGTAGAGCACTAGCCTCAAGAGGAAAATCTCCTCAGGACAACACCCAGGCACTGAGTTCAAGTCCCAGGAACAGCACCAGTTTAATTAATTAATTAATTAAAAATAATATAACAAAAAAATTAACAAAAAAGGCCTGAAAATTATGTTTGCACATTTGCCTTTTCTTCTAGAATGCAAAGTTCTTTTTCAGAAGGAATAGACATAGTTTTCTCAGTGAGTGAGTCTAATGATTAATGAAACACCTAACTTACTAACTGTAGGATTCATGTGTGAAAAAAAAAAAAACTATCTTTGGGGTAGAGCAAAACCATACCAGAGTTTGTTAAAATTGTCAATCTCTTCATTACGATTAGCCAATGATACTACTCTTGACTATTTGCTAGAAATAGCACCGGTGCTTATTTGATATGAACTTAGTCTGTATAATGCCTATAATATTTCCACAAATATAGTGTTCTTCTTATAAAGTAAAATTCTCCCTGATTTTCATGTAAGGAAATTACATCGTATTTTACAAATGCTAGTTTTAATTAAGATATTCTTGACCTCAATTAATCAATATGAAAGATACTTCTGTGTTAAGTCATATATGCTTCCGTTTGGGGTTCTAGATTTCTTAGAGACAAAACTTCCATACTGAATTATAATCCATAAATGTAGGAATTGTTTTATTATTACTATAAACTAGAAGTATAGGTCAGTGGGAGATGCTGACCTAGTATATTCAAGTCCCTGAGTTTGATCTCTAGCACCTCAAAAATAAACTCTCTCCATCTCACTCTCTGTCTCTCACAGACAGACAGACACACACACACACACACACACACACACACACTGAACTCTCCTTACCTAACTCCTGATGCTCTTTTATTTTTTTCATTAGTGAAGAGACAGGTAAATGAGAAAAAGCCAAATTCTCAACTTTCCTTTTTAGACATTTTCCATGTTTCACATTAACCTTGCACCCTGTAGAACTCTTCAGAACATATCTGACTTATTTGGAAACAAAAAAAATCTATCCTAGCTAGCATATAATAATTACAATGGTATATTGTACTGTTCTTACAATAATTCTGCTTGCTTATCACTACCTGCCTTCAGTTTAAGCAGGAATTAGTTCAAAAGGATGCTTTCATAACAGCTATGGATGGATGCTATTCTAGATAATCAGTACCCAGTTCAGTACCTGACATAAGTAAGCACTCAGTTACACATTTTTAAGTTAATGAATATTCTATTATCTGTAGCTCTAAATATCTCCTACCAGTGCAGTCTTCCTTTAGTTAGGTGGCTAATCGCAATAAATTCCCGCAGTCATATCCATGGTGTTTGAAGTAGCAAGTGTGGATGAACAATCGAAAAGAATTTTAGTGCTTGAAAGGAAGGAAAGAACTAACTTGCCAAACACATCAAGTGAGCCATCTTATGTAAATACACAGGACAACAACCGTTTTGAAAGAGAAAACAGGTTAAGAAATATATTCACTATTTCATGAATATGTGAGCCCAATTTTTTTTATTTAATTTTTTTGGCCACAGATTTTCTCTCTGAAATATTTTACCTGTGACCTACTGCACCCTGCTGCTAGTTGGGTTCTATGGAAATCAGATAAAGCTCTAGTTCACATTTTGTTAAACAGGAGTCAGGCCAATTATTAGGAAGTGACCGCCAGCAGAACATACATCATGCTACAGTTTACTTAAATACTGATAGTTTGAAGGACTGATTCTAAAACATGGTGTTAAGGATAAATGCAGAATAAAATTCTATACACTATCCTGTCCTTAGCATCAGCTCTTGGTTTCTTTGTAAGTTTATAGACAACTGGTATACAAGAGGAAGGAAACTTCATTTTGGGTCAAACTTCTCCTAGCTCCTCATAGCTAATTTTAATGTCATCTCTTGAAAGCTATTCTGTAATAACCTTTTAAGTTAATGAGACAGGGATCAAAAAGATGGATTATGAGACACAGACAAGAATAAGGGAGCCAGGTACTAGTGGCTCGTGCCTGTAATCCTAGCTACTCAAGAGGTTGAGATCTGAGGATCGTACTTTGAAGCCAGCCTGGGCAGGAAAGTCCATGACTCTTATTTCCAGTGAGCTACCAAAAAGAAAAAAGTAGAAGTAGAGCTGTGGCTCAAGTGGTAGAGTATCACCCTTGAGCAAAAGAAGCTCGGGGACAGAACCCAGGCCCAGTGTTCATGCCCCAGGACTGGCAAAAGAAAAACAAATAAAGAAAGAATAAGGGGAAAAACAAAGAGGAACAAGAAAAGTGGAGGAAAAGACAGAGAGATGTAGGTAGGGGTCATGAAACAGGAAAGGAGACCTGAAAGAGCCTGCAAGTAGAAGACAGGAGGAGAAGGAGGAAGAGGAGGAGGAGGGGGGAGAGGGGGAGGGGGGAGGAGGAAGAGGGGGGAGGGGGAGGGGGAGGGGGAAGGGGGAGGAGGAGGAGGAGGAGGGGGAGGAGGAGGAACTGCTCCTCCCTCATTGGGGCTGCCTTCTTCATCTTTCTCTCTCTCTCTCTCTCTCTCTCTCTCTCTCTCTCTCTCTCTCTCTCTCTCTCTCTCTTCAGATGGCACACTGACAGAAGATTAATTCAAGTCAGCTGCTGAAAATAATTATTGCATTATGGGAGCAGTAATCATTATTTAGAACATGATTAAATATGTCTGCACCTATTGACTCTGCCTATGATTTATGTATTTGTTTAGTCAATAGTCTAATGTAAATGATGTAATTAATTATAGATGGTGGTGTCAGGTCATTGGTGAAAACAATCTGAGGAGAACAAGGGCTCTGTTTTTTTCCTGACAGATGCAGAGGAGGGGGTGGGCTGAGTTAAGGGAATTCCAGGGGAACTTTTTCACGTGTGAATGGCGGCTCCCATCTCCATTTGCATGTTGTCTTTCTCTTGTTCAGCCTTCGTTTAGAAATTGAAATAACTTGTTAAGCAAAGGGGAAGGGAGCCCATGATTGCCAAGAGGACACCTGGGACTTGGGCGGGTGAGTAGGTAAAGAGCCAGCTGCTCCCTAGCACAGGGGAGCGTGGCACCATCATTTACCGCTTCATAAAATTAAATGTTTTCCAAATTAAATCAGCAGGCAGGGTGCAGGAGGCCTACTATCTCTAATAACAATTTTTCAATCAATATTAGGGGTTCTGCCAATACATGAGCTGAGCTGAGGAAGTAAAGGTTGGTGGGAAAAGGTACCCTAGGGGAGGGTGAAGGAAAGGAGTAGAAACAAGATGTGAGTACTGAGGACTTCCATCAAACCATATATATGTTGGTTACACACACACACACACACACACACACACACACACACACACACACACATATATATATATATATATATATAGCAGAGGAGATTCACCACCACTGTGAGTCTATTCCCCGCAGATTTTTCTCTTAACTGATAATTCGGTCAGTCACATTCCTCAGAGGGAGGCCATAGGTCACTCCAGCCCCTGTCAGGCCTCAGAGAAACCATTTCCATTTTAATGCCACAGCTATAATCTATCAAAGATGTGATGTACAAGATACAATGAATTTAAGTGGTCTTCATATATCACTGAGCTTTCATGCCTTCACCTGGGTAATAGTCTGAATTACTCTCTCTACCTCACAATCTGTCACCCCCAGTAACATAACTGCCATGCTGGTGTTAATGGCAGATTTGTCCAAATTGGGACCACAGTAGCCAAAGTCATTCTGCATCATAAACTTTAGCATGCAGTGCTTAGCCTGGGAAGGGCCCCTAGCTTCAAATTCTTCTGTAAATAATTCTGTGGAGAGGCTCTACTCATGTTTTTATTTATAAGAGCTAAAATAAATCTAGCTGGGGAAGCACACGGCCTGCCTTCTCCATTTCTCTATATCTAGTCCTTTCTGTCTCTCAAGCCCATCTAATCTGGCCTGTCATTTTCCCCAGAAAGGTGTCTAATAGACCCAGGTCTCTTCCTTTGACAATAAACATAGCAGAGTTCAGAAGACTCAGCTTATAGCTAGTGACCTTGTCTGCAACTCAGCGATTAACCCTTCTTGTTTTACCAGCAATCTGTAAAAGTCCTCTGCTGCCAACACATATATCTCCCCCTTAAACTATCCCTGACTGCAAGACTAGGATACTGCAGAAGATTCCAAGGGGTCTAGGGCTCAAGAGCTCTCTGTTCAAGCAGGTTCATGCATCCCCTCTGCTCCCAGTTCCCTTACATCCAATTTTACCATCACTCACAACACATCTACTGTTTTAACTCCAACCTTAGGCCAAGAGGTAGGGACTATGGATGAGCACTGTGCTCAGATTGTAATTCTGCAATAGGTATGATAGATATCTATTCTAGTGGAATCTACATCTGCCATGCTAGGAATGGATGATCTGTTTATGATTTTTTTTAACTGAATAATGATTGGTTATCTAGGTGCTAGAACTCCTTGGACCAAACCAGAAAGACTTGGACATAGGAAAATGGCACTTATTGCATCAAAGTTTCTGTGCAAACTTTCCATAATGGCATGTCATCTAAGAAATACGAAGTACTTAGTCAACCCTGAGAGAAGGTCTCAGTTTCTCTGTATCAATTTAACGTGCTAAGGATATAAACTATAAATGAGCTCTCATTATGCCTCACAAATCTCCAAGGAAAGAACAGTTAAAGCCATCCAATACTTGTAATTAATAATTACAGATAAACATATGAAGAGTGCCATTTTCTCTAAAGACTCTCTGATATCAAGTCATTTATGATCTTTCTGTGCTTTGTCCTTCAGATGTGAAAATCCGGGCAATTAGGACTTAGAGACATTTTAGTTCTCTTGTCTATGCCAAGGACAAGTGTAGCAAGGTTTATAAAATATCATGGACTGCTCATGAGTCCACAAACTATGGATTTCTTTTTATTTTTTTTTTAAAGAGGCATGGCTACCTAGAGAGCTGAAGGCTTGGTTGAAAGGCCAAAAAAGTCAATAGAATTGAAATTATTTTGGAAAGGTGCAGGCAGAACAGGGAGCAGCAATTACTCGTCCAGGCTTCCGAATCCTCGTGTTTAGCAATAACTAGAGCCAGGTTCCTCGTGCTGATAATGCTTTCATTAAGGTAAATAGTGTATTATTAATGCTGAGGGTTTCTCCAGCAGGCTTTGTTTGCTTCCACTTTATCTGGGTGTCTTTGCAATGAATTGTAAACTCAGGAGATGTAAATTAGAAATATGCTTCTAGCCAGTTAAAAATCAATGAAGGCCCTTAACTTCAGCTACAAAGCAGCTGTAGTGAAATGAGGTTAGAAGAAAGAATGTTCTTGAACCCACCATGGAGTGTCCCTGGGCTCGTGCTGTGAGCTTCTAACCACATGCATGCAAACATGGCTCAACTAGATACCCCCATTTCTAACCAGGGCATTTCAGTGGCCCACTGAAGAAGAAACAAGTCTCATGGGCACAAGTAACCCTCATTATTCTAAACATCTTTTGGCCTGAATGATTCTCTGGGTAATTAGATATGCAACCATTTAACTCAGTCTCCTTTGCAAGAGACTAGCACTTAAATAATAAATTCCATAAAACTCCTCTTACAAAGGCACAGCCTGAAATTACCAAGTAATTTATTTCCTTTCCACACAGAAAGAACTAAAGAAGTTGTAAGTTATGTAGCCCAAAATTCAGAAATACATTACAGATTTGTGTGTGCACGAGGTTTGAACTCAGGGCCTTGTACTGTTATTTGGCTTTTTGCTCAACACTGGCACTCTATCATTTGAGCCACACTTCCACTTCCGGATTTTTTCTGGTTAACTGACGATAAGACTCTCATGAACTTATCTGCCTGGGTTGGCTTCAAACCTCGACTTTCAGATCTCAACCTCCTGAGTAACTAGGATTACAGGTGTAAGCCATCAGTGCCCAGTCATTAGAGATGTTTTTTTAAAAGCAAAATTATTCATATAAGAAGTGCTGGTTTGGCCTCTCCTAACCTCCCAAAATGACAAGCTTTTAAAAAGAGAATGAAGTGTGTGCTGGTTAACACTCAGATTCCTAAAGTTGAGATTCTTTTTTCCGTGAGAAATACCTTGTAAATTAGGTTGTAACAAGGCTTTGTTGACCTGTGTTGGCACACTTGAGTAGTCTACACAGCGCTTCTCAGTATTCTAAGTCACAGCAACCAACCTCTTGCTAACTTGCATTACCCAAAATGCTTTGAGGTAGGGTCACAGCTTTGCACTAGTCTCGAATATTTGGATACCTCCAGTAATTCAACACTTCTGAAACTTCAATGTATAGCATGTAGGCTTGTTAGATACAAGGACACTTAATCCTTTTCTAAATTCAGGCAAACTACAAATAATATTTTAATATAATTATGTTCAAATATTGTGCAGGGAAGCTGAGTGCTGGTGGCTTATGCCTATAATCCTAGCAACTCAGGAAGCTGAGAATCATGGTACAAAGCCAGCCCGGGTAGGAAAGTCCATGAGACTCTTCTCTCCGATTAGCCACCAATACTCAGAAGTAGAACTGTGGCTCATGTGATAAAGCACTAGCCTTGAACAAAAAATCTCAAGGACAGTGCCCAGCCTCTGAATTCAAGCTCCAGAATTAGCATACACAAAAAAATCTGTACTTTGTGAACTGAACACTGGGGGGGGGAGGGAAAGGGGGGAGGGAGGGGGGCATGAGGGACAAGGTAACAAACAGTACAAGAAATGTATCCAATGCCCAACGTATGATACTGTAACCTCTCTGTACATCAGTTTGACAATAAAAATTTGAGAAAAAAAAAAAAAAATCTGTACTTTGAAATCTTTAACACCTTTTTTTTCTGTATTTTAACTAAAATAAATTATTGCTAAAAATAGTAAAAATATCCCCCAATGTACCTTCATATATCAGCAGCAAAATGTTGTAAATTTAAAGGTGCCAGTTCTTACAACTTTGCCATGGTCTAATATGTTTGTTTACCTTTCTAAGATCCCAAAGATAGATAGGGCCCTTCTGATCAACCAGAGGGAATAAGCACAAACAATATGAATTTCTGTCAAAGAAAAAATGGAGCCTATTACATCTTACTTGTAATTTTCTTTTCTTCACATATAGGATAAACTCATTTTGGTTGCTGAATTCCTTTTTCAACTTGGATATTATTTACAATAAATTGAATCCTTCCCATGCTTGACATATTACACTGATCTATGACTTTGCTTTCATTTTGTCCTGTTAACTAGAAACCCACTTCATCGTGAAATATGTTCCTCACACTTTCTTCCATAGTGAGTAAAAAACATTGATAAAGCATCATAAATTGTAGGTCATTTCTCAAATGCTTTCTGTTATGGTAAGAGTTTGGAGAAGGAAAAATGAATATTGATCAATGGCCACTGGATAAAATTCATGCTGAATGTATAGACAGAAAAGCAATAGATGTATCAGAAGCCACATGATCAAATGTTTGCCTCATATCCAGATTTTATTCTGTACTCCGCAATGCCAAAGGGAATACTCTTTGCCTCTTCACTAAGTCACCCTAAATAAATTAATGACTATGAAACTTCCAGTGGTGATTTTAACTCAGTCGTGTAGGCAATTGAAATGGAAGTCTAACTTCCTATGCCTAACTTGTTGGGAGAGATACCAGTCCCCCTTTTTTTTCTATGCAAATACATAATAAATAGAGTTGCTTAAAGCCTATTTTGAACCAGAGGTGCCAAATAAAGAAAACATAAGAACTTAGACTGACCCCAAAACATAAACTCTCACCAATATAACTAGATATATCCCTTTTGCTACCAAATTCTGTCTCTGACAGAACATCACAACAACATTTTGGAAACAAGGAGTTAATAATTGGCTCGGACCACTTGTTAAGGTAATAGAGATGGCAGGAGGCAGAGAGAAAAGAAGGGAAAAGAAGATGACACCTTTCCAAACGTACGTCGGCTAGATGGCCCCCAGAATTCGAACACACCCTGTATCACATCAAATGTTGAAGATCCGTGAATCTTCCAAGGAATCGATATTTTATAACACAATATCCACCTCACTGACCTTTCTTCCCTGAAAATGTAAAATTGAAATGTCCTT
Source organism: Perognathus longimembris pacificus (assembly GCF_023159225.1). Taxonomy (NCBI): domain Eukaryota; kingdom Metazoa; phylum Chordata; class Mammalia; order Rodentia; family Heteromyidae; genus Perognathus; species Perognathus longimembris. Next base: position 18,549,572 of record NC_063176.1, on the reverse strand, counting down.
TATAAGTAAATTCACCTATGAAAATGAGCAGTGGCCTGTACACTCCACTTGAAGTAATCTCGTTCCTGCTTCAGAGCTGAGGGCCTCAGGGTTGTGGAGTTGTGTGAGTTTTCCCCAGAACATATTGAAGAAAATGAACCTGCCTCTCAAGATTGCTATAAAGAATAGCTTATAAAAATGAGTGTGAAACCCTCGGCAAAAACCAAATGCTGCATGAATACTAAGTAATAATAAAGATCCGTATGGATGTACTGAAGCAGCCTCACTTCTAGGTGCTTTTTCAAACTGGACACCAACCATTTAAGATTCATCCATCATTCACCATCTGGTATCTCTTTCTTTATGAAAAAATAAATAAGTAAATAAAATGGGAAGTCTGCATTACAAGGCAAGGAAAAAATTGAATTTCAAAAGATAGAAACCCTCATACCTTGACTATTTAAAGTCACTGAGTTTGTTATTTAATTAATGAAGATTATGCTCATAACTTAATGAAGACAAAAGTAATAGTTACTATCACGGTGCTGTTTTCTATAGGCGCAAGACGCTCACTGCATATACTATATTGAAACACCACCAGCATACTATGGTGTGTATGGTCAAGCGCCTTACTCCTCCAAGAAGTCATTTGTCAATCATCTCCAAGCATTGCCTCTCTATGGGTTGGAAGACAGAAGGCGAGGATAGTGTTCATAAGAAACATGACAGTGAGGACTTTAATCCTACAACCCCTTACAATAAGGACAGAAAAGATAGCAGGGAAAATTCTCCAACAAACCATTTTCTCCAAAGGCATGATTCACTAACATTTGATTTGACAAGTTGTAGGCACTCCTAACATTATTTTTTCCCCTTTGCTGTTCATTTGGGAAGCAAAGATTTATTGGCTCTCCTGCAAAGGACAAGGATGCACCAGAAATAAGAATTAACATGGTTGTTTTTATTTTCCATTGCTCATCTTGATTTTTTAAAAAAAGAAGAAAGAAAAGAAAAATAAGAGGAAGAAGGAAAAGAAGCACTTCTTGAGTCATAGCTCTTTAATTCTTTTGCAAAATACAGTGCATCTTTCTCTACAAGATTAAGTACAATCAGAAGACAGATGCAAACAGAGGTGAGTCATAAAAGTGACCTATTTAAAAGCCAAATCCCCTTCCCATGTGAAGTTGACTTCCCACGGCCAGTCAGTAGCCTCTGTCTTTATGGTGCTCTTCTCCTTACATGTACCATATATAAATCTGGCATGCATATGAGCTGGATTGTATGAGTTTGCACACATATACACAACTACAAATGATGTAAGATTTCATTTATTCTTATTTTTAAAGCAATTATTGTTTAATGAAACAAAAAAAAAACAGAGAGGGATTCTATGGTCTGCACAGGTATTTCTAGCTTTCCAATGAAGTATTGTATAAAACAAAACAATCCAGAGAAGAAGGAGGGAAAAAAAATAGATGGTTGAATTTTATTACAGAGCAACACAAAAATATAGTACTTGTTTCCTCTCTGAAGAATGCTAGAGAGGAATAAGTAAAGTATGAGGGTAATTTTTATTAGCATTATCATGTTTTATCACCTTTAAGAAAAAGATAGCCTCTGTGTGTGTGTGTGTGTGTGTATCACTTGCAATACATACTTCTGTGTGTGTGTGTGTGTGTGCTAGCAATACATATGTGTGTGTGCACATGTGTGCTAGTCACAGAGCTTGAACTCAGGGCCTGGGCATTCTGCTTGAGTTTTTGTCCCTAGCTCAAAGCTAATGCCCTACCAATCAAACCACAGCTCCACTTCCAGCTTTCTGGTAATTAATGGAAAATCAGAGTTTCCTGAACTTTCCTTCCCAAGCTGGCTTTGAACCACAGTCCTCAGATCTCAGCCTCCTGAGTGGCTAGGATTACAAACATGAGCCTCCAGTACCTGGTGCAATACATACTTTTAAAGCAGTCCTAGATTTGGCTGTAAAACAGCAGAATACCTCCCAGCATTTCGATTACAAAAGCTGATTGTCAAGGATTTATAACTAAACTGAAGAGTTCTCTCAAAGAGAGGCAACCATCACCAGGTGTCAGCTCAAAGCACAATTTTTGAGCTCAGGTTTCTGAGAAGTTGGGTTTGGTCATTAGCAAGTTATGGAAATGCAACAATAAGCAAGTCCAGCTTATAGGGATCTGGATTCTTTCCTCTATTTTATTTTTTTAAACTCTTGTGAAGCCTTCAAATAGCTTGGTTATCTGAAATGGCATTTAGTCCAAAATATGGATTTCTTTCTTAAAGTGGTTGCAACTTTGACATTTAAAAATTGGTTATTACACATGCATAGAAGCCACTTTTGCAAAAGATACTTGGCGATACTGTGCAATACGTTATGTATCATGCATACTTAATGTACACTTGCCAAGTGACCCTTTGCTATTGCTGGGCTGAGGAAATAGCTTTTAACAGAAATGACAAATATATTACCAATTCAATTATTGCTTTATTATATTGCACTCATTAAAATGGCTTGAAGAGTAGCATAGATTGTGCAAAAATTACTTAGTTTCATGCATCATTCTAAAAGCAATTATTTACTTCCAAATTAATATTGGCTGGAAGACCTTAAATACCCTGTGGCTAAAGACCTGGAAAACTACAATAGAGAAATTTGGTGTGGGGGTTGGGGGGGAGCAGGGTCCATAGGCACAAAAAGAAAAGACTTTCAATCAGAACAATGTTTAATACATATTCACAGAATGCACGATTATAGTTTCACTGAAAGTCACAGAATATTCCACAGGCTCCAAAATGTGTTTCCTAACACAAATATTTTAGTCCAGGTTAATTAGGACCACTGAGAAATATAAAGCTTAATTCAGCATGACTCTCATTTGCACAGTGTTTCTTTCCCTTGATTAAAAAATACGTGAACATAATTGTAAAAAAATGCATATTTACAAGATATATTTACAATGCATGAGACAAAAGCCTTTGCACAGTAATTTAAAAATCATTATTATAACAAATTCAATTTTTTTCCAAAGCAGAGATTTTTGAAACAATGGCATTATTAATCAAGACTTGCGAATGAAGCTACTATACAAGTTCTAGGTTGAGGATAGACAGGAGTGAGTAAGTGGGCAAGTGGTTCATTGGTGTTCCTATGATCCTTTAGTCCAAGCTCTAAGCATATGAAAGGAGAGGTAGAGAAATTGTGCAAGCCAATTGTTGGTGGCTCATTCAGGAGGCTGAGATCTGAGAATCGTGGTTGGAAGCCCACCTGAATAGGCAAATCTATGAGACTTTTATCTCCAATTAACCATCAAAAATCCAGAAGTAAGGGCTGTAGTCCAAGTTGTAGAATGCCAACCTTGAGGAGAAAAGCTAAGAGACGACACCCAGGCTGAATTCAAGCCCCTATGCGTGCACACACACACACACACACACACACACACACACACACTTTGTGCAAGGGAATTATGGTTGACATTTTTTCATTAACAAAACAAATACTCACTGTATACCTACTGCAGGCCAAACACTCAGCCAGTTGCTACAGTCATAGTGACATAAGTATAGTCTCAAAGTTTGTGTAGTCTAAAATGGATGACTTTCTGATTTTCAGGTAATATCTAGTCTTAATCACACACATATACATATATGTGTATGTATATATGTACATCTATATATATATGCCTACACATACAGGCATGTATATAGTTTTAATCGAGCTCTGAACATATACTCCTAACTGTAGAGGTAAAAGCCAAACAAAAGATACTTCCTTTCTTATCTTTGACAACTAAATGAGTGGTTAAATCTTTGGGAAGGATAGAAAACAGGCAAAAAGGCTATAGCATGGGTCAGTAATCAATCAAATTAGCACAATGAAAAGAATACAATTTTTTGCAGCTCACTAAACTCTTTAGAGGAAAAAATATATGCCTTATAAAATATACCTCACAAAACATGCCAGTTTTCAACTGACTACAACAAAACTGATTTTTAATGTACAATTCTAAAGAATATATAACTCTGAAGACTTTTTCCAGTTATACTGCATTTCTGCATTTCCTAGTTTGACCTTCACTATAATTTAGCAATAATTCAGGCTATATTTCCACCCTTATTTTCTAGATAAATAAGCTGAAGTGTGGAGAGATGAACTATAGCTAGGAAGTGACTCTTCAGAAGCCAGTCCTGCTCACAGAAACAATAAGAAATAATAATGATGGAGCTTTAAAAAAAAGCACGTATTTGGGAATGGCATTGATCATGATTCATTGGTACTGACAAACTGACGTGTTGAATCTAAACTCCTTGTACAATTACTTAAATATACTTTAACATAAAATAAATTTAAAGAAATAAAAGCACTTATTATCTGAAGTTCAGATTGTTGATCAATCTTGTTAAAACCTCAACACATATATGTCTTTTGTTACTTGCCTTTAGTAGCTGAGGCTATTGTTTACCTGCCACAATTACATAAAGCAAAAGTACAGTTCATATTTCTGATGATCTTAGATACCAAAGAATAGTAATCAGTTTAATTTTATGAGACTGTTGGGGCAATCCCCCAACAATAGATCAGCTTTGCTGTCACTGACTTTTCCTGCCACCAAAATAAGTAAAAACCATAGTATTTGCTGTTGGAGAAAAGAGAGTATTTGAGTTGCTTCTTCATCCAGAGAGGCTCCAAATCGAGGACTCAAACTAATGTTGATGATGTGTCAAATCTGCCTTTAATTTGCCTGTGTACATCATCACTAAGCTGCACAATACAGTGTAATTGACATGATGAGTTAAGAGCAATTAATGAAAAGAATCCATTCACCTCTGACTGTTCTTGGTTTTGCTCTTTGCTCTGTTAGCAAGATGCTTATTTTCCTCTGAAAATGCATTATACATTTAACCTACAGAAAGAGACTGAACACAGATATTCAGAGAGTGAAGTTTAGAGGGCAGAAGGTAGAGCATTCACAAGAACAAGAGACTTACAGCCAGAGCCTGGTTTCAGTCTTCCTTCCACCACTTGCGTGACCTTTATCAAATCACCTCTCAGCCTTAGTATCCCTACCGGGGAAAAGGCAAATGCAAATAATTATAACATCGGGGTACCTCACAGGCACCTCAAAAATGAAAGCACTTTGTAAACTATGCAAGGAAGTGAGGTGCCATTTCTAAGGTGGTACTGTTATGTTCATGGACACGGGGGATTTTATTTTTAAATGTAGGTTTTTAAATGCCTGAGAAAATGGGGCAGTCACAGAACCATGACTTTAAACAAACTTTACTTGGGCGCATGACTGACTGGCAATTGTGTGCAATCATTTTAGCTGTCACAGGCCCAGAGAAATGTGGGAGAGCTCTTCCATGAAATGTTTATATTTCATAAACAAAATGATGTGCTTAAAGTCAGAGCGATGGGAGGGTTCCGGCTAATGCATTTTCCAATGTGTGAGGCAGATTATTAATGCGCTCCAGTAGCTGTTAATTTCAGTTTGCCGGAATGATTTATGGGGAGGTAAAGGAGAGAGACATAATCTAATTGAGATCAGAATCACTGTTCTAGCACCCAAGCGCCAGCATGGACCCTGGGCACGGCAGAATGATTAATATCTAATAAGTAAATAATCCGTTAAATTATTATAAACATTAATTTTGACAACTCTTTTGTTGGCAAATGAAAGAGCGAAAAAAGAAACAAAGAAACAAAAGACAAGAAAAATCTTCGCTCTCTCTCAGGATAGCATAAAGGTAGATTTGTCAAAGCAAGGGTGATGGATGCCGGGCTGGGCTTCTGTGTCCAGATCAATTTTAAGTACACAAGGGAGGCATTTGTACCATAATACGAATGGCAAGTGGATGCCTCGTGTAAGACGGCTCTTCGGACACAAAATGGAGGAATACCAGTTCTCAAATGTAGGTCCTGTCCCTGAGCCTTATCAAAACCCCTCTCACAAGTAGATGGTCCCTTGTCATTCAGAAGTTTGTGAAGATGCAGAACCTATAAAGAAAAGGATCCATTAGCAGCCCTCTCAGACCAGGAGCTTATACTTTCTACTTTGTATGCATGTGTGTACACAATACTGGGGCTTGAACTCAGGGCCTGAACATGTCCCTTAGCTTTTATACTCAATGCACAGCTCCACTTCTAGCTTTTTTGTGGTTAATAGGAGATCAGAATTTCACAGACTTTTCTGCCCAGTCTGGCTTCAAACAATAATCCTCGGATCTCAACTTCCTGAGAAGCCAGGCTTTTAGATGTGAGTCATCTTTTTAAGGCATGACATAACGTTTTCCTATAGGGATGAACTATTTTACACTTCCACGAATAATACACAGGGATTCCAGTGTCTCCACATCCTCACCAATGTGTGTTGTTTTCTGTGATTACATATATACAATTACATCCACAAAATAGTTTTTGATACAAGGTAGTTTTTTCTTCAGTAAATTAAGTTGTCTGACCTGGCTGCTACCTCACAGAAGCTAACAAGTTATTTTAGCCCTGGGCCTACTAGAGGCCTTCTTTCTTGTCTATCACTCAACATGTATTGGCATCTATGCTATGATAAACCTAGACCCAGGTGTACATGTATGTCTACTTGTGAAGGAGGCAAAATTGAACCCAGATGAATAAGGAATCTAGAGACCCCTAGATGGTACAGAAGGGTACATGTGCATTTGAGGTACCGGTACAGGTAAGGAAAACCTCTTTTCTTGCAACCCAGAGATTCCAAACCTCCAATGTGACTTATGTGTTCTACTTCCTTAACAACTCTCTTCGTCCATCCTGTCTCTGCAATTAATAATGGCTGCTTAGCTGGATACCTGTGGTTCATACCTGTAATGTACTCTTAACTATTCAGGAAGCTGAGATCTGAGGATCATGGTTTGAAGCCAGCCTGGGAAGAAAGATCTATGAGATTCTTATTTCCAATTAAACACCCCAACTAAAAGAAGTAGTGTTGTGGCTCAAGTAGAACACCAGTCTTAAGCGAAAAAGCTAAGGGACTGCACCCATGCTCCGAGTTCAAGCCCCAGTACTGGCATAAAAAATAATAATAGCTGTTTGAAGCAGGACACTGTCATTTCCTGGATCTCTTAATCCCTCCCAACTCCAAACTGGTTCCATCTTTTCACTATCCTAGATTCCTGTAAAAATTTGTTTCCACTTGGCTTTTTCCTCCCTTACGGAGCAAAAAGACCACCAACCTAAGTCAATGTCCTACCACAGTGAAATGATTGGCTCCTCGTTGCAGGGCTGTGAGATGTCTAGAGTGTAACATCTGCTAGGCTGACTCTGACACTCAAGGCGGCTTTTACCTCTTCTCCTAAATTCTACACTCTGTGGGTCAGAGTCAAAGTCATATCCCTCCTCTTTGCCTCAGTATCTTCTTCCATAACATAGAAAGCAGCATACTAAAATGATTAGTTATGCTAAGACCTAATCTTCAGACTGTAGCCTACTTTGATAATTAAGATAGCTCCAATTAATATAACAGTTAACGCTCATGTTAGTAATCTAAGAATGTATTGGTTCAGGAGACCAGCAGATCTCCTGCAGATCTCAGCAGATAGGCAACAAAAGTTTTGGACACAAGTTTGTATAGTATACCAATCTCTAGTCAATCATCATAAAGTCACTATATGATGTCTAATTAAGCAACATTGTCACAAGGCTATACAGAATTACTTACCACCAGTTTTGTTTGTTTTCAAAGAGTTGATTAACATTTGTCATACAGGAATTTGGAAACACTACTAAAATCTAATGCCTCTACTAGAAACATTCTTAGGATATTTTGATAGTAGATTTCAAAGTTTCCACTGAATTTATTACAGAAACTATGACTCTTCCAAGAATGCTGGAAGAGAATATGTCTTCTTTATATTTGAACAGTGTGCAAACAAAATGGCTACTTCTTTTAAGGAGTATTATCTTCAAATTTTTGTTCAAAATCTTTCAGCTGTACTCTTGGGAATCCAGAGAAAAAGAGAGCTACACTTATAGGAAATCCTCCCATTCCACTTAGAATGTATTAACTCCCTTGCTGGGCTCCTGTAGCTCACATCTGTAATCCTACCTACTAAGGAGGCTGAGATCTGAGATTCCAATAGTGCAGGCCTGTAATCCAGGCACTTAGGAGGCTAATATGGAAAGAGTATAAGTGTAAGATCAGTCTGCCACATAAAGAGACCCTATTTCAAACAAAATGTGAATATCAGAGTTGGAAGACTCCTCAGAAACTATTTTGCAGATGTAGAAAGTACAAAGTCTATAAAACCTACTGATGACAAGTGCCAAGCTTTTCTCCACACCTCTCCCCCCTCCCCTGCTGCCTCACCAACCTATCAAAGTGTCTGATTATTGCTTCCTCCTGCCATTTGACAGATTTCACTGCTGAAGTAGAACGTATTTGTATTCACTGGTTTCATGAGCTTTTATTACAAATCATCTACTTTGCTCAGCACTGTGGACAGCACCATGAGTGAAACTGACTAGTTTCTGATCTCCTGAGTTTACACATCCTTATTGATGAAAAGTCTTAAGCAAGAAAATAAAAAAATAAATAATGTGATTGCAAATCACAATAGAAGCTATGAAGAAACCAAGAGATAGTGCCTAGGTGAGGCCAATTTACAATGGAAGACCAGATAGAAAAAGGCCCTCTGTGAGTAGCCATTTTGTTTGCTGAAAATGAAGTGTGAGAAGCTAACACAAGCAGAGCTGGAGGAGACTTGTGCAGGGTGAGGGAGCAACACAGCATACAGGAAAACTCCCGTGGCACAAAGGGGTTGGGTGGCTCATAGAACCAGAGAAAAGGCCAGTGCAGCTGTGCTAAAGTGAGAAAGGCAAAAGATAAATAAAATAAAGTTACAGAGGAGACCAGAGCCAGACCATCCAAGACCCAGAGGCCATTTAATGCCATTTGGTTTTCTTAAAAGAGAATTAAAATAAAATCATTGAAGGAGTGTGTGTGCGTGTGTGTGTGTGCGTGTGTGTGTGTGTTTGTGTGTGTGTGTGTATTGAGTCTGTGGGCTGGTATAGGATTAGAACTTAAGGCCTGAGCACTGTCCTTTAGGTTTTGCTCAAGGCTGACACTCTTTTGCTAGTGAATTGGATATTAGAAATCTCACAGACTTTCCTTCTCAGGCTAGCTTCGAACCATGATCCAAAGATCTCAGCCTCCTGAGTAGCCAGGATTACAGGCAGGAGCCACCAGTCCTTTGGAAGTTTTATGTTTTGAAATGATCATTCTCAATTCTGAGTACAGAATGAATTTTAAGGGAATGGATGTAGAAATCTGGAAGATGAATTAGAAGGTTAAGGCAATGTCCAGGTAGCAAATGATGGAGTTTGGGATTTGGTAATGGCAGTGGAAAAGAAAAAAAAGTCAGTGGATAAAGGATGTGGGAAAGGAGAGCTGGGAAACCTTGATGATGTGTAAGATAAGTGTGCAGAAATGGAGAGATCTAGAAGATACTTCTTAGTTACGGCCATGAGAAAGTGGCCATGCTGTCTAGCAGAGTGAGGACTTCTACTGCCGCTTTGTTCTGTCACTTCACTGTAAAGCCTCCCAGGATATATTGCTTTGTAAGGCCAAGGGCATAACTAGAAATTAGAAATAGCTATGACATCTCCAAGAGAACCAAGTAAAAGGGTTCATCCATCTCCCCATGTGCTAAGCATGATCCCCTATCAATATGATGAGAAGAGAGGAACATGTCCCTGCATTCATTACAAAATATTGATTACAATCAGCTTACTTTGGTGATTCCACACCCTTTCACTCCAGAGCTCTCTATATGTCTGCACAATAGCTAGGGATTCGCCTGCTAAAACCTTCAGGGATCCTGCTAGAGAAGCACTAGAAGGGCAAAGTGGAGGCAGAATTCTGAATCAAGTGGGCACTTGTGAACAGCATCTTTAATATACTGTCAATCCTTTGATGCTTTGAGCAGAATACTCATATTTACTCTTGCTTCACATGTATATTTAAGTGGCAATTTCCTCTCACCGCCCCCCCCCCATAATCCAAATACACTTTACCTCCTAAAAGCACATTGGGTACTTGTGAAAACCATGCACACTTGAACATGAGGGATACTGTAATATCCTCCATGTAAAAAGTTAGAGTAATAAAAACTATCAAATCCATGACAAAACAGGGGGATAAAAGCGATTGGAGCTATTACAAAAGGGGGAGAAAATGTCAGCAGCCAAGATTCTCATGCAATTTCTAGAAAGAGAAAAAGAAAGTAGGCTCCGAATAGCTGCAGAGCCCAGGGTCTGGTCTCAGCTTCCCAACTTCAGTGTAGATGGCGTAGAAAGCAACAAGCTCGACACCTTCGCTTCCGTCTCTGGGTAATATTGTCAGTTCTAAAGTGACTTGGGGAAATTTAAAAGAAAAGAAAAATATCTTTCTCGAGACTTCCTTTTTTTCCACTCAGAAGACACAAATATGCCTAAATTACTGAAAGAAAATTTCTAAAGAAGGAAAAGAACCTAGTCTGATCCCCAAGATATTGAACTAATGGATAAGCAGTTAGACTTCAGCTTCTTCGGCTTTTGACTCCTGTCTCTTTCTCTACATTGATGCTTAAATCAATAGATAGTTTGTCTCCAAGAACAGGCAGGAAACTTTGAAGATAGCATTAGAGTGCAGGTTTCAAAGCAGAGATTCACCTATACCATTTATACAAGTAATTCAGAACGCTACAGAATTCATCTCTGGCACTGAGATCAGGAAATCTTAAAGCATCTGAAGCTTTATACAATCCTTGATTGGCAAAGTACAGGTGTTCATGATGATAAATAAGGTTTCACCTTTCCCAACTATTAGTAGTTTGTACCATTGTACTCCTACAGCCTAGATTTTGTGTGGGATTCAATCTTCCTTGTAAAAACATGCTGACGTAACTGCCCTAAACTTTTCAGATTTTCATAAAGCTCATTTTCCAAAAATCAATTTCATTTGTTTTTTCTATCAAACTCATTCACACATCACTTGTCAGATAAGCTTTATATATACAGAAGGAAACAAAAGAAACAGAGTCTTGTACCGGAATGTACTGTCCAGACCTGGTCAACGATTGAAATGTAAGAAACAATGTCATCGAAATACTGGGGGAAAAATCTGAGCAAGGGTTTTTGATAATATAGATCAAAGAAAGCCTTCTTTTGTGTGTATTTTATGAAACCCAAAATAAAATACTAGCATTCATCATTAAAGTGATTTTTAAAATACTCTATAACTATATTTGGAATCAGTTCAAATACTGGCTTCAAGCATTTTAGTGTTTCTCCTTACAGTTGAACAAGGAATGTACTCACTGCCTTACATATGAAACTGTAACCCCTCTGTACTTCACTTTGACAATAAAGGGAAAAAATGCAAAAAATAAATAAATAAAATGCTTTTTTAAAGATAGCAGGTTTAAGAAAAAACTGATCGCACACAACAGACATTATAACAATGATTAAAATGAGCAATAAAAGATAACTATAACAAGTACATGCTTAATATACATGTTGCCCTACGAGTATGCTACCCAGAATAAGGAGTTCATACAAGCAATTAAAAATAAAGTAAAACAAATCAGTAAAATGAGCAAAAGTGAAGGCTAGGAAACTCACAGAAGAGCTACACAGAATATTCTTGGCTTGCTCACAAGGTCTGTGATATATTCCTGTGATCCCACCACTTGAAAGGCACTGGCAGAAGGATTGTGAGTTTGAAGTCAGCTTGGGCTAGACCTAAGCAAGACTTGGCCTCAAAAAACAAAGCACAGCCAAGTACCGTGGCTCACACTTGTAGTCCTAGCTGTTTGGGAATCTGAGGCCTGAAGGATGGCCATCAAGGCCACCTACAGAGACAAGCTCAAAAATTCCATCTTCAACTAACCAGCAAAAAAGTCAAGCTAGTGGGGCTGGGGATATAGCCTAGCGGCAAGAGTGCCTGCCTTGAGCGGGAAGAAGCCAGGGACAGTGCTCAGGCCCTGAGTCCAAGGCCCAGGACTGGCAAAAAAAAAAAGTCAAGCTAGTGACCTAGTTTAACTGGTAGAGCACCCACCAAGTGAGTAAGCTGAGCAAATTGCAAAGCCCTATTCAAAATCCAGAACTAGCAAAAACAAAAAAAGTCTTTTCCTAAAGTTGTATATTTATAAAACATAAGGTATTAACTATATTATTATATTAATGCTATATATTAACATATTGTCCAGGGGCTGGGGATATGGCCTAGTGGCAAGGTTGCCTGCCTCGTATACATGAGGCCCTGGGTTCGATTCCCCAGCACCACATATACAGAAAATGGCCAGAAGTGGCGCTGTGGCTCAAGTAGCAGAGTGCTAGCCTTGAGCAAAAAAAAGAAGCCAGGGACAGTGCTCAGGCCCTGAGTCCAAGCCCCAGGACTGGCCAAAAAAAAAAAAAAAAAATTAACATATTGTCCATGTTACTTAGATGATAAATATTGCCCACACTTGATATTGACAATAGTTAACTGTGAAATTTTTAGAAATCATTCACTTTATTGAATATTTCTTAAATTGCCTGAATTGTTTTTGGCATGATTTTATTTTACTTTGCCTTTACACCTAGATAAAATAATATGGGAGCACCCCCTAGGACTTAATATTTATTTCTTACATATTCAGTATTTAAGTATACTTCCTAGCTAGGGATGTAGCTCAATGGCAGAGATTTGCCTAGCCTGGCCAAAGCCCTGATTCAAGCCAACAACAGTATGGCAAAAAGAAGAAACAGGGAGGGAGGGAAAGAAGGAAGAAGACAGGAAAGAAGGGAGGAAAAGAGGGAAAAAGAAAGGTGTTGTCAACTCTGATTCTCCCCCAAATGAGTGTGACCACAGTCTTCCTCTCTTTTATACAAAACTCTGAAGAAAACTATCCTTGCTTAGGCTGAGAAAAAGACATGAGGTAAAACACAAAATGATTATTTACTTGCTATGAAAATATGAAAATGTTGCCAAAATGATAAATATAAGGATAAAATGAGTTTTACACTTTAATCATGTTTCACCTACTCATATAAATTCTGTCTACTAATAATTGAGGATTTGTAAAACAGAAATCAGTGTCATGCTTATTTAAATGTATAAAAAGGAAGTAAAAAGTATTGCCATTTGCAAATAGCAGTAGTATGAATACTTACATACCCTAAGAAAATTAGCTGAATAAAGATAAATTGGTAAGACAGTGCAAACAACTACATGTAAACAGGTTCCCATATGTAGCACACACACACACACACACACACACACACACACCAGTATTGTGTACACACTACCCCTAGCTGGAAAATAAGACAGAAATAACAATACACAGAAACCTGATGGATAAAATGTCTAAGAGTTACACTAATAAAACATACCTCTATTTAAAAATGACTGCATACTTTTATTGAGATAATATCTAGAAAATACCAAACATTTTACTGGTGGCAATTTTTTTGTGCCACTTAATATGAAATTGACAGACTTAGTTGGAACAAGATGTATGACCTATGCTAAGTCATGATCCAGTCAATGAAGCCGCATAAAACATGCTATTCAGACCGGGGGCTGCTACTGTTTGTAGTTGTGCTCTTTTTCATGTCTGCACAACATAGGAATTCTGAGAAATGCTATTCTACACCATTCCTATCTATGATTAATAATAGAAGATTCTGATGAGTTTATCATTCTAAGCATGGTTTTATTGAATGTCTTTCCACCATGTGAGTACATTAGTGGGAAGGCAATATTAAAACACAAATTCTCCACTTAGAATCTTTGTGTGTGTGGTGGGTGGAAGCATTTTCAGGGCTCAGGGCTGTGGTCTGAATATCTCTGTTTCTCCACGGGCTGCCTTTCCAGAGGCAGGGGCTGTCAGAGTCTACATGAGCACTGGCGTAGCCCCTTCCTACCACAAAGCACCTCCTGCCACCAGGACTGGGTGCATCCTGAGGACACTTTCCTGCCTGGGAACTGCACTCTACGTGGAACTTGTTCTGAACCTCAACATTTAGCTCACTAAACCCAAACAAAATAACCCCCAGGTCAACCTCCCCTTAGCCAGGTCTTAGGAACGCCTGAGTTCAAACCTCAGTAGCACCACAAAAAAAAAAGTAATTCAGCTTATTCAAAGAGTTAATTTTTTAAGGAGAGATGTTCAAAATAAGTATCCAAGCTTTCTCTGTAGAAGCTGTTTCTTTACAGAAAAGGACATGTGTCTCTAAAGTTTCTCTCAGAATAGCCTTGACTTCAAATTACACTGCATTTCATCTGTTTGTATAACATCTGCTAGTCGCCCACTGACCAAAATCAAGTCACATGATCAAGGTTATAGTGAAGAAACTGGGAAGTACCTTAGTTAATATCTTCTGGGAAGAGGCACTTGGCAAAACATGTAGGCATACTGCAAGGAAAAACTAAAACTTTTCAACCTACCACAAATATACAAATTTTTAAAGGTCCAACACAACCAATGTAGCCTTTAACTTTCATTTATAAAATGAATTTACAGGACTCTATGCATTCACACACATTGAGACCAACAGAGGATACTCTTAGGAGAGGAACACAAAGGCACAATGCCTAGGTGTCTCTGATCATATAAAATAATATTTATCAAAATGATCTCCAGGAAATGGAAACAAGAAAGATTTTTTTCCTTGTTGTCGTTGTTGTTTTCTTTTCTTTTCTTTTTGTTCTGTTTATCTGTCTTTGAGAGGGCAAGGGGGACACAAAAATAGGACAAAGGGTGAAAAAAATTGCAGCAGTGATACTCACTAGGCAATGTGTTGAAAATGAACTATAGAACTCATGGGTGGTGATGGGAGAGAAAAACCTGGGAGAAAGTGAGGGAAGGAATGACACCGTCCAAAAAGAAGTGTGCTCTTGGCACTGGGAATGTGGCCTAGTGGCAAGAGCACTTGCCTCATATACATGAGGCCCTGGGTTCGATTCCCCAGCACCACATATACAGAAAACGGCCAGAAGTGGCGCTGTGACTCAAGTGGCAGAGTGCTAGCCTTGAGCAAAAAGAAGCCAGGGACAGTGCTCAGGCCCTGAGTCCAAGCCCCAGGACTGCCAAAAAAAAAAAAAAAGACAAACCAATGCAATAGCGATACTTACAAAACTATATGCTGTAAATCAACTGTATACGGAGTGGGGAATGAGGGAGGAGGTAACAAGTTGGATAAGAAATGTACTCACTGCTTTACATATGAAACTGTAACCCCTCTGCACATCACTTTGACAATAAAGAAAGAAATTTAAAAAGAAAAGGATTGAAGGGCTGGGGTGTGGCTCCACTGGTAAAAGTGTCAACCTAGCAAGTGTGAGGCCCTGAGTTCAAGCCCTAGTATGGCTTTAAAAAAAAGTAATTAGTTAATTAATGAACTAAAATATACTGAAATTTTAACTGACTAATTGTGAAGTATTGGCTGGTTTAAAAACAGAAATCAGGAAAATAAAATGTACCAACTTCCTCCGTCATTTTTTTGAATACCGGAGTAGAACTTACAGCCTCACACTTGGACAAATATCAGTTTTGTTTTTGAGTTTTGCTAACTGTGGTGTTGCAGATGTATACTACCATGCCACTCTCACTTCAACCATCCTAAAGAGGACTAGCAAATTGTTTGAAGAAACCCCCTCCAATTGGCTTTTTCTGGTGTTCTCTCACAACTAAATTAAGGCAGTACAGAGGGGCCTGTCTGTGAGTCACACTAAGAAGCAGATAGCACGTAGTACTGGTCTGGGCCCATTAGAGTGAGATCAACTTTAATCATGTACTTTCTCCACCATAAACTTACTATATTTCCTTACAATTAATAAGCATTTTGTAAAGATACTTTTAGAACTACATAACTATCCTCTTTTCATAAATTTTTACAACTAATTTGAGATGTTGATGATTTTTGTAATAACCTATTTACCATGTTATGTGCCAAAGTTTATATATAACTTCATTATCCTCTCTATTAGTTAGCCCTCTACCTCGATGAAGAGTGTTTTTCTCTCCATTTACTTCTATCAGTGTTATCTCATGAATCCCTGTATTGTGCAGTGGGAGAAAAGCCATTACTCTACTTTTGAGGTTCAATTGTCCTAGCAAGAATCATATTGTGCTTTTGTACAATAACAGACCATATAGTATGGGTGAGCTTTCACCATAACTGCCATCTAAGCCTCGCTTGGAAATAATTTAATGTGCCACAGTATCTCTGCTGTTTTGTCTTCTGTTTTTAATAGTAAGCATGACCCAAAGTTACTAAGAATTCAGTATGTGCTAAAGATATTAGTAAGCACTTCACATGCATTACCTCATTTAATCTTAAGTTTAAAACACTGTACAACATATTATTGTTAAAATTCTCATTTTATGACTAAGAAAAGGAAGCATCGGAGCTCAAAGAGCACACAATAGCCAAGAAATGGGAAAACTGAAACTTGAACACACATCATTTGGCTTGAGATTTTATCCTCTGATTTATGCTTGGATCTTAAGATATCTAAAAGGCAGAAAAATAACATACCTGGTAAATACCAAGTCTCTATCTCCTCAGACCCAGATCTCTGTTTAGATTCACCCAGTAAAGAACTTCAGAGTCCAGACTCTAGAGAGAGAATCTGCCTAGACTCTAGTTCATGGTCTTCCATCCACAAGCTGTCTGATCTGCTTTCCATGAACTTCAGTCTCCTCCCATCTAAAACAAATTAGTGAAAAGAATATTTTATAGAATTGTCTTGACAATTGAAAAAGATCATGCAGGTGTAACACTGATCATGGTGACTTGAAACACAGAAGGCATGCAATATCAGTTTTTTTTAAGGTCAACATAAACACAATATGAGAAGAAAATTCGGCTTGTGATTTTGAAAGGGCTTTGCTTGGGTTTGCTTTTCTGTAGTTGCAGGTTTTCGTCATTGTTGTTTTTGTTTGAGAAGTGAGGGAGGGGCTTATTGGTTTGTTTGCTTGCTTGTTTCTATGGAGCAAAAGCTGGCCTGGAACTTGCTGCATAGTCCAGTGTGGCCTGGAATTTTCAGTCCTCCTGCCTCAATCTCCTGCATGCTCCAGGATTCCCAGCTTCTACTTATGATTCTGAAGTTTGCCTGCACCTATGCTGGAATCATATTTTTGATATAGTCTTAAGTATTTCTTCTGAGAAGCAAAAAGTATGTTTTTTAGGATTACCACCAAATAACTGCTATCCTCTGAGTCCTGCATCTGAGACTGTGACATTTTTTCAAGAGTATCTTTAGAAAGAAAAAAAATATATCTTTAGGTATTGTGCGCCCAATCCAACTGTGGCTTTCATTTGCCAGTCAGATAAAAGGCAACTTTAAATCAGAGGATGAAAGACTCTTTCTTTAGGCCTAGCCACATATTGGCATGTGAGAAATCCTGCATCCACAAAAAAAAAATTTTAAGTGCGACTAACCTCTGACTAAATTAATAAGGGTTGAGTTTGACCTTTGAAATGTTAAAAAAAAAATACAGTTCCCAGTATAATTCTTGTTCATCCCTGGAACAAACCATTCTTACAGTAAATTATGACACTAACAGCTGGCTGCCAATGAAGTCAACTATTAATTGTATGTTCACTGCACTACTTGATATAAATCAGTATGAATAACGAGCAATTGTCCTCAGTCCATAGACACAAAGATCTTACATTGCAAAATAATTTAAGGTTAGCTGTCAGCCTTCTCAGTCTAGATGTCCT
The DNA here is from genome assembly GCF_023159225.1 of Perognathus longimembris pacificus. Taxonomy (NCBI): domain Eukaryota; kingdom Metazoa; phylum Chordata; class Mammalia; order Rodentia; family Heteromyidae; genus Perognathus; species Perognathus longimembris. Next base: position 18,531,856 of record NC_063176.1, on the reverse strand, counting down.
GTGGTCCTCTCCCCACTGAAAATACAGCAAACATGAACACACATTGAAAATCACCTCATCTACCTACCACCACTACAGCCACCTCTAGACAGCTCTGGGAAAATAAGTCTTCATAAACCAAAAACTGAATGTGATAGCATATTCTACTTCTACCACACTACTACATTTATTATAAACTCCCATAAAGTCAAGGTCACAAGGAGCTCAAGGTCACTATTTTACCATCTCATGCTCAAAATTCTGTCTCCCACCTTCTACCTTTCACACTCCCTCTTTTCTAACACAGCTGTTCTCCATCTTCATAAAGGCTACCAGGTACCCTGTTTTCCCAGTTTCTACCCCTATGCTCACTTTTCTTATCTCTCTACCAGTTTTTGTTCCTTTAGCCCTGAAGAATCCATAGCCCGTCATTGCTCTCCTGAGCATGCCTGAGAATGCCTACTCCTGGACACAACCCCCTCCATGCATGCTGTCTAACTCCCAAGTGGCATTGCTTCTCTACTAGGAAATGCCACCAGTAGAGCCTATTACAAATCATCCTGGTTAACTTCTTCTAAACAACTCAGCAACATGCAAGTGATAGCTTTGCAAATTGGCTCCTATAATACATGCTCAGAATTTGTTGATGAGTGTTTGCTTTGGAGAGGGGGGGAGGGAGGAAGGGAAGCTCTTGTGCTCAAAGCTAGCACTCTACCACTTGAGCCACAGCTTCTCTTCCAGCTTGGAGATCAGAGTCTCAGACTTCCCTTCCTCCACTGGCTTCAAATTGCAATATGCAAATCTCGGCCTTCAGAAAAGCTAGGATTAAGGGGCTGAGAATGTGGCTTAATGGTAGAGTGCTTGCCTAGCATGCATGAAGCCCTGGGTTCAATTGTCAGTACCACATACACAGAAAAACCTCGAAGTTGCGCTATGGTTCAAGTGGTAGAGTGCTAGCCTTGAGCAAAAAGAAGCTCAGGGACAGTGCCCAGGCCCTGAATTCAAGCCCCAGGATTAGCAAAAAAAAAAAAAAATCGGAAAAGCTAGGATTACAGGCACAAACCACCAGTGCCAAACAAGTCCAGGGTTTTGTGCAAGCTAAACAAGCATTCTAATACTAAGTTATACCCCAGGCCAAATACAAAAGTTTACAACTCATACTTATTGAGCTATAACATACAAATTATACCTGCATTAATTAATTGTGATATTTGATGGGTTTCAGTGAATATATATTGATTTAACATCACTATAATCTAACATTTCTCTGACTCTAAAAAGTTCTCTCATAATATTCTGGGGTTGGTTTACTTATGTTGAGCTCTAAGCAAACCATGATATATTTTGGTCCCTCTAATTTAGCCTATTTGATAAATAGAATCAAAGATTTTTTTCTATTCCATAAATGAGGGTGAATGTTCACTGTCTATCAATTAGGTTAGCTGATAATAGTACTAATTAATCATTTTGTTTAATTTCTTTTCCAATTTCTACTTCTATCGAATATAATTATGAGTTGACTTTTCTCCTTTTAGTTTTGTAGTTAAATGCAGTTTGTCATGTCTTCTTGATAAATTGGCCTTTTTGTCATGAAATCTCTGTCTCATAAAATATTCCTTATCTCTGTGTTTTCTTTAAAGATGTTAAAATAGTTACTTCAGCTTCTTTTGAATTATCATTTGTATCCTTTTATTTTTATCCTGAGTCTTTATACTAAGTAAAGTGTGGTTCATGTAAACATCATATAAATGGGTCTTGATATCATTATAGCTTCATCATCTCTGCCACTTTAACTAGAATATGTAAGACATTTACATTTTATTAAATAATCAATATAATCAATAGAGTTAACTTATTGCCCTTTCTACTCTGCTTATCTCACTTTTTATTCCTTCTTTGCTCTTTTCTTCTATTTTGGGTTGAGTATTTCTCAAGATTTCATCTTAATTCTATATGGATTTATTAGTTATGCCTTTTGTTTTATCATCTTAGTTGTTGCCTTATGATTTATAATATTCTCCTTTAACTTATCTTAGACTCCTTTTAAATAATGTTATATTTTACATATAACAAAGGAGTCAAACAATTCCCCTTTGCCATCTTTTATTCTATAGCTGATACTTTAATTTAATGTTATATGAGTTTTCTAAAAATCATGGTGATGATTCCTACAATTATCAATAGTTTCTACTTCTGATAAAGGTAAGTATTTACTCCCCAGATAGACAATCCTCTATGAAGTGTCTATAAGTTATACATAAACACTATTCAAAAAAAGTACTCCTTACCTGACTTATGTAACTGTAACCCTTCTCTACATCACCTTTACAATAAAATTTAAATTATACTCAAGACATTTTTAACACAACTCCTTGAAGGCAGTGGGAGGTAAACAAATGTGGACCTAAGCAGAAATGAAGTTAAAGGAGACAAGGAACTGTCATAGAATGTCTCCTCTTTAAAAAATGGGTTTGTGCTTGAAGACACACTTAGTGTTCACTCTACGAGACTACTGAAACTCACTAAAATGTCCAGGCAGGATGGTCCAAAAGAACAGAACACACAACTCCTGACAACCACAACTACTGGAAGTTGATGAGGGACACTTCACAGAAGTAAGAGTTCATAATAGACCTCAAGTGCCAAATTCCATGCAAATATTACCAACTTCTGGCCGACCCCTACGTGGTGCAGCATGCATGGGGTAGGAAGGCTCAGCAATCCCTGTAAGTCCTTACACGGAAGTCTGCATGGCTACTCACCAAGAGCAAACCAGAAATTGAAGAATAAGTTCAACAAAATAAGTGCTTGAGAAAATTCCTATTTAGAAGAACATAACCAAATCTGTAATCACAACATATCATTTATACTAGGAAAAATAACTAAAAATTATTCAGTTTACAAAAAACTTTATTGTATGTATGTGTGTATGCATGTATTTATTTATTGTACCCATCTTCTGGCTTGAACTTAGGGCCTCATACTCTCTCTTGACTTTTTTACACAAGGCTGATGCTCTATCACTTGCACATCTGTTTCCAGTTTTTTGGTGGTTGATTAAAGATAAGAGTTTCATAGATTTTTCTGCTTGGACTAGCTTTGAGTCACAATCTACAGAACTCAGCCTCCTGAGTAGATTATAGGTATGAGCCACCAGGGCTTGGCCAAAGAAGGAGGGGGAAAGACTTCAAAATATGATGCATTTTCAAGAGAAAAAAAATTAAAAGACAACCATCTGAAGATGTCTCAGACATTTACAATTCCTACTGAATTACTGAAGATTTTAAAGTAGCCAAGAAGAAAAATGTCTATAATGAATTACGAAATAAAGCATCACATCAGAAAAAAAAAAAAAAAAAAAAAAACCACCTTAACATTTTTCAAGTTGGCTGGATACTGGTTCTAAAAAGTTTCAGCCAGGCACCAGTGCCTCATACCTGTAATCTACTCCAGAGGCTGAGATCTGAGGTTTGGGGTTCAAAGGCAGCCCAGACAGGAAAGTCCATGAGACTCTAACCTCCAAGTAAGCACCGGAAAACCAGATGTGGTGCTGTGGCTCAAGTGGTAGAGCGCTAGCCTTGGGCTGAAGAGCTCAGGGACATTGCCTAGGACCTGAGTTCAAGCCAAATGACAAAAAAAAAAAAAAAAAGAAAGAAAGAAAAGAAATGCATATCTTGAAATTCATTTCACTTAGCATCATCTTTTAAGATCATATGTATATAGCTATTCAGGTATTGTGATCCTCAGCTAGGACTATCCTAGACATTTACTAATTATTACCAATGAAGGAAACCATGGAATCTATGTTTCTTTGGGTCTGGCCCACTTCACTTAATATGAGTTTTTCCAAGTCTTTCCATTTCCTTATGAATGGGGCAATGCCATTCTTTCTGATGGGAGCATAAAATTTCATTGTGTATATATACCACATTTTCTTGATCCATTCATCTACTGAGAGGCAAAAGGGTTGGTTCCACAGTTTAGCAATGGTAAATAATGCTGCAGTGAAGTCCAAGATATGGAAACAAGAAATTTTTTATTGCTATTATTTTTAATGTACTATGCAATTTTTTTTCTTTTTTCTTTTCTATGGTTTATCTCTTGTTGTTAATGTATTTGACTTTGATACCTTGAGTATTGCATATACGTGTATCTGAATTAGGGAAGGGAAGGGGAACATCAAAATGGTGAGACAAAGGATAAAGAGAAAACCGATGCAATAGTGATACTCAGAAGACAGTATGTTGGAAATTAACTGTAAAACTGAGGGGGAGCAGGTTGGGGGAGGGGAAATGGGATAAAAATGAGGGAGGGGGTAACAAGTATGACTAGAAATATACTCATTACCTTACCTTTGTAACTGTAACCCCTCTGTACATCACCTTGACAATAAAATGTTTTAAAAGAAATACAGTTGTCCCTTACTCTATGGTGCTTCACTGTACTGCGAGTTTTTTAAAACAATACATAAATAATGGTCCCTCACCCATCAAGAGAGCACATTCCAGAGACCCCCACCACAGGTGAAAATCCTCCAAGTAGCAGCAAGGGAACTGCAGTATAGCCAGTGGCAACTACATAAAGCTGCTTCTTTGTGGATTGTCCCCTACCACAGGGGTTTCTGGAACATAACTCCTGATACCAGTAAGGGGTCACTGCAAAACATAAAAAGTTTCTACATGTTATGAGAATGAATACAATGACTCTACGTCGAATGGAAGGTTGAGAATGCATCATAAAACCCCAAAGAAGCCACTAAAACATAGTGAAAAGCCATGCCAAGAAAAAAAAAATCCAATGAGAAATTTCTAGTTAAATTCTAAAAATAGAATTAAACTTCAAGACGAAAAACTTCAAAAGATGAAAGAATACAAAAGAGAAGGTGAAATAAAAACTGGGGGCTCATGCTTGTAATCCTAGCTACGCAGGAGGCTGAGATCTGAGGATCACAGTTGAAAGCCAGCCTAGACAGGAAAGTCCCTGTGAGACTTTTATCTCCAATTAACCATTCAAAAACCGGAAGTGGTATTGTGACTTAAGTGATAGAGAGCTAGCCTTGAACCCAAAGAAGCTCAGGCACAGCACCCAGGCCCTGAGTTTAAGCCCCACAACCACCACCACCACCACCACCAACACCACCAACAACAATAAAACAGTGGGCCAAAATTTAATCATTTGAATAACAACATTAACACTCTTAGTGAATGCACTGAATATCCTAATTAAAAGCAAATTTTTCAGAATGATTTTCTTAAAAATGAGAAACTTAAGTTTAAAAAAACTTAAGTTAAAATATAGACATTGGTTAAAAGCAGGACTACAAGTATGAGCTCCTAATGCTCATTCTTGTTGGTTACTTTGTGCCTCATTTTATGCCCAGGCCAGCCTGGACTTCGATCCTCTATTTGTTTTCCTTTGTCATCGAGATGATGGGGTATGCCATTGCCCTCAGCCCTCGGTTGACATGTAGTCTCATGGACATTTTTGCCCACTTTGGCCCTGATTACTGCCTCTCATTTAGCTAGAATTACAAACTTGAGCAACCATGTTTAGTTCCCATTTTATAAATTTATAATTATTAAGTGATCCTTTATGTCTCTATTTATACTTTTTGTTTTCAAGTCTGTTTTAGCTGACATTAATATTGTTCCTCAAGCGTGTGTGTGTGTGTGTGTGTGTGTGTGTGTGTGTGTAACTGAGGTTTCAAGCCACAGTTTGGGCTTGCCTAGCTCACACTTGTCATCCTAGCCATGAGGAACCTGGCTCAAAGCCTACCAGGGCAGAAAAGTCCATGAAACTATTATCTCCAATGAGCCATCAAAAAGACAGAAGTAAAGGCATTGCTCCAGAAATACAGCAGCAGCTTTGAGTGAAAAAGCTCAGAGATATTGTCTAGGCCTTGAGTTCAATTCCCAGTACCAGCACAAATAAACAATGCAAAAAGGATTGGCAGAGCAACTCCAGTGGTAGATCATCCGTCTAGCAAGTCTGAGGCCCTGACTTCAAACCCAGTACTGCTAGTAATAATATTTATTACTATTACTAGTAGTAGTACTACTGCACAATAGTTAGCTCACCAGAAAGTCCAGTGTCACCACCGAGGAAATGGAGTCATAAGTCATTACAAGCCTTTCTCAGGGTTCTGTGACAGTCAAGAATATAAAAATATTAAACATCAACCCATAAGGCACAGTAAATAAAATTAAGAAGCAGTATGTTACTTTTATACCAAATTATAAATTATGATCCCCACAGCACACAAAAGAAAGCCCTCAATAATAATGAATTGGTGGTTAGCTGCTGTAGCCTTCGAGCTTAAACTTTTTTTAGTGAGACTGCTGAGTATCAGTGACAAAGGGTACCGGGGACACAATCAAAGTTATTATCATTTTAAATGGATTGGACAGCTTGATGTGGACTCATTAATCAAACCCTTGGACACCCGAGTACCAATTGAAATTGGAAAGTGTTTTATAGAGCAAAGGAAGAAAGAGCATTCATGGAAAGGCTTCCTTTCAAAAGAGGAGCCAGGCTCACAGGACTACAGGAAGCAGCGAGGCCACAGATAATTTCTGTGCATGTTGAGATATGCTGAGATGTAATTGATAGACTGTGTTCCCAGTTGTGTCCAAAATAGTACTAGATAGAAATATTTCAAACATGAACCTTGTCTTCAAGATTTACAATCTATCTGAGAGACGTGTCCAGTCTTGGATAGCCATTCAACAGAAGAAGCTAGGACTGGGAGCATAGCTTGAATGGGTGGTGAGCACAAGGCCTTGACACAAGGCCCTCAGGTCAATCCCAAGTACTTTTAAAGCAGTCATCAGCTGGGCACTGGCAGCTCATGCCTGTAATCCTAGCTACTAAGGAAGCTGAGAACTGAGGCTTGCAGTTTGAAGCCAGCCTGGGCAGGGAAGTCTGTGAGACTCTTATCTCCAATTAACCACCAGAAACTGGGAAATGGAGCTGTGGCTCAAAGTCATAGAGTGCTAGCCTTGAGCAAAAAAGAGCTCAAGGACAGCACTCAGCCCCTGAGTTTAAGCCCCACAACTGACACAGAGAAAAAAGCAAAACAGTAAGCTGCTCAAGAACAAAGTTGTGTTGTCTGATCTTATGAACATTTTTTTCTTTGTTTTGGGGAGGCTTTTTGTATGCACCCTGGGGCTTGAAATCAGGGGCTTGAATAGTCCCTGAGCTTCTGTACTCTACCACTGGCACTCTACCACTGAGCCACACCACTACTTCTAGTGTTTTGGTGTTCTTTGGAGGGAAGAGTCTCATGGACTTTCCTGCCTGGGCTAGCTTCAAACCTTGATCCTCAAATCTCAGTCTTCTGAGGAGCTATAGGCATGAGCCACCGGCATCCCACTAACTAACCTATTTTGCTCGTATTAACAGATTAAATTTTATTGAGTAAACTATACTTATACCTATAATCATGTTCCTTATTTCACTGTGTTTTCAATGAAAACTAAAAAAATATAAACTACAGTTTTTGTTTTTCTAGGTCTCAGTTTATTATACCCCCCAACCAAAAAACAAAACAAAACAAACAAACAAAAAAACATACACAGGAGAAGAAAAAAACATCAGGAAAACCTGCAACTTAATAAAGACGGAAAGCAGGTGTAAGGACTAAAGGAGCACGCAGCAGGGGCTGTGCGTACTTCCGCCATCTTCCTTTCAGAAGGGCAACTGGAAGCCTGGCGTGGGAAGCAACTGGGAAGCAGGGAGCTCAGTGATGAACAGCACAGGTTTTGGAGTCAGCCTATCAGGATTTGAATCTTGACCTCAGCATGCAAAAAGCTTCAGCAAGAGAAACTCTCCTCACACGTACACCATATTGCACCAACAAAGAAAGATGTCATAGTATTGTTGCTATTTTTTTAAGCTGGCAATACAACATGAGTCCAAAATGACCATTTCTAAATATGGAAGAAAAGGGCCTAATAGGCGTGTGATAAGCAAAGTACTATGATTATTCCCAAGGAGTAAAAGTATTTCATGCATTATGTATGCTATCTTTAAAATCCTTAAATAACATGAAGAAAAAGAAGAAACTGATCCCTTTTACTTTGCATTTCTCATCATTTTGACACAAATTGTAAACATATCTTTCCCCTTTTCTTTTTTGTTTTGTTTTGTTTGTCAGTACTGGGGTTTGAACGCAGGGATTCACACTTGCTTAGAAGGTGCTTTGCCACGTGAGCCATACCCCCAGTCCTTTCCTTTGTTTTTTTTCTTTTTAGATATATTTTTAGGCAGGGATGTGTTCTTTCCCAGAACTAATCTTTTTTTTTTTTTTTTTTTTTTTTTTTTGCGCCAGTCCTGGGCCTTGGACTCAGGGCCTGAGCACTGTCCCTGGCTTCTTCCCGCTCAAGGCTAGCACTCTGCCACTTGAGCCACAGCGCCGCTTCTGGCCGTTTTCCGTATATATGTGGTGCTGGGGAATCGAACCTAGGGCCTCGTGTATCCGAGGCAGGCACTCTTGCCACTAGGCCATATCCCCAGCCCCAGAACTAAAAACGGCAGTTCTCCTACTTACAACTGTCTGTGTATCTGGGATCACAGAGACAACCAACACTCCTGATTTATTGGTTGAGGTGGGATCTTCCAAGTGTTTGCCCAAGCTGTTCTTGAACCTTAATCATCCTATCTCCAATTCTGAGTAGCTGCGATTACAGGCATAAACTACTATGTCTGTCCTTTTCTCCTCCATGTTTTTGTTTCTTTTTGTTTGTTGTTGGTGGGAGGCACCTGGACTGGTTCAGTAATGGGGCTTGAACTTAACTCTCACTTGGCTTTCTTGCTCACAGTTGGCACTCTACCACTTGACCATACTTCACCACAACCTTTTGTTGGCTAATCGAGAATGAAGTCTTACATGCTTTGGGGTGCCTTCAAACTTCAGTCCTCCAGGTCTCAGCTTTCTGATTCGCTGGGAGGGTAAATGTGAGCCACCAACAGCCAGTTTCAAGTCCATTTCAATTAACTGTGAATAATGCCACAGAGTCAAGTAAAATAATTCCTCCCTCTTGAAGGAATACTTCCCAAAAACTTGACAGATATTTGTTTACTAATTTCACTGATTTCTAATGCTAGGTTCTTCCCTAAAAGCCTGGAAGGCCAAAAGCAAGGCAAATTTCTTGGCTCTGCAAACCCTTCCACATTGTGGTCTCAGCACCATATTTTATCATGTAAGATAGGTCCCATCTACATTTGTTTTTCCAAAGGAAGGAAAATAAAAATTGTATCCAACTATCCCTCTTAAAGAAAACCTTGTGCAGAGGTCCGGCATCACTGAACAGCCAGATTTCCACAGTCAATTGGATTAGCTATGTAGTGTACAATAAATGAGCTAAAAATCCAAGCAATAGGTGTGCTGATACTTTGCTGTAAAATTCATGTGTCAAGGAGTCTTGGGCAAGAAGTATTTCCATATTTCAATTGAGCAATGGATTGAAGCCTGAAATAAAGCTGTTGTCTCTTAAATTGTGTTATGTACTGATAAGTTTGTCCCATGGAAAAAGCAATCCTCCAAGATAAAGATATCTGCAAGCCAAGAAAGCAGGCTCTAATTAAATCAGTTATATTGCAGTATATCATGAGAACAATGTGAGTCTACGTCAATCTTTCTGTGGAAAAATTAAATGAAATAATATAACTCATATGTAGAGGAGCATGGACTAGCTCATATTTGAATGTTCAAAGTAATACAGTAGGGTCTTCGCTGGAGGGAAGGGTGCCAAATAAACCCTATAACATTTAAACTTCATCCTAATTTATGCACAGTAAGTCTCTCAAATAAACTAGAAAAGGATCAGAATTACCTCTTTTTTGTACATTAATACCAACCCTTACAGTAATAAATTTTCAATAATATTTGTTGTTCCCTGGGGCTTGAACCCAGGGCCTGGGTGCTGTCTGTCCTTGAGCTTTGTTGCTCAAGGATGACACTTTATCACTTCAGCCACAGCTCCACTTCTAGCCTTTTTTTTTTCTTCTCTATTGTGAAAGTGAAGTACAGAGGGGTTACAGTTTCATATGTAAGGCAAGTACATTACTTATCCAACTTGTTACCTCCTCCCTCACTTTTCCCCCATCTCCCCCCTCCCGAGGTCCCTCCCCCCTTATGAGTTGTACGGTTGGTTTACCCTAATTGGTTTTTGTAATTCTCTTTTTACCCTTTGTCTTTAATTTTTGGTATTCCCTTTCCTTTCCCTAGTTCCAATACACGTCTATACAGTATCTGGAGAACTAAGATCAGTTACAGTAATAGCAGGAGTAAAACCACAGGAAGGGAATATGAGAGAACAAAAGGTATGGTATGTTGAAATTAACTACAGGAATTATATAGCACTCGTTTCCATAACATGGAGTTCATTTCACTTAGCATTATCTTATGTGTTCATTTGGGCATGGCTATTGAGATGTTGTGCTCTTCTGCTATGACTTTGAGATGAACTAACTATTCCCTATGAGGAAAACCATAGGGTTTGTGTTTCTTTGGGTCTGGGTCACTTCACTTAGTTTGATTTTTTTCCAAGTCATTCCATTTCCTTATGAATGGGGCAGTATCATTCTTTCTGATAAATCCAGCCTTTATTTTTGTTAGTTAATGAGAGCTAAGAATCTCATGGACTCTCTTTCCCTGACTGGCTTCAAACTGCATTCCCCAGATCTCAGCCTTCTGAGTAGCTAGGATTACAGGCATGAGCTACCTTCACCCAGCCTTCAATAATAATTTTTATTAATTAATTCATCAATAAGAATGTTTTTCTTACAGTCCCCCCAAAAGCCAAATGACTTCATATTTTTGAAAGTATCATAGCAATGGATAACTCATAAATCAAATGTAGTATTAGAGAAAAAACATAGTTGGTCACCTTGAGTAACTTTCCTTAGCTGCCCACTAAGGTTCCAAGGAAGATGAATTTTTCAGTGTGTGTAGCAGTGTAACTTTTTTAAACTGTGATGCAGATTTTTTCATTTAAAATGCAAGCTTCATCTTTAGAAAAGACTACCTAAATCTTTCTTTCAAAGCAACTAAGCAAGCATCCATTCAACTGCACATTATATGCAAGTTATTTGAAAACAGCCAAAAGTGCTACATCAGCTACAAAAATGATTCAGGTTCACAATGTGTAACTTCTGAAATAGGTTGGGTGCCAAGCAGAGTTGTCTTTTCTGGCTTTCTGGCTAAATAAAGGGAGACCTTACTAGGATTACAAGGCTATACATGTTCACAAGCTTGTCCCTAAATGAATGCTATTATGTGAGAATGAAAAGTTATGGTTATTTAATTCCATAATATTTCTTTGTGGCAAATAACTTGTAAAAATGGGTGCAACAAAGATAAAAATAGGACCATAAGAAAATAATACTAGCAACTCAGGAAGATCTGAGGATCTAAGTTCTAAGCCAGCCCTGGCAGGAAAGTCTGTGAAACTCTTATCTCCAATAAAAACTACTCTGAGTGCTGGGATGTAGCTCAGTGGCAAAGCACTTGCCTAGCAAGTGCAACGTCCTGGGTTTGATCCTCTGTACCAAAAAAAAAAAAAAAAGGACAAAAAAAAATACAGTTAAAAACTACTCTGAAAAAGCCAGAAGTAGTGCTGTGGCTCAAGTGCTAGAGCACTAGCCTTGAGCAAAAGAAGCTCAGGATCAGAGCCCAGGACCAGAAAAATAAAAATAAAAATAAGCATCACATGTCTTAAAGCTCAAAGTTCTATTTCTCATGTCAAGTCAAGCTTTAGCAAATAGCTATCATTTCTTAAACACCATAAAATCTGGAGAATAAGAGTGCCTTTGAGTCAATTAGACAATATGAGCCTCTTTGACACATAAAACCTGAAATTTCACAGGATGACATCACAGAGGATGGTTATTTCTCCTTCAAAGTTCATGGAGAAGTAGATGGCGGGAATTCACACAGCCAGCCATTCAGGTATGGCTGAAGCTGCCTGTCAGTCATCTCAAAGGTCAATAAGCAGCCAGTAGGTGGAGCAAGAGGGAGAGCATGACATCCCAGTGTTTCTGGGTTAAGTAAAGAATAATGTCCCTCAGTTCCATGTACATTCTCTTGGTTTAAACTCAGTACCAGTCACAACCAAATGAGAGAGAAGCTGGAAAATGTGGTGTAGCTATGTGCCAATGAGGAAAGGATATGGTGTGCAAACAGTTTCAGGAGACTGAGGTTTAAAGCCAGTCTCATCAGAAAAATCTCCAAAACAACCAGCAAAAAGGAAGGTATGGAGATGTGTCTCAAGTGTTATAGTCACGCTGCCCAGCTCAAACACCAATGCCAAAGAAGGAGAGGAGGAGAGGGGACAGGAGGGGAGGAAAGGAGAAGGAAAGGGGAAAGGACAGGTGGAAAGAAAATGAGAAGATAGGGAGGGAGAGAGGGAAGGAGGGATGGAGAAGGCAAAAAGGAAGGAGGGAGGGAAGAAGAAATAAAGAAGAACAACTACAAAAAAAAAAACAGCAACAAAGACTGTCTTATGGCAAGATAGTTTGACTTTTCCAGAACTTTCATTTTTTTATTCATGCCCCCATTCTTGCTCTTGTGTTAGATATGTCTACTCACATAGCATTTGATTAAAGAAAGAATCATAAAATACAGAAATGAGAGACAGAGCAAAAAAATTTGTGCAAGTTGATGCTTAGAAGTTTGTGGGCCAACTTGATTTGCTAATATCCAGTCCATGCTTCTGTAGAGAAGAAGAGGGGGAGTTCACAATCCACAAACCAATTTGTGTTGTTTCTGCAACACTGCAAAAGAGCGACTCATGAATATGCTAATGAAATTGCAATGAGAGTTTTGGCTCTATTTCATCACCTCAACTAGATTAGAGAGTAATAACACTATGGGTTTACATGTCTTCAGAAACTGCTGTGGTAGTAGAAAAAAATTGGATCTGTGATATTTATAATGCAACAAAAATTACAACCGTGCTACAATAAAATAATGATAATTATTTTCTATGTAAGTAATACTTTGAAGCACATACAATAGTTCAGTAGTAAGGTCTTCCATCATTTTCTGTTTCTGGTGACTAGGGTTCTTGTGAGTCTAATTTTGTGAATGGGCTCACACCTCAGTATCTACTTTCCCAGGAAAAAAAAAAAAACAGATAAACAGTAAAAATGGAAATACCAAGGGAATTTTTTTCCTTTTTGGGGGGAGGTAGCCAGTTGTGGGGCTTGAAATGGAGAGCTGATCACTGTCCCTGAACCTCCTTGTGCTCAAGGCTAGCACCCTACCACTTGAGCCACAGCGCCACTTCTGGTTTTTGAGTGGTTAATTGTAGATAAGAGTCTCCTGGGGTGGGCTGGGGATATGGCCTAGTGGCAAGAGAGCTTGCCTCGTATACATGAGGCCCTGGGTTCGATTCCCCAGCACCACATATACAGAACACGGCCAGAAGTGGCGCTGTGGCTCAAGTGGCAAAGTGCTAGCCTTGAGCAAAAAGAAGCCAGGGACAGTGCTCAGGCCCTGAGTCCAAGGCCCAGGACTGGCCAAAAAAAAAAAAAAAAGAGTCTCCTGGGAACTTTTTTGCCTGGCTGGCATCAAACCATTATCCTCAGATCTCAGCCTCCTGAGTAGCTAGGCGTGTAGGCATGCGCCACCAGCACTGGCAGGGAAACCATCTTTTAATGGAATAGCATTAAGATATATTTTTAGAGATCTGAAGAGGACTCAGAACAATCTTTTTTACCTTTAGCATCCAAGTTTCAAATGGAACAGCCAAATTATTTCTCAGTACCCTGGGACTGCCCCATGGATGAAAACCAATTGAAAAGTATATGAACTGAGTGTGGTGGTTCCTACCTGTTACACAGCACTGGGGAGGCTGAAGCAGGAAATCTTTTCATTCAAAGCCTGATCAGGCTCCACAGGCAAGCTCCAAGCAAGACTGATTCACATAACAAAACCCTGTCTCAAAGAACCAGTAAAAGAAGAAAAGTCCATGGGAATCGTGTCTTCAATAAGCAGGGAGCTATACACAGACCAAAAGATTGAAGACTCATGAAGCATGCCCAAACCACCAAGAGGGAACTAAACTTTCTCTCTAAACAGGACCCACAGTGCAGAGTCAGATGGTTTGTCCAGACCCACCCCCTGCCACGTGGGGTCCCACACTCTGCCACCAGCTCCCAGGTGGAAGACGCCATTGCAGTTTACAAAAGGTAATCCAGAAGAGCACAGACTCCTCAGAGATGAGGACACTGCAGCTCCTGTGGACCAAGGAGGCTGCTGACTCCCTTACTTCCCTGGCACATTCCAAGAAAAGATACTCAGGCTTCTTTTAGGTCATTCAACCAAGAGAGAAGAAATGGTTCTTCAGATTATTTAGTAATAACCTGCTGTTTGTTAAGAAATATACAGCCCACAAATTGTTTCATGTCTACTAGCTTATGAAATAACCTCTACCCATTAGTATGAGGCTAGACACTCATTCATGTAGGATATTCAACAAAATGACATGCGCCTTCTCTTCTTCTCATGTGTCCAATCAATGTATCGTTGTCAACACAACACAAAGTAATGTGACCCCCCCCCTTGTGCCACATTCAGAGTACTTGACCCAGAATGGCTTCTGAGGATAGTTAGGTAGTGTCACATGAAGAAGATTTTGTTTATAAAGGAGTTTGTTAGCTAGGCCCCAATGGCTCATGCTTCTATAACCCTAACTACTCAGGAGGCTGAGAGCTAGGATCTCAGCTCAAACCCAGTGCAGGGAGAAAAGCCACAAGACTCCATCTTGAAAATAGCAAGCAGAAAATGGGGCTGACAAAGGAAATGCAAACAACTCTGAGATTCCATCTCACCCCAGTTAGACTGGCCAACATTTTGAATTTGAAAAACTACAAATGCTGGCAGGAATGTGGGAGGAAAGGAACCTGACTGCCCCACTACAGAGGAATGGATCCAGAAAAGGTGGGGCCTGTATACAATGGAATTTTACACAACCATTAGAAAGAATAAAATAATGTCATTTGCAGGGAAATGGATGGAACTAGACAAATCATGTTAAGTAAGGTAAGCTAAAGTCAGAGAGACAAACAGCACACGTTCTCTCTGATGCTTAAAAGTTACATCTAAAACTCACTAGGCTATGAAAAATTACAAGGGATTCTAGATATTCACATACAGTGAGACCAAAAGAGGAGAGTCTTAGAAGAGAATCACAAAGATGCAATGCCTGAGCGCCTCCTCGTACTTATATAAAATAACCTACATCCTGAAATAGACTCCTAACATATGTAAACTAAAGACTTTTTGTTTTGTTTTGTTTTTCTGATGATTCTGTATTCATTACTTATATACGTTGTATCCACATGTATATCTGCTGGAGGGTGGGGGAGGGCACAAAACTCAAGGAAAAGGGTGAAAAAGTGCTGCAGTGGAGTGCACTGGATATTGATGAAAGTGAACTATATACACCTCGAGGGTGGAAATGGGAGGGAGAGAATAGGAGGGTGAGAGGGAACAGATGACACTGTACAAAAGGAAACTTTCTTATTATCTGACTCATGTACATGTAACCCCTCTGTACATCACCTCTATAATAACAATAAAGTAATTTTTTAAGCAGGGCTGGAGATGCAAGTAAAGTGGTAAGCCAAGCAAACTCGAGGCACTAAATGCAAACCTCAGTTTGTTAGGATTTGAGAAAGTAATTCATTATATAGATATATGTAAAAACCAACAAGCCAGCCCACCCTCTAATGTCTTTTGTTTAGATTATAGGCTTCCAGTATCGACGTTATAACAATTTAAGCATTCCTATTGGCAAAAGCAGTGGAAGTGCTAGCATTCTTAGATCCCTAGGTAACTCTGTGACAAAAGCACAACAGAGGAAAGATAGTTTTACAGCTACTCAAAGTAAGATCCAAAGAAATATGGAGCTGCATTTATGATTTCAGTGGCTGGGTCCTCGGACATGTGTGTATATAGTTACCGACAGATGTTAGAGCCAGAGATAGAAACATACATACATACATACATACATGCATGCATACGTAGATGAGAAAGGAAACTACCAAAGAGGAAATTACCTTTCAGCATTGTGAGTTTATACTCACTTTGATCTTAAGTATACACTCAATGCTTCAGGAGAGATGTTAGGAGATGAGTTCTGGCTCAACCTTTTTTTTTCTGTTCTAGCTAATGTGTGACACACTGCTATCAAAAGCCCCTTTCTGCTGTGAAATTCTGTGAGAATCCTTGGCTTTGCCTCTGCAGACCCAGTCTCTAGAACCATAAACACAGTTCCACATTTCTTTTTTTCTGTTTTGTGCTATTCCTGGGAAGGATTGAGATCAGGGTATGGGCACTGTCTTTGAGCTTTTTTGCTCAAAATTGGCATTCTATCACTTGAGCCACAGTTCCATGCCCAGCTTTTTGGTGGTTAATTGCGGATAAGAGTCTCACAGACTTTCCTGTCCAGGCTGGTTTCCTGTCCAAGAGCCTCAGATCTCAGCCTCCTGAGTAGTTAGGATTACAGGTGAGAGCCACTAACATCTGGCTCTACATTTCTGTAGATCACATTTTGCATATATGTATACACACACACACACACACACACACACACACACACACACACACACACACACACACACCTCTCTTTCCCTGTTCTGCTTTTCTCACAGGAGTAATGTAAGGATGAGGGTACTGTTGCTGCATCTGCCAATCTGAAATGTTTGAGTTGTTGAAACACTGAACTAGGAGGCTTATAAGCTAAATCAAAAGATACTAAAAGGTGGGCTGAGTTAGTGACTTTTGCCTATAATCCCAACACTAGAGGCTAAAGCAGAAGGATAGTGAATTCAAAGCCAGCCTGGGCCATAGAGTAAGATCACCTCTCAAAGACAAAGAAAAAAGCAGGAGGCAGGGCAGAAGGAAGGACGGAAGAAAGGGAGAGATGAAGGAAGGAAGAGAGGTAGAGAAGGAGGGAGGGAGGAACAGAAACTGAAAGAATTATCTACATGTAAATTCTGTACCCTACTTTAATCTCTTTCCAGACCAGCTTCATTTGACCAAAACCTTCTTAGTATCAATGTGACTTTAAGAAATAAAGACAGGTGGGCTGGGAATATGGCCTAGTGGTAAAGTGCTCGTCTCCTATACATGAAGCCCTGGGTTCGACTCCTAGGTACCACGTGTATAGGAAAAACCGGAAGTGGTGCTGTGGCCTCAAGTGGCAGAGTGCTAGCCTTGAACAAAAAGAAGCCAGGGACAGTGCTCAGGCCCTGAGTTCAAGCCCCAGGACTGGCAAAAAAAAAAAAAAACACAAGCAAAGAAATAAAGACAGGTACTGTGACACACACCTATAAACCAACACTAAGACGGAGGCATAGGAATAGAGAGTTCAAGGTTAGCCTGAGTTGCACAGTGGGATTCCACTCAAAGAAAAAGAATAACTGAAAGTTAAAGATCAAAAAACTGACAGCAAAAAGTTATATGTAGAGGAGAAACAAGGGAGCAAAAATTAGGCATATGAAAGAGGAAATTTTTAAGTGTATACCTACAAAGGAAATTTCCAAAACATTTCAAACTTTTAATTCTAGTCAGATCATGAAATAAGTAGTAAATGTTTCTTCTGATGAAGTAACACTTTCTGAAAAACAGAATATAAATGGGATGTCACTTAACCAAACTGTTTATACATACTATGTGTGGTTCTTAGACTCTTCTTGTAGTGAATTCCTTAGAGAATCTCATGAAAGCTGAGGAGTCTTTCTCTAGAAAAATATACATGCATGTATTTTTGCACATAAATTCAGGACTCTGCTGAGGGAGAGAGGTGGACCATAGGTTAATAACTCTTGATTTATAGTGCTACTACCCAGTTTATAAAGTACCAGGCCTCTTGGATCAGAAGAGTCTAAATTTTCAGGGTGATTTACATAAATTTGCATACTTTTAATCTGCTCTACCTCTATGTTTATGAGATAAATTATTTTGTTTAACCTACCACAATAGTACTCAAATTCAATACCAGTGACATAATATATGTAAAATCCTTTCAGAGGATTTTTAGCCAATCAATTTAATCACATCTTACCAAGAAATCACAGTTAGGAACAACCTGACCAAAATGAAGATTGCTGTACCTTAGACTCTCATGCAGAAAAGCCAGAAACACCCTGGCTTGGCTTTGCCACCAAAAAAAAAAAAAAAAAGACACAGCCCTTTCCTGATATCTTCCATACCCCATTCCCATGAAGCCCTAGAATGTGATGAAACTGACCTTGTAGTTTATTTACTAACCATCAAAGCTATTGTTTCATTACCTTCAGAATGTAATGGTTATTTTATGAAGGCTCGTTAAATTTAATGAGATACAGCTGTGTTTATTGCCACCCTATAAAAGGGGGGGGGGGGGGACAACCATCTTCAAACTGACTCTTGCTTCTGTGGAGTACCAAAAATAAAATGTCAACTATCCCACTGTACTCAAAGCAAGTCACTTCAGAATTCACAAGTCACTTCTCGAGTTGAATTTGATTAGGCTCATTGTTGCCACTGTGCTTGTTACAACATTGCTATTAACAATAAAAGACAATTAGCAAATAATTACTGAGAGCCAGGCACTCAATGAGTAGGCATCAAGCATATTCTCTTAGTTAATTGAGTTATGCCCTAAGGCACATTGCTGAAGGAGGCACCATTTTTACCTCATTTGGAGGCCCAGTACAGTCTAAGGTTATAAGGTGAGCTGTGGCCTGATGAAAACACTAAAGGAAAAGCAAAGAAACAGCCCCAAGTCCCAAAGTGGAACCAGAAGCAAACCTGCTGCTCTTGCCAAGAGCAGCAGTCCTTGCTTTGTAGTTTCGTATATGTCACAGCTGGAGCATCTGTCTTAGAGCTCACCTGCACCCTGATCACCAGTCCACCAAGGGACTCAGAGCTGTAAAGACCACTTCAAGTAGAGTCCGAACATACAGAATTTACTGCCTCATGGCCCGAATGTTTAGAGTTGAAATCTTTACTCTTAGTAGTGGCTGAGTAACTATATATTTTGTATGTTACCTTCATAGGATATTTTAGGCTATCATATTTAATTAAAGAGAATTAAGTCCTATGTTGGTAGTTCCAGAATATGAGTGATGAATATATGCATTGCATTAAGTTTATCATTCAGAAAGAATTTAAAAAAAAAAAAAAAAAAAGGAGGCTGGGAGTAAAGCTCAGTGCTATTGTGCTTGCCTAGCATAAGCAAGGACTTCAGTTCTATCCCCAGGAAGGAAGGAACAAAGGAAGAAACGAAGGAAGAAAGGAAGGAAGGAAGGAAGGAAGGAAGGAAGGAAGGAAGGAAGGAAGGAAGGAAGGAAGGAAGAGAAAGCAAGGAATGAAAGGAAAGAAGAGATAAAAACAAGTTAGAATTTTATTTTGAACTCTGGCAGGCCTTGTGTTCAAAGCTTGTTCTCTACCTAAGCCACAGCTTCACTTCTGGTTTGTTTTGTTGTTGTTGTTTGTTTGTTTGTTTGTTTTGGGAGAAGGGATGTTTGGGTTGTTTTTTTGTTTGCTTGATTTTGCTGGTTAATCGGAAATAAGTGTGTCTTGAATTTTTTTGCCCAGGCTGGTTTTGAACCATGATCCTCAGATCTCCTGAGTAGTTAGGCTTACAGGCATGAGACACATACATACATACATACACACACACACACACACACACACACACACACACACTACTTTAGAGAACACAAACTATTTTATTCAGGAGCCCTGAGGACGTATTTAACACATTGCTTAATCCAGGAACTAAGAAAAAATATTCATACCTTTCAGTTGCCAAACAGAACTCCCTGATTTAGTTATGGAGATCAAATAGGATATTCATTCAGTTCTATTGGCTGTCGTATATTTTATGGGACAGTTTTCATTAAATATTGTCATCATCATATTCCATACTTGGTTCTTACATTTCTAGTTTAGGTACAAAATATGTCACTATTCTTACACACATGTTTTAAACTTTCTAAAAGACAACCGATTGCAAATTAAGATGAAAAGGAGTGGATGCTTTTACAGGATAAGGAGTGTGGTTCATAGAGGCCCTGAGTTTGCATCCCCATCCTACTCCTCATCTTGGACCCTCTTTGAGCCTCATTTAGTAGCCTTCTCTGTAAAATGGGAACAGAACAATTCTTACTCTGTAGGGTCTTTGAAAATGAGACAGAATATGTTACATAGCATATGGTCCAGAATAGGCTCACAAGAAATAACAAACTTTCCTATGGAAAACTGAAAACTTGTATTCACAAAGAGCTATTTTTACCATTCTGAGAAATGAGCTAGAATCTCTAAGGAAACTTTGAAAGATAATGTAATCTTGTCTGTGCTTATTTAGATGAAGTTGAGTAAAAGTCTATTCCTGTTTTAATGCAGTGATCTAATTAACCTTTTGCCAGTATTAAAATGACCTTGAATTGGTCTTGTGACCTCAAATACTTAATGTTGTTGACTTTAAACAGGCTTTTTGGGGGTGGTCAGAAATAGCATCTGGTGAAATGAGCAAAAGGTCAAATTCATTTACTTTGTAATAAATAGCAAATACATTTTACATTCGCTGCTTACAAATAGGAAGAATAGCAGAAAATTCATTTGTCTGAGCAAGAAGGCAAGATATTTCCTAAGGAGTTCAGAATAAATCAAAAAATTCCAAAAAGAATCAAACATTGGTTTGGGGTCTCGCATCACCTATTTTATACTACGAAGAGATTAAATTATTCATTTTTATAAACTAAAGAAATACATTTCCAACTAACATGAAAATGAAGTAAAGATGAATCTAATTAAACAACACCGATTTATCATCATAAACCTTCCAGTGTCAGGCAAAGAAATCACTGAGCTACAGTGAAATGGAAAAGATAAATGTAGCTTGTGAAAATGTCACAACTGAGGGACTGTATGAGTTCTAAAACTCTTTCTTGTTTTACAAATGCTTATGCTTCAAAACTCCAAACTCTAGTGACATCTTTCACATTTCCCACAAACTTTAGGGTGAATAACTTGGTCATTTTAGCAATAGATGCACATTGAGAAGATTAGTTGCAAAATAGAATCCTAGCCATAAACACTACTGCATTGTTTTAATCAAAACCAATAAATAACAACCGATCTGATTTTGTGATTTTGTGTGCCTTTTATTGAAATCTTAGTGAGTTGGGTTTTGTTTTAGTAGATTACTAGTATAGCAAAAAATCCTTCTATTTGTGTCACTCTAAACTGAGGGACTGTCTCTGGTAAGAGTCATAATTATTTCTGAGGTAGAAGAAGTAGCCATATCTTTTTATTTAGCAATTCCATTCATCAACTTACACGTTCATTTCTGTCTGGACAGGACAGCAAAAGGAAGGCACAGAAACATTCAGAGAGACTGTTAATATGTGTGCCGTCTGAAGTCTTTATTCAAAATAAAATCAGGTTCAAATGCCTGCCTGTCCAATAATGTTAAGAAGGATTTATAAGGCATCTCCTTATTGAAAATATATCCAGCAGTCTTGCTTCCCTATAACAATTGTTAAGCTATTTAGTCAATATTTGGCTTCTGTACATAGATAGCTACCCACATTATGCAGAACCACTTTATGCCTCTAGTGATCACATACAGCCTCAGTCCACCTCATATTCCTCTCAGTTCAAATGTTTACCTCCACAGCAGGCTCATTCGTTGTCATTTATATCAGTTATTGGCTACAAGCTGAACATTCTGATCACTCCATTATTAATTTTCAATTGTCTCAGATCTTGTCCCATTCTTCAATTGGTGTTTCAAAGCCTAAGCCATTTCTTCCTACAAAAATCAAGTCATAAATGCCAATTATTTACAGACCATTATCATTTGTAATGTCCTAATTATTTTACATAATCAATAACATCAAGTTTTTTTTTCTTAGGGACTTTCTGTTTATTTACATTTTATTCTGCACATGTCAGTTTCCATCAAGAGCAAGACCAATTTTCTTGCTCTCAAGACAATCTTAATTCACCATAAATCTATGTGTGTTCACTATGCAGTTGAACCCAGTTGCTTAAGCTGATAGAACCCTGGGTCCCATGTCTTGTTGTGCAAAACAAGACTTAAGTAGAACTCCAAATGCTACCCTGTACATGACCATGGTGACTGCCGGTTGTGTTTGATTTTATTGTTGTTATTTTTGCAGAAGTCTCTGTTTATGATGTGATGCATTTGGGCCTGAGCACATTAGCTGCATTATTCATTGGGTACATTTGTCAGAACATGCATGTGTATAAAGAACTAATGATCCATATTAAATTAATGGCGCTATAAAAAAGAAAAATACTCCATACAAGCGGCTATGTCAGAAATTACAGACTTTGATAAACCATAGAAAGGACCTAATCAGATGAAGCATTGGACTGTTCTGTCTCCAAAATTACATTTCTAGAAATGTACTTGTACACAATGTTGGTTTTATTAAAACAAATTAATTCAGTCATTAAGGAATCATAAGGCAAGTGTCTCATAAGTCAGGACCTCCAGTGTAACAAATTGATTAAATGACTGTGTAATAGTCTCTTTAAACAAATCTAGTGTAACAAGTTAATAGATCTGCTCAATTACCATGCTGGGGTGATGAGGATCTGAGCCTCTCTCATTAAATCTGGAAGATTGTTCTTAGTAGTTTTCCTACTTTTCTGTTTTCCTGGGTAGGCTCTGTTGTGTGTTGAACTTGGGTTTATTTGGGGGCTTCTGAAAATTGATTGGTCTCATGGCAATTAAAAATAAAAAACCGAATTTGATGCTGTTTACTTCTCTAGGCGGGTTGTCAGGTTCCCTCCATCTCCTTCTTTCCTCCTTCCTTCCCTTACTTCCAACCCCGCTCCCTCTCCCCTTCCCGCCCCCAACTGCCCCACCCCCAGCCCGGGCTGCTGTCGGCTGGTCTACAGGGCACCACCCAACCCCCACACCTAGATGGCTTTTCCCTAGCAAAATTTGAGCTAGGTGTTCTGACCGGGAAAACTTGGGCGCCCCTGAGCTCCGGGTGAGGGGGGGCGCGTGCGTGTTTGCCCCCAAGTCCGCAGCCTTGGTTCTCAGCCCCGGGCTGATTCCATTGGCCAATTTTCCTCGGATTCCATGCACGACGGGGACACTGGCCAGCCAGCCGAGGAGCCTTCCCAGGCCTACTTCGCTGCTTCTCCCCCTTCCCACCAAGCCTGGAAGGAATGAGGCGACTTAGACGTGGCCGTCTTCGGGGCTGGGAGAAGGGGGTCGGGGAGAGAGGGGGTGGGGGTGGGCGGTAACACCCGAAATCGCACTGTGTTGCCCTCGGAACAATCGGAATCCTCCCCTGTAGGGACGGAGGCGCGTGGAAACGGGTTGCCGACCGGGTCTGGAAGCTGGATCGGGGTTGAGACCGACCGGAAAAACGAACTCGGGACCGCCTCTTCCGAGGTGCGGGTGCGGGTGACCCTCTCTCGCCCGGAGGTGGGAAGGTGGGGGTGGGGGTGGGAATCTATTACCCCACTGCCATTTTGTTAAGTGTTTGCTCGGGCGCTATGACCCTACCACTTTATCTGTTGGTTTTTATTTTCTGAGTGCATGTTACCCATATGTTACTCTAATAGTTGCTATAATTCTTGAGCAATGGGGCTCGTATTTTACGAGGCTGAATTAAAAAGAATGCACTTTAATAAAAACCTGAGCAATACACTAATGGCCTGACATTGATGTATTTGCATAGAGATGAATTATACGGGCCCGCTTGACACGACTTTTAATAAATGATTGAGGACGTTATTATGGGGATGCACTTTGGTGCGTGTTAACAGGGTATTTTAGTGCATCCGTAGCCAAACCTGGGCGCAATACAGTCCCACGTAGAGGCGCGGGGTACTTTTCTGTCTTAACATCTCGTGACATTTATTGGGACCACACGGTCCCCGTATTACGATCTCAAGCTACATTTTTATTAACCAGCCATAACGTTAACTGTGAATGGAATCGGGAATTGAAAAGAAAAATGAGTCCCCTTCCATATACCCTCACCCACATTAGACATCAAGGTAGTCAATAATGATCATTTGATGCAGGTCCTCTCCTTGGGAGTTCACTGAGTGCTGGCGATGATCACATAGAGCTGGGCAAGAAAGGCTGGGCTGCGAGACGAACTGCTGACCAGCAGCCCTGAGAAAGCGATTTAGAAATTATCAGAGGAAAGCCGGCTGCTCATGCTTGCAAGCCTAGCTGCTCAGGAGGTTGAGATCGGAGGGCAGAGGTTCAAGGAAGGAAATGTCTGGGAGGTTCTCATCTCTAATTAAACACCAAAAACGCCGGAAGTGGAGCTGTGGCTCCAAGCGCCTTGACCAGAAAAGCTCAGGGACAGCACCCAGGTCCTGAGTTCAAGCCCCATGGCCATGAGAAAAAACTAATAATAAAGGAAAAGAAAAGAAAAAAAAAGACGTTATCAGCGGAAAGCCAGGCGCTGGTGGCCAACGCCTGTAATCCTAGCTACTCAGGAGGCTGAGATGTGAGCTTCAAAGCCAGGCAGGGCAGGAACACACGTGAGCCTCTCACCTCCAACCCACGAGCCAAGGAGTCAGAAGTGGAGCTGTGGCTCAAGTGGTAGAGCCGCTGGGCTTTAGCGGGGAAAACTAAAGGACAGTGCACAGACCCTGAGTTCAAGCCCCAGTATTAGCAAATACACAGAGGGCAGGGGAAGGGGGAGGAGACCAGAGAAGGAGAAGGAGATATAAAGGAAAGAGAAAAGAAACTGTCAGCGGAGGTGGAGGTATGCGGGGAGCAGGTCCGCCCAGGTTTGGGGTGCTCAGATTCCTCGCGGTCCCTAGGTACTTCAGGGCACAGGCAAGCCCTTGCTTGCGTGTGCATCCTTCCGCGTGAATTTCCTTTCGCCATGTACACCCACTAGGTCGCAGAGCACAAATAAGCAGCATGAAATGTATCCCTAACGAAGGCGACCCTGCTTCCCCTCGGTCTGGCCTCGGGGCGCCGTGGAAGCGCCCTCGAGTGCGGGGTGTCTAGGCGGGGCAGCAGCGCGCGCGACCCTGACCCACGCACGGCGGGTGCAGAATCTGTCCCTCTGCCGCGGAGGGTGGAGCGCGGAGCCGGGGAGCTCCTCCAGAAGCCTCCCAGCTCGGGGTGTGCGGAGGCCACGGCGGCGGCCGGCGGGTGGAGCCGGGGCGTGGCGACCCCCTGAGGGCCCGGGCCGCTGGAGGAGGGGCTCCCCGCGCTCGGCGCGCCGGTCGGGAGCCGTGGGGAGGTGGGGGTGGCCTCCACGCCAGCCGCGCCGGGGCGTGGGGCGTCCTCGCCGGGCGCCACCCTCCGCCCGGGCCTCCCAGGCTCTGCTGGAACAGATGTTTTTGTTCCTCGCGGGAGATTCGTAACTGATGTTCCAGACAGCTGGTGGACGGCGCTAGCAACCTGTAACTGTTCTAGAACATACCTGGTGGGAGCGGAGGAAGGGGCGGAGGGTGGGGGGGGAGTGGAATGGGCAAAGGACAAATAAATTAAGCTGTGTGATTATGAGGACACCCGTGTGTGAACACTTCTCTGAAGACATCCCGTACAGCATTGAAAAACAAACAAACAGAAACTACCAGAACCAGCATTGCTTTATTACAATTTCAGTAAAGAACCAAGCACGGGGAGGAAAAGGCTGGAAATTACTCTCCGGAAACCCGCACAGAGGAAGAAGAGGGCCTTGTCTATGTGCCGTAGCTCCAACGACCTCGGGAGTTCTCCAAGCACTGGGCCCTTCCCTGAGCTGGGTGGCCAACCACCTGCTATGTTACAGGTTCGAATTCCAACCGGGGCCTTCTGGGGAAATGGCCACCCTGGCCACGCGAACTGGCGTTGTCGTTCCTGCACTTCCTGCAGGGGGGCAAGCGGCCTCGGTGGCCACATCCCGGGCGCCTGAGACACGTGCTCTACCTTCGGGGGGTGCACCTGGCATCTGGGGCTAAGGCTAGGTCCCCTAAGCTTGGGCTAAAGCTAAGGAGATGAGGAAAGGCACGCCCCAAATTACTTCTTAGCAGAGCTCCACCATCAACCAGGTGCTTTCCTGAGAGCGCTATGGGCAGTGATGAGCCAGGACTCCGGGGGTTCTAGAGCCCTCTTGCCCAGGGGAAAGGAGTGCACTGGTAAGAATGGTCCTGGGGAAAGGTGCTGCCCAGGGATCTGACGGGTGGGGCAGGTGGAACCACGCCTCCCACCTGCGGCACACGCCCACGATCCCAGCCACACCTTTACCCGGGTGTACCTTGGATCCTAGGCGTAGCTCACTAGAGAACATGCAAAGAAACGGAAGAGGAGGGAATGGAGACACTTCTGAATTCTCCATTATCTCGCTCCCAACAGCAACTGGAATGCTTTTCCAAGTTTCATCAGGTGCAGAAACGAGTTCCCTAAGAACTGCCATGATCTGCCGTTCAGTGGCTGTGTTCTAACTCCGTCCAAATAGTACAGATAGACAGAATGCAAAGGAGTGACTATGCCAAACATGTTCTATAAAGTAAGGGCCAATAGATGACAAAAGGCAGACGCCACAATCGTGCTTCTCCCCGATAGCAAGGGCCTTTGGGAAAGTTGGAGGACCTGCAGCCTCCCTACGTTTACTGCGGCTGCAGTCCCTTCCGGAGGAGACAAAGGACAATGGAGACATCCGCGGGTGTGGCACCCTAATGGTTTAAAGGTCTCCCTAAGAAAACTAACTCCAATGCAAGCATCCAGTGGACTCCAAGGACCTCAATCCTAGCAGTCACCCAAGGAGGGAATCCAACCACCAGATCCTCTCCTCTGGGACAGCAAAGAGCTATCTCTCCGAGTCAGACAGCCTTTTTCAGTCCAGCGAAAAGGAATTTGCCTCTCTGCTAGTATTGGGGGGAAGAGGGTGTACTATTTCAAGGGAGCCTTGTTTGTGCAGAGACAGAATCTGCGAAAGAGCTTCTTAAGAGAAGCTAGCTTTCTGGCCAGCTGAAAAAGACCAGGCTAAATAAGACCGCCTAGATCAAGCTCTGTGTGTGTGTGTGTGTGAGAGAGAGAGAGAGAGAGAGAGAGAGAGAGAGAGAGAGAGAGAGAGAGAGAGAGAGAGAGAGAGAGAAAGAGAGAGAGAGAGCACTGGAGACCACCCCAGTGTGATCTGCATAGGAGTAAGGGGGGATCCCTCTGGAATTCCAAGGGACTGGCCATGCTTGCTGGGCTTTTTCTAGGCTATCCTTCATGGTGGGGTGGCTCTTGCCTTAAGTTCTCACTGTAGAAAATATAGTGCAGAGGATTGAAAAGACCATGCCTTTACAAATGGAAGGGCATGGAGCCCCTGGGGATACTGAGCACCTTGTTTAAGAGAAACGTGGAGTCAAAGAAATAACTTAGGGGCAACCTTGGCCAACAGGTAAGATGGAAACTGACTTCAGCCTCCTACCAAAGCTCTCCCCATCTTCATCAGGGTCTGTGCCAGGCACCCCACACCTGACACATACTCCAAAAATCAGTTGCCCACACGGTCCCTGAATTCAGATGTCTCGGGCACTGTAGTGTGATGCAGATATTGAGGGTGGTCCATAGATGTTCCTAATCTTAGAGCATGAAAATCCTGTGAAGTAGGAACCCAGAGTTAAAACACATAAGAGTCCTAATATTTCTGTATGCATCAGTACTGGGACTTGAACTCATGGCCTCATGACTCTGATTGGGTTTTTTCACTAAGGCTAGAGCTTTATCACTTTAATCATACCTCCACTTTATATATTTATTGATATAAGCCCAAATCTTTGTCCCAAAGAAAATATTGCTGGAAATCTAAGTTTGACATTACAGATTCTCTGATGGGCTCAGTGAAAGACACGAATCTCCACTGCAATGTATATTGTAAGTGGCCAGTTTATGATTCTTGTTCTGATTTATTTCTTAATGCACAATTATAGCGCAACTGGCTTGTGAAAAGTACCATACGTTACGTAGTGATTTTACTAAAAGTTTATGTTTTAAAGTAACTATATTTTCAATGAATTTTAATGAATGTTTTTTAAATAAACCCTCTGTGAGACTGGGTGCTGGTGGCACATGCCTATAATCCCAGCTACTCGGGAGGCTGAGATATGAGGACCATGGCTCAAAACCAGCCAGGCAGGAAAGCTCATGAAACTCTTCTTTTAACTTTAATTTTTATTGCCTTTATAAAGGTGATGTAGGGGTTACAGTTCCATAAATCATGTAAAGAGTACATTTCTATGTACTATTTCTCACTCTCTCCCAGTTCCCCAGCCCCCAGGTTGTATAGGTCAGTTTCAACATCGTGTTTAGTGAGTAATACTGCTGCATTTGTGCACCCTTTGTCCTTCCATTTCTATGCCTCATGAAACTCTTATCTCCCACTTACTATCAAAAATGCAGGAAGTGGAGCTGGCACTCAAGTGGTAGAGTGCTAGCATTGAGAAAAAAAAGTGCATAAATGAATGTATTAAAATATCCTCACTTGGTCTTCAATTTCACCTAAAGAAAATCTTGATATTGAACTCCTTCATTTTTTACTTAAGCCATGCCTATGTGTTTGTAACAGCCATTTGTCAGGTGCTTACATATTTTGTAAGATATAGAAGAGATGCCTGTAAACCTGAAAAGTCATTCTCTCGTTCCAGATGGGGAAGACAGAGAGGGTTGCATTAAAGGTTTATTTCATATATATTAACTTTACCAAGGAGCTGTAATATTTCCATACACACATACAAGTTACTTTGATTAATTCACCCCATTACTGCTTCTTCTCTCCTCTCCCCTATTTTTTTTTATTTTTTTCTTCTCTATTGGCAAGGTGAAGTAGAGGGGGTTACAGTTTCATATGTAAGGCAAGTACATTTCTTTTTGTTTTGTTTTGTTTTTGTTGCCAGTCCTGGGGTGTGGACTCAGGGCCTGAGCACTGTCCCTGGCTTCTTTTTGCTCCAGGCTACCACTCTACCTCTTGAGCCACAGCGCCACTTCTGGCTTTCTCTATATATGTGGTGCTGAAGAAACGAACCCAGGGCTTCATGTATGGGAGGCGAGCACTTTACCACTAAGCCATGTTCCCAGCCCCCTCTCCCCTATTTTTAAACACTTTTTTTGTGGGCTTCAGCTTTCAAAAGTATATATATAAAGTACTTCAGTCATCTAGGTCCATACTTTTTTCTAGTAACTTCAAGAAAATGGATGTGAAATTCCTTATCACACACACTCATGAAGAAGAAATATTCCTGAGTACCCATCATGCCAGGCTCTGCAATGGCTACAAACCACATAGTGTCAACAAAGCACATGTGGGTGTGTCCCCTTGCAGACAGACTGTTCTAGGTTTCGGTGTTCCAAAAGCCCTGTCCAGTAAGTTGTCACCTATTCTAGCCTTTCGGGTTTGTCTCTGAGCATAGCTTCCTCCCGGATGAAGTAACACAGCGCTGTGCAGTTTAAAAGGAAAGTGTCCACCTGGCTATCATCATAATCCTTCCAGGTAAGAGAACATGGGTACCTGCCTCCCAGTCACCTAAGTGTGCTGAAAGCCGGGTCCTTGAAGACATCGTCTCTGCCTTGCTTTCTCTCTAGTGGAAGTGCATGACAATGTGCTGAGTTCATCTTTCTCAGAGTCATGTTTCTCTCAGTACCATGGCAGACAATGAGATTGCTCTGAATCCAGAAAAGCCCAAGTCTTGAAGTGTATTTTCTTTTTTAAAAATGGGTTTTCTAGCTTCTTGACGTCTCTCTGCTTAGGTTATATTTGGTAGCGATGTGCAACAAGTTGGTAGGTGGACAAAGAGAAAAGGCCTTTTTTTCTGCCTACCAACTTCAATTGGCAAGTAATGGCTGGGCTCACACAGTCTGCAGGATCTTGCCTCATCAAAAGTTAGGGAACTGGGCTGGGGATATAGCCTAGTGGCAAGAGTGCCTGCCTCGGATACACGAGGCCCTAGGTTCGATTCCCCAGCACCACATATACAGAAAACGGCCGGAAGCGGCGCTGTGTCTCAAGTGACAGAGTGCTAGCCTTGAGCGGGAAGAAGCCAGGGACAGTGCTCAGGCCCTGAGTCCAAGGCCCAGGACTGGCCAAAAAAAAAAAAAAAGTTAGGGAACTTAAGAGCGGTCTTGTGCTCTTCTAAGAGTTTACTGCCTCCCTCCCTCCATCCGTCCATCCACAGGGTCTACAGCAGCACTGGTCACCCACTCTCTTTTATACCAGTTGGGTTTTTGGGTTTTTTACATTCTCAGAAATAAAATCACAATCACAATTGTCACAAGAAATGCTGAGAGCAAATTTCCAAACACTCAGCCTGAACATAAAGTTCAAGATCCCACGTGTGTGTGTGTGTGTGTGTGTGTGTGTGTGTGTGTGTGTGTTTCTTAGCTTCTAAGCAGGAAGAGGAAGTGTGTCTCTGGCTTGAAGAAAATATTCTTGCTGGGCCATGAAGCCTCATCAGCTCCTTTCTGAGTCTGAGACTGCTTCATGGGAAGATGGGCATACAAAGCAATTTCACGCCCATCCTATGGGCTGTAATATCACATCAACGCCTGCATTTAGGTGTACCTTTGCCACTTGAGTTTTACAACTTTTGTGAGTCAGCTCTTACAATTAAGATGATTCTGTGGAGAATCCATAGAATACTGTTGAAGGGTTGACTTGCCTGGGGCTCAGGTGTCAGCAGGAACTAGAAGCTAGTAGTAGGGCTCTAGGCTTCTGGCTTTGCTAAAGTTAAGCAGCACCAGGCCTTCCTGTCACAGCCCTGGGATAATTCTGGTGGCATTTTCAGATAACTTAAGTAGTTATGAAAGAGGTTTTCCTCAAGAGTCTTTACCTTTAATATACTACTTTTCCTCCTGAGAACAAAGATAACTCTGTTAGATTCTTAGTTACCTTCACTATGTGACAAATTACTTGAAAAGTTAATGGTGTAAAACAATAAACCTTTTATTATCTCTGCAGTTTCTGCGGGTCAGGAATCCTGGAGAACTCAGCTGTGTGATGCTGTCTTGGTGACTTACACATTAGGCCCCAATGCTGGCCTAGGCCATGGTCCTTCAAAGGCCTTCAGGGAGGGGAATGGGTAGAGCATATGCCTGTAAATTTTACCTACACTCCTTGCAAATTAGGCAAGTTGAGCAGAGGTCTCAGATCCTGGCCAGATAGACTAGTTCATAGGACCACCTGAGTAAAGAAAACAAGAGGCTGACTTCCCCAAATTGAACACTTTATGAAAAAACAAGGAGAAAAAACGGTGTGTGTGTGTGTGTGTGTGTGTGTTGTACTAGCAGCAGCAGCAGTAATACTGGTCCTGGAGCTTGAACTCAGGGTCTGGACACTGTCCCTGAGCTCTTCAGCTCAAGTCTAGTGCTCTACAACTTTGAGCCATAGGGCCACTTCTGAGATAAGAGTCTCACAGACTTTCCTGCCTGGGCAGGCTTTGAACCACAATCTCAGCCTCCCTAGTAGCTAGGATTACAGCCATGAGCCACCTGCTCCTGGCACCCCTGTGTGCATCCCAAGTACTCTATTACTTGAACTACAGCTCCACTTCTGGCTATTTGATGATTAATTGCAGATAGGAGTCTGATGGCCTTTTATGCTCCAGTACCTTCGGACCACGATCCTCAGACCTCAGTCTACTGAGTAGTTAGGATTAAAGGCATGAGCCACTAAGACCAG
Organism: Perognathus longimembris pacificus; assembly: GCF_023159225.1. Classification (NCBI taxonomy): domain Eukaryota; kingdom Metazoa; phylum Chordata; class Mammalia; order Rodentia; family Heteromyidae; genus Perognathus; species Perognathus longimembris. The sequence continues at coordinate 18,500,215 of NC_063176.1, read as the reverse complement.
ACGAGCTTTACTTTCCATGAGCAATAAAACCATATTTAGGAAGATGATGATTAGGCTTCATGTATAAAAAGGAATGTTTAGAAGTACTTAAAAAATAAAAATTGTCTCAATTAGTGAGGCTTTAAGTTTCACATGAAGAAAAACAACTTCTTTTTTCCATTTTCCCTTTTATGACTTTCCCTTGGTGGAGGATCTATTCTGCTCAAGATAGCAGGGCTAAAAGGAACCTTAGGACAGGTCTTTTCTGTAGCCATGTCGGCTGTTATTGATGATGGTGGTTAAGACTGCTACAGCTCACTGTGTACCAGGTACTGGCCTAAGAACTTTAGTTCATTCTCCCAACAACTATTACCATCTTTGCTTTATATAGGCCATGGATGAGGCACACAGAGGTCAAATCTGAACCAAGATCACATAGTTACCGGTTAAGCTGTGATTCAGACCAGAGTTCTCCTCAGTTGCTCTACAACTTTCAAGCCCTCTCTCTCTCTCTTTTCTCTCTCTCTCTCTCTCATTCACTGTCTGTCTCTCTCTATACTGGGGCTTTATGATTAACTCAGGGCCTAGGTAATATCCCTTAGTTTTGTGCTCCAGACTGGTACTCTGCCATTTGAACAGGTCACCACTTGCAGCTTTTGGAACATTAATTGGAGATAAGGGTCTCATGGACTTTCCTGCCTGGGCTGGCTTTGAATTGCAATCCTGAGTTCTCAGCCTCCTGAGTAGCTAGGATTACAGGTGGGAGCCACCTGGCCTATATAATTGCTTGATCATGGCAAAGCTAGAAGATTTTTCAGGCCTTCTCACTGAGACCTGTTGATTGAGAGAGAAAACTTGACAAGCTCTTACAGATCAAATAAGTAATACAGGGAGAAAAGAAGGCCACTCCTCGGGATAAAAAACTGTTTGCTAATTTCTTGCCAGTAGCTGAGCAGAGTACCAAGTACTATGGGCAGGACTGAAAATGGTGACTTCCGAAATGACTACAAACCATGGACCTCTACACGGGACTCAGATTAGAGGCTTCGAACTTTGCAAGTGCCTTTGTTTGGAGATGTTCATACCATACAATAATAGTTAAGTTAATAGATTTTCAGCAGCCTCAATTTTCTGTGGTTATTGTGAGCAGATTTGCCCCAGTTTATAACCAAGAGTTTCTTGTCCTAGCTCTTACACACATTATCCCCCCAAAACTATTACAGGAACGAAAGGAGTTTGCGTACTGATTTACTGGCACATTTTTCTCTATCTACCAATTATACTGAATAATAATTAATTATGCCCTTACTACTTATTTTGGGTATCCCAAGACAGATAGAGGCAAAAAAAGTATTAAAGAAGCTATAGGGTTCCTCTATAAAAAAAATAATCTACATTTATTTAAACTGCATAGCAAAAGACTGCCACAAAGAGGCAGTTACCATCTTTGAATGTATCCTTATGCAAACTAACCCTTATTATTCAAAGTATATGGGCAGAGACGTTCTACTTCATGAGGTTCTACTTCAGAATGCTGGCTAGGAACCGGCAGGTAGCAAACACTGTGCAGACATTGTACTCCACTTTTGAAAGTTTTGAGTGAATGTTTTATTCAATGGAAATGTCTACTTTGGTGTATCTGAACAAATGACATACCACAATGTGTTTCATCTGTGACTAATAGAGGATGGAAAAGAAAAGTGAGAGCACAAACCCAGGCTCTCAGATAAATTTTCCAGTTTGTAGAATGACTAAGCCAATTGATGGAATGCTGAAGGCCACATTTCAGAAAACTATCCCATATTCCTTTGCCAACTTGCACATGCCATGACTACTTACCAGGCAAGCATTTAAAGGAGGGAATGAAGGCCTGTATTTTCTTAAAACGGGCTGGCTGGGCATGGTAGTTCACACCTGTAATTCCACCAGTCAGCAGGTTGCGACAAAAAGCTCACAAATTTAAGACCAGAGAGGACTACCTAGCAAGACCTCCATCTCTAAAAGGAAGATAGAAAGGGAAGGAGGGAGAAAGGGAGGGGTTATATCAGAAGAAATGCATTTATCTTTGAAGTTAGCCATAGAGATGCTACAAAACAAAATATACTTTCTTGTCTGAAAAGAAAAAGAGAAGTATACTAAAGAATGGCTTTACAAAGTTATGATGGAAGAGGAGAGCTTTTGAATGTCTCTGAAAGGTAAGAGGGAGCAAATTTAATTTAAAAAATTTGTTCAACTTACCCTAAAAGAGAGTTTCTAGATGAAATCTACCACTTACCTCTGTTGTTGTTATTACACAATCATTGACAATAGTCAATGATTAACAAAGGAGCCACTGTCTCTTTAAGCTATTCAGTGCTAGGAGTTCCCAAATGGAATTTCACCAGTGTGTGTGTGTGTGTGTGTGTGTGTGTGTGTGTGTGTGTGTGTCCTCCAATCACCAGCTTAAACAAGAGCAATGTAGACCCCCTCAAGTTGATGCTGGGTTAATAACATATGCAGTTATGCATCTATGTAGCGTGGTATTTCCATTAAATGCTGGCATCTAGAAGAGCCCACTAAAGGATAAGAAAACTCCAGAAAATGAGTGCTTTCCCCCCTCCCAATTCCCTCTTTGTGAGAAAAGTGGATTAAAGCACTTAGCACCTAGGAAATGTGCTCGTTGTGCCACAGCTTCTGAAAGGCAGGCATGTTTAACTTTGAATCCTGAAGGTGAACCAAAGAGAAAACAGGAGAACTGAGCGTGGACAGAAGAGATCTGAGTAGGAACCTTGAGTGTATGGGGACATCTGTCTGAGCCACACATCCGGGGCCTTTCCCTTCCACTCCCATCCAAACCCTGCAAGCAGCCTCTGGACTTCTCCTTTTTAGGAAAAGAAACCTACACACAACAAAAGTCAAAAGGCGGTTCAAGCCTCCCTCTCACCACACACAAAACCTTGTGTCTCTCTTTTTGTCCTCCACTGTTGACACTTTGTTGCCTGTAAACGGTTACAAAAGCAGTGATCTGTCAAGTCACTTGCTGTGACGTTGTTTTGTCACAACCCCTTTAACTGTGATGGCCGGTTGGCCTGCCTTAATCAGATGCTTATGGACGTTAATGCCATAACACATTAGAGCCAAGATGGAAAAATGACTCTTACCCTCCACGGCTGGACTGCAAAGTATTTCCTCAGCCTCTCCTCCAATGCTAGCTCTTAGCAAAAATCTGTTTTTTCTGCACTTGCAAACAACAGAACCAAAGCAATGGAGACAAAGAGAACTCGGGGAGCTGCCTCTCCACCCCTTTTCTCCTCTCTAGTTTTATAGGGGCCAGTTGCAACTGGTGGCCAGCTGCAGTCCTGGATGGAAGTAAATTAACTGGAAATCTCAAGTTGCTGCTGGAGTTAGCTGAGGGGGTGGGAAATGAAGCTGATGCCAGCACAGAGGCAGTCGCAAAAGCCCATGGCCCCCTCAGCTGGCTGCTACTGTGTCAGCACGGGGCCTGGCAAGCCAGCAGACCCTCTGCCCTTCTTCTTTGTAGCAGAGTCCAGACCCCTGGCTCTTGTCCTTCTCGATGCTCAAAGTTACAGGTGAAGAGCTCAGGGAGACCACTTCCCCATGCTTCAAACCATCAATGGCCACCTAGGCGCTTCCTGAAAAGAAGCTTCAACCAGATTCCCTGGTTCACTAGGAATATTTTAACTGTTGCTTTAATTGTTGTTTTTCAAGATCAATGTTTCTAATTATATCATGAGGTTTTGTTTTATTATCTTAGGAAGAAAGAATTAAAATGTCTTGATTTTTTTTAGAGCAGTAAGAGTGGTGGGTAAAAGTTAAGAATGATAAAGTAAAGAAGAGTTTATCTGTGGCAGGTGCAGAATAGGCTTGCTCCTCCTGCCTCCACTTCTTTCATTTCTTTTTTTTAAAAAAAGGAGAATAGAAAAGAGGGGAGAGAGAAGGGGAAAGAATTGAAGGCAGAAAAAAGGGAGAGAGGAATGAAAGAGAAAGGAAGGAAGGAAGGAAGGAAGGAAGGAAGGAAGGAAGGAAGGAAGGAAGGAAGGAAGGAAGGAAGACTGATTCTCATTGTGTAAAGCTCAGACTGAAATTACATTTTCTCACACCCTAACAACCTTTGAGGTAACTTCTATTCTGTGGTATACACACCTTAGTTTTACTAAGAAAATAGAAATTCAGAAGACTTGGAAAATACTTGAGGACTTTGTAAACTAGAGAAAAGAAAGAGGGCAGATTCTCATCCTTCCTATCATAAACCGTGCCATCAAGAATCTATTCTACAATAATCCCCTTCAGCAATTTCATTTTGTTGAACTTGTGAAAAATGTTTTATTTGTGAGGAAACAAAACAGACTCACTCTTTCTCTACCAAACCGGAGCCTGAAGAGTCTACTGAATTCTATTGATTTTTCTCTCTTTGATCACAAGCTCATTAACTTGCAGCACTGCAGAGATAACAGATAACTGCTATTTCCCTGAGCCTGTACCTTAGTATCGAAAAACAAAAGGACCCCAACATAGTGATAATAACCCTCGCCGTGGGATTCCCAAATACTTTTTGCCTATTGCTTGGGAGAAACTATAACCTTGCTTCCCAGGACTTTCACATCTGTGAAAAACAGCTTTCTTTAAATTCACCTTTCATTGTAATGTTCGGCAAAACCTGTCCTGCCACAAATTCTTACAGTCTTAACAGGCAACAGGAGGAGGGAAATGTCCTCAGAACAGCAATGCTTCGGAAAGATCTGTACAGCCTTCTCCTAGCTAACAGAATGGGGGGGGGGGGGCAGCTATCTTGGATGTATGAAAATGAGGACTTCCCAAACTCCCCAGGGACTTCTTTGCCAGGAAAAAGCCATCAGGAAAAAAATTAGACAACACAGACATCAGGAGCAGCCGGCTAGACAAGTCTCAAGCACTGTCAGTAGGGTCTTTTTTCTTCTATCTCCCAAATCCAAGAGAATAATCTTACACCTCCAATAATAACAATAATAACAATTATAATAATAAATAAATAAATAATGATGTCCCATAGCAAAAGCAGAGCTACAGCTATTTTGCCCAAGAAACAGAGATTACGGTTTTGTGGGTTTTTTTGTAGTCTTGACTTTTATTATTTCAGATGTCTGATGAGATCCGATGATCTGCACCGTTTCATTCAAGGCAACAAACGTCTTTAAACTGGTTTTGTTTTGTTTTGTTTTTAATTTGATTTCTCTTTTGAAACAGAAAGTGCATTACATTTAACTGGTCTTGCCAAGGGATTTCCTTCTCTTTACAAACCGAATTCCTCATATAAATTAATAAACGTTAAAGAGGCTAATATATCGCCGGTTATTAGCTTTTAAAAAAAGAAAACAATGTACATATTCTATAGTATTTTTATGATACAAAACACTTCAAATTCAATTACAGCAACTAAATGGATTTCTTTCATGTTCTGACCCAGAGCGGTTGTAACCATTCCCACCGTTTAACACGCAGTTTTGCTTTGTTTTTTAAATCAGAAAGGAGTTAAATTAAATACGAGCTATTGTAGCCCCTCCCTCCCCAATACTTTTCTTTAAATCACTAATAAATACCAACAAACGACTGTGCAATTTCAGCGGAGAACAGAGAGACAGGTGTGAGCCCCCCCAACGCCTCCCCCCCCCCGTTCCCACGTTCCAGCCTCCAGTTCCGGGGGCGGGGCCGGTGCAGGTGTGAGGATGGAGCCCGGGGGCGGGATGGAGAGGGGGACGAGGAGGGGGGCGGGGGGGCTCCCCAAAGCTAGTGCGGAAGAGGAAGGCGGGGGGGGGGGGGGAAGGGCCGGCGGGGGACGGTGACCTTCTCCTCTAAGTTTAACAGGAAAGGGGGGGGGCGCCATCTATGAGTAGCTCTCCAAAGAGCAGGGAGGACATCCAACTTCTTATACCAAATTAAAAAAGCAAAGTCTTCATTTTAAATATTCACAATAAAGTAACTTCTAGTCAGTGTGACTCACAATTTATTTACACAGAGCCTTCAACAGGTTACTCTAGTCGGCACAGCAGAGCACGGGAGGGGGGGACACCCTCTTTTCCCACGGGTGGTCTGGAGGTTCCCCCCGCCACCAGTGCCGCGGCGTGACGAGCCCTCGGAACCCCTCTCCACCGCCGGGACGGAAGCCAGGGCGCGGGGTGCAGGGGGGCGGGGCGGTGGCCGGGCGCCCGCGGCGGCGGGGGGGGGTGTTGGGGGTACCCGCAAAGGTCGGGGCCCCGCGGGCAGCGCGCTCCGGGGGCTGGCCGGCCTCTCCCCGGCCGCAGTCTCTCTCCCCGGCCCTCCCGGGCCTCGACTTCTCGCTTAGAAAAATAGATCTGTACATCTCGGGCAGCGGCTCGGGCGGCTCCCCGGGCGCTCGGGAGGAGCCCCCCGGCACCCCGGGACGAGCCCCCCGGCATCCCCGCCCCCCCCCCGCGGGGCGCTCAGGACGAGCCCTCGGCCTCGGACGCGTGCAGCAGGAGGCCGCCGCCGCCGCTCGACTTGTGTTTCTTCAGCAGCTGCGTGATCTTCTCGTCGTCCGAGTTGGGGTCCAGGGGCTTGTTGTAGTCGTCGTCCTCCTCCTCGTTCTCCGAGGTCCCCTTGAGCCGTTCCGTCTCCGAGTCTTGCTTCTTCTTGGCCGTGGCCATCTCGGCCGCGTGCTTCTTTCTCCATTTGGTCCGGCGGTTCTGGAACCAGACCTGCAGGCCGAGAAAGGGGCACCCCGAGACCGGGGGTGGGGGACAGGTGAGGGAGGGAGGAACGTCAAGCCGGGAGATCCAGGCCTGGCGATCGACCCCGGGTCTGGGGGGGGGGGGTCCCTCCCACGGGGTCCCGGGTGGCAGGCCCGACCTCCCCTTTTCGGGGCCTTCGGTCGCCCCAGGTTTGTCGGAGTCAACCGGCACCCACACACTGCCTGCCGTTGCCATAGTGATGGGGACACCAGCGGATAGAAGTGGTCACCAAGGGAGTCCTCAGAAAAGTAAGAAAACCGCAGCGCGATGTGTTTGGAAACTTCAAAATGAGTTTTGGAAAACTTAAAAATGAGTTTTCCTTTTTTTTTTTTTTTTTTAACAAAAATAAGCTCGCTCGTTCGAACACCGAAAAGGTTTTCCTCTTCATGAAGTTTCCCCCACGGTGGCTTTCCCTCTCCTGGACTAAGGAATTTCCTTAACGTGAGAAGTCACCTCGGTGCCTTTTCACTTTTGGACTTGTGATTGTTACACTCATTTCAGGCTTTTGAACCTACACAGGCATCGTATGTAAATTCCCTTGCATGCATAATATAGTTTCCAGCTAAAATACAAACCTCCACTCTTAAAAAGAAAAGTGAAAACTAGAATTGTAATCAATTGTGGCAAAAGAGAAAAGTTTGCCAGTTACATTATTTTTTCTATCATGCTCATACTTTCCAATGTCATTTGAATATTGCTCCTGCCCAAGTTACTCATTTTACATACAAATATATTAAACCTATTCATATATTTGACACATGTCTGATATGCATACTTTAACCTAAAGTAAGAAGTAACCTGTTTCCCATATATGTTGAATTAATTTTTATGCTTCTCATCCATTATGCATTGTATCTAAAGAATCAGAATTGTTAAGAAAGCAATTTTGATTTTCTTTTTATCTATACTAAGCCACTTCCTTGCACACAGGGATATTTACTGTGTCAAAAACAGATCCTCCAGGTCGTGATGGTAGGCTCTGTACCAGCCCACTGAAAAGGTAATTTTAAATGTGATGGTATTCTAATGGCCACAGGTTAAAAAATAAAAACTCCTAAAAATGTACTCTATATGCTTTTCAGAGGGAAATACACTCTAACCAGCCAACATGGTTAATGTTATTCCTTTCAATTCAGAGAGCGCCAGTAGAGCTAATGACAATGTATACCCCCAAAGAAACAAACTGGAAAAAAAAAGAGGAACCAAAGAGAATTCTGAAAATACAGGAAGCCATCAGAACGAATGTATTCAGCTGGTTCAATCTCTTAATTTCCAGAGAAGGGTTTCTAAAATTTGGTTTCCTAGAAATGCAGTGTACAACTCAATTACCAGCAAAGTGACGTTTTAATTACAACTTCTTATAAACTGCTTTAAATCTGTTGATAAAAAAAACTTGTTTTAAACAGAATTTAATCCTGTAATAATCTTAATATTTCATTTGGAAAAATGACTTCCAAAGTGATCGATTACCTTCAGCTAAGCTTAAAAAAAAAGAGAGAGAGAGAAACAGCTTTATCTAAGCTAGTTAGTAGTAGAGGTTGTAGGTTTTTTTTTTCTTATCTACAAATTAGAAGCAATGAAATGCTGATCTACATTAAGGAAGTCTGATCTAACAAAAACTAGGATGTCTTTCTTCACAGATAGAGTAAATAGTAGCCCTCTAACTGGTCTGATCTATTCACTGGGCTGATATTTCGGGAATGCTTTTATTCTCTTTTAACGATGAGTTCCCCTAACACAAGCTGCTATCTAGATAAACCTAATTTCAAAGGCGGGGGCTTGGATCCTTTTGTTTCTCAACAGAGCCCTCTCGCTAGACACCCAGTGCCTTTGTAAATCCCACTCTCTTCTCTGCCCTCAATGTCTCCCCAGGTTCCTCTGAGCACCGCCCTGTCCCTTCACGCTGTTGACTAGGTTGGGGACGCGAGGCCGGACGCCCGTGCGGTGCTCACCGCCGGGCCCCCTCGGGCTTTCCCAGGTCCACTCACCTTGACCTGACTCTCGGTCATCCCCAGCGAATAGGCCAGGCGAGCTCTCTCAGGCCCAGCCAAGTATTTCGTTTGTTCGAAAGTCTTCTCCAGAGCGAAGATCTGCTGGCCCGAGAACGTGGGTCTCGTGTGTTTTCTCTTCCCGTCTTTGTCCAATAAAATGGACCCTTGATCTGCAAGAAGCGATCAACGAGAGAAGAGAGGAAATAACTGGTTACAAGTGGCTCCACTGGGTTGAGAGAAGGCAAAATGGGGGGGGGGGGGAATGTTTTGGTGGGAAAAGAAAGCTTGCTCTGGACGCGGTGTGGTTCTTGGTGCCCAGTATTTCATCGTTTTATTCCTAACATGGTTATTGATATTTTGTTTGTGTTTTGTTGTTGCTGTTGTTTGGGGGTTTGTTGTTAAGCAGGGTGGGTGGAGAGACTGTAATTACCTCTTACTCAACTTCAAGGCCAAACAGCTAGGGAGCCTGCTTGCTGGAGTTTGCTGGGCAGAATCTAAGCCAGGTTACTTTGAGGAGTTCACCGACAGGAAAAAGGCCACTCTCTCCCCTTTGGGTGCGCAACTGCCTCGGGCTTTTACATTAGGACACCGACAGTTTTGTTTTACTTCCAAGAATCCCTAATCTGCGTCCAGGCAACAAAGGGCCCCTTGTTTTTGCACACAATAACTCCAAATTCCTCCCACCCCCCAGCCTAACGCCACTGGCGGCTGGAGGGGGGAATGGGGAGGAGGCGCTGTCTTTGTTGGCGACCCATACACAACTATCAGAAAGATACAATAGTGTCACCCTGACACCCCAACAGCCCCTCCGCGCTCGTCCTGGGGCTTCCCAAAGGAGCCTCTAACTTGGCTCCCACAACTTCTACACTTAATGCGCTCAACTTCACGGAAACGGGTTCTGAGACTTGGAGACGCTTCTCAGATTTAGCCAGCCGCAAAGTAGAGCTTAAGGGGGGAGCTCAGGCCGGGTCCCCAATGCCACCTAGGGGTGGCAGCCTCGGCAGATCGATAGCCTACTCCCCGGAAAACTAACGGAAGTTGGGGGGGGGCACTCCTGATCTCAGGCAAGATCATTGTGGGATGTTAGTTTCCCCGGCCTGTGCTACGTCGCTTCGTGGTTTCTCTCCCTCCTATGTTAGGTAGTAAAGTACTAAGATTGTGCCTCCGGGTGCTGACACCTAACCTGCCCAAGCAAGGGTCGAGGGGTGTGGGGAAGTGCGGGCCCAGCACTAGGGGTGGCCCGTAGCCCCCATGCACGGCTGGCTCTGGGAACCTCTGGCCTGTCTCCAGTGGCTCCTGGTGGCCCGGCGTGCAGGCGCGGCAAAGGCTGAAGCGCCAGACAGGGACAGCCAGAGAGATCCGCGCGCAAAGGCACGCACTTGGGCGGCCGGGGACAGCTGCGGTGCTCTAAGCACTGACGTGCAGCAAGGCCTGGGGCAGACCGGCCGAAGCACGGTGGGGCTGTGCCGTCCGGAGGGAGCCGGCCAAGCGGGGTCGCGGTGGGGCCTGGCTGGCCCTTCCCTCCTCTGAGGTCAGAAGGAGAAGAAAAAAAAAAAAAAAAAAAAAAAAACAAGACACTACTCTGGGTTGCCCCGAGACGCGCAGGCTTGGCCCAGGCGTGCCCAAATTTGGGGGGAGAATGAGGAGCCTGGGAGAAGCCACCCAGCTCCGGAAAGCGAGGCGCCTTGGCTAGACGCCGTGGGCCAGGCTAGAGCGTCTGATCCTGGCAGGCAAGAGGTTGAACCGACCGGGAGCCGGCCGGGCAAACACGGTGGTCGCGGGGGGTGGGGGTGGGGACCGGGTCGCGGGCGATCGGTACTCACGAGGGGTGCAGGCCAGGCGCGCGTCCCTCCAGGGTGGGCTCTGCATCACTCCGGGCCAGAAGATGGGCGTCCGGCCCGGCAGCTCGGCCAGGGGTTTGGGGTACCTGCCCACCGCGGCCACGGCAGCGGCGCTGGGGCTGAAGTAGAGCCCCGGCGGCGGCGGCGGCGGGCTCAGGCTGCTGAAGCGGGGCAGGCCGGCCAGCAGCCCGGCGGGCGAGGAGGCGGCGGCGGCGGCGGCGGCGGCGGCGGCCGCGGCGGCCGAGGCCGAGGAGGCAGAGGCGGACGAGGAAGAGGAGGAGGAGGAACCAGAGGGCGAGGCGGAAGGCAGGGCGGCCCCCGAAGCCACGGGCATGGAGGGCCGGCTCAGGATGTCGTTGATGCCGTGCGGGGTGGCGGCCGAGAGCTGTTGCGGGGGGCTACCCAGGGACGACAGTCCCCCCGCGGCCGGGGGCTTCAGGCCACCTGGATTGTGGGCACCCAACGGCGGGGAGGGCGACGAGGACGAGGAAGAGGAGGAGGAGGAGGAAGGGGGACCCGCAGGCAACGGGGGGTACGCGGCGGGGTACAGAGGGGTCTTCATCTCGGCCATGCTGTGCAGGGCGGCCAGGGGCGGGCTGCTGAGCAGGAAAGCGCTCTGCCGGGTGCCCTCCATCGCCCCCACCGCTAACATCCCCCGGCCAGGCCGGAGCCCGCAGCCGCGCAGCGACGGCGCCGGCCCGTCCCCCCGCGGGGCTGGGGAAGCCGCGCGCGCCCCGGGCGCAATCGGGGTGTCGCGGGCCGCACCTGGGGGCGACCGAGGACGGCGCCGAGCACGCGGGCGCCCAGAGTTGCTGTCCGGGCTGTGCAGCCGAAATGTCCAAAGCCGCCACGCGAGAGGCCGTTGGGTCGTGGAGACCAGCGGGTGTCCGTCCGGAGAGGGCTCAGCGGTCTGTGGGCTCCCGGAGTCCTGGGTTCAAGTCCTACTAAGTCTTCTTCTTCAAGGCTCAAAGTCGGCTACCCCGCATCTTCTTCCCCCCCCCCCCCAGGGAGATACGCAGAACAAGCCCCCCGCCGGTCGCCGGGAGTTTGTAACAAAGTTGAGAGTCACCGAATCTCCACTTGGATGGAAGAGGGTGGGGGCTGGCTCGTTTCTTTGGGGGAGGTGGCGGGGGGGGGGCGACGTTCAAAGGATGCTGGGGTCCGCCACCGCCGCTCCCCTAATCGCAGGCGGAAGCTCCGCTCGGTCGGATTCGCACTCGCGGCCCGCTGCCGGCGGGGACGGAGCGCATCCAGCCCGTGGGGCGATCTCGCCTCGGGCGGGTTTCCTTGGCGGGGACGCAGCGCCAAAATAAAAAAAGAAGGTTGGGGGGGCGGGGGGACAATGCCACCACCACCCGCGAAGCTCTGAGGTTCGGCCTTCCCCTCCGGGTCGCCGGGCGGGCGCTAGAGTTGCGAGGTTGAAAAGAAAGGGGGGAGGGGAGGGGGGAAAAAAAAACAGAAAAACAAAGACTTAAGTGTGAAAAGTCTGCCGACTCGCCTGCAGCTGCGATCCTCGACCACGGGTGTCCGCGGGGCCCCCTGCCCCGCCCGGCGCGGCCGCTCACTCCCCGCCGTTCTCTCCCCGACGGTGCATTTTCCGCGCGGCTTCGCAGGCTGTGGCTCCCCAAGCCCCGTCCTGCGCGGCCACACTGACCCTGTCCGGGGCGCCGCCACTCTCGTCCTCCCTCCAGACCTGACAGCTCGGATGAAGCTCTCAAAGGTAATAAAACATTTGCATCACTCTCGGCCGCTCTTTAGCTGGGGGGGACCGAAGGGAGGGGACAGTGGGGGGGCCAAAATGAGAACTTTGTGGGGAGTCACTCCGGGGCGGTGGAGAAGGGCGGTGCCGAGAAGTGGGGCGCCGGCCGGCGGGGGGGGGGGCTTAGCCACCGTCTCCAATAGCGCACGGCCTCCCGGCTCTGGGGCACGCCCACTTGGGAGCGCCACGCTCTCGGATTGGCTGGGACTAACAAGTTCTAAGGCCGCGCCCGCCTAGTCCCCGCCCACCACCCCGGCGAGTGGGCGGAGCCAGGAGGGGCGGGGCCTGCCCGGGGAGCGGTTCTGCGCTGGCGGCCAGAGGCAGCCACAATTAATTGTGTTAAATAAAATGGGGAAAGGGAGGGAGCAGAGACGAAACCTGTATTACTTTTTTTTTTTAAGAGAAGAATAAGGAAAACTTAGCCCTTTTATGGAAAGGCAGTTCATATTCTTCCCTGCCCCTTCCCCCGCCCGCTCGCGTCATGCTGGCCCCTTCCCCCTCCAGTCTTCGGCGCCTCGTCCCGAACCGAGTCTGGACCCCGGGCAAAATGGAGCTAATGGAGCTGGCAGCCGGCGCGGCCCCAGCCCGGCTCCTGCTTTTGAAGGGATTAATTAAAGGCCATCTGGGCTCTTCTTAGGGTGGTGTAAATTAATTTGTTGCTCCTTAAGCCTATAGCTGTCTTTAATCCTCTTGTAGACCGAAGGATCGTCCTTTTCCATCTTTCCATCTTTCATTCCTGGGCCTCCCCGCCACCATTATCTTTTATAGATTTATTGACTCTGATAAGAACCGAATCAGCTTCATGGGGACATTTACCTCCCGTGTTATGTTTAGACATGAGAGCTGTGAGTTGTTTAATTTTTTTTCTCTGCTATTATTATTGTTATATTTACATGGGGATAGAACCACCAGACTTCAAGCGGAGACTTGACTTGAAGTATTTGGGTAGGTACTGCCTAGGGACTGCAAGCTTTTGAAAACCCTCTTTGAGCCAGGATTGTTGCAGAAATGTGACTGGGTGTCTGGTGCTCAAGAGCCCCATTGCCATTTTCTTCACCCTCGCAGTTTCTGCAGTCGGTTTTTAAGTTCCTGGCAGGCACAAACTGTGTCCCCAAGGAGAAAAGCTTTCGGGACGATTTTTAAGAATTTGAGTTATTAAACTAATATACAACATGATGGGTGCTGATCAGAACAGCAATTTACATGAGATCATTAACTTTACATGGAATATGGAGGAAACAGGAATAAATGCACCAAGTGGCTGGAGAATGAAACTTGAACAGCGCCAAAGGTGGATGGAGTTTGGTTTTTAAATTGGTCTTAGCCCGAAAAGCTAGAGTTCTTCCTTCCCTGCAACAATCTCCATTTTCAAAGATGTAGGTTTTAAGGTGTCAGCTTGAAGTTGCATTTGAGATTTGGTGGGAAAAGAAAGGGTTTCCTCTCTGTCACTACTTCTACCACTTCGAAGCCTGAAGGGATGGTACTTGGTCCTTTCTCTTCCCTACTCATCTTTATTAACTTGAAAGACTTGGTTAAATCCATTTCATAGACTTTAGGATCTGACCTGCAGGAAGGCGAAGCCTTTCATCAACGTGAATTATGCTAAGGTGTCAGGGCCAGGCTTCGGCCTCACAGGGAAGTCGGTGTGGGCACAGACTGACTGCATTTCTGCCCCAGACCCCTGGTGGGGCAGGCCCCTGGCGCTGGCCTCGGCCTCCCTCGCAGCGCAGCTCAGGCCCCCGAGCTCGCGTTTCCACACCAACTTGCTTGCTTACAAAGGAAACTTCTCACCATTTCCCCGGTGGTACACAACCTCCCACTTGGATCCAGCGCCCAGATCTTGAACCCCGGCCTCCTATCCTAATACTCTAGTCCTGAAAAGGCAATACTGCCCAGGACTAGGTAGAAACTAAGAGAAGCTAGTGAACCCCCAAGATGTGCATTTCAGAAAGCGACAACTCCCCTTTGCTCCTGATTTGCGAACTTATTGATACTGCAGTTAAAATTAAAAAGGTGTGTGTGCGTGAGAGAGAGAGGTATTTTCAACTCAACTCACTTCAGCTTAAGTGATATGTTTCACACAGCTGGGTGTGAAGAGCTGGCCTTCGTTTTTATGCACCATTCATACCGTAGAATTAAAATAGCATTTTTCTTAATGACAGCAACACAACATTCTGGAGTTTGTGTACCTTGATCCCTGCGAAGTGAACCCGAACGCCTCAGTTCCCCAGCAGGGCTGCGTGTATTCCGAACCCCGGTCGTCCAGGGTTGAAAGACGGCGCGACTCGTGGCCAGGTTGCTGTTGGTCGTGGATCCGCAGGGGGCTGGCCGCCGCGCGCCGAGGGCCGGGCCGGGCGTCCTGGCAGGGAGGGAGCGGACTGCCCCAACTCCAGCTGGGAAGAGTTGCTTAGTCCTGGACTCCAACGGGCCGGCGTCAAAACCACCTTGGAGACAGTGTCCTGGGCAAGCTGATGCCCAGATTGCGAGGAGGCCTGTTTCGGGGGAAGCGGTCTAACCCACTGCTGCGCCCTGCCTTCAAATGCCCCGGGAGTCAGGACTTGCTCTCCCGGGAGACCCCCAGCCCCTCCGGCCCGCGGCCTAATAAAGTGTGGAAGCCTCTCTCTCTCTCTCTCTCTCTCTCTCTCTTTCTCTCTCTCTCTCTCTCTCTCTCTCTCTCTCTCTCTCTCTCTCGCTCTCCCTCTCTCTCTCCCTCTCTCCCTCTCCTTCCCTCCCTCCTTCCCTCCCTCTCTCTGTCTCCCTGTGTCTTCCCCTCCTCATATATATTGTGCTTAAAAGCAAATGATTTTCATTTTAATGATAAATCACCCAAAGTTGGCCATTTCTGAGTGTGCAAAAGAGCCCCAAAGGGTAGGTGTGACAAAGGCCATGTACCCCCAGTGGATTTGGAGCCTCACCCAGCACATCTGTTTGGGGGTTAGTGTTTTCCTCCAGTTTCTCAGTTCTGTGGCTTACACTATCCACTTGACCTCCCCACCCTCTCTTTAATCCTTGAGACAGAATCTCCAAGCGCATTTCTGCTGCTTCTGTTTTAAGCCAAAGAAGCAGCCATTAAATTCAGGGTAATGCACTGAATGAATACAAATGCAAAGGCAGCTAAATGTACTTACACTGGGCGATCAGGAAAGGATGCCTCAAATATATTAATGTCAAATGCTGGAATACTCAAACGGAGCTGTGGAAAGTCAGATTCCTATATGTGCAAGAAGAGGGGCAGGAATATGAAGGATTTGTGTGTTTTTACAGGCCAAAAATGTCTGTAAAATGTGTTTGCTTGGATTTTCTATACGACTTCCATCATTTCCCTTCGTCCAATGAGGGGGAACTGTTTGGGCTGAGTGGAGAAGATAGCTGGGCCTTACTGAATGTTAATAAAAGGGGTTGCGGTGTCCAAGGAAGAAAGAAGACAATCCTAAGTTTGGACCAACCTAATCTCAGAAGTGATGGGAAAGCAAAGGCACTTGTGTTTTTCTTTGCTTCCTGTGAATTCTGTGGGCTGAGAACTGGACCTTGATGGTACTTTTGTTCAGCCGAGAGCAAGCTGAAGACTTGGGAAGGCTAGCTAGAAAGGGGCGAGCCGGTGGGATACTAGCACCCTGAGGGAAGGCGAGGAAGCCCTTGCGGTCCTACTTAGGAAGCCTGGAAACGTCCTGTAACTATGTGAGCCACAGGCTGCTGTACTCCCGTGCAGTACAACTGCACAACAGTGAGACGCTCCCTCGGGGGCTAGGGGGGTTATGGAGGTTATGGAGGGGGGACGCTGCCAGGTCCAAGAAGATGGGAAAAACTGGAGTCCCAGAAACACTGGCAATTCCACAACCAGACACCAGTTATGAATACATGTAAGAAAACACCTGCGACCTTCTAGCTCGGAGTGCAAATCAAATCTTTTGTCCCCTGACAATGAAAATTACCTCCCATCCTAGGTGCCCACCCCCCTGCCCCCCCAAAGACCTATTTGCTTCCAAAGGACTCAGTTGTTTTGAAGCCTATTCTGAAATATGTGAAGCCAGGTAATCTGGCCAGGTAGGACTGTCTATTGCTTTCCAGAATTAATCAAACACCAGTCCAGTTGGACACACTCAGTGTAAAAGTATCAGTCAGATGGAGTCAGGCGCCAGTGGCTCATGCCTGTAATCGTAGCTACTAAGGAGGCTAAGATCTGAGGATGGCAGTTCAAAGCCAGCCCATGCAGGGCTTTGAGATTCGTATCTCCAATTAGTCACAGAAAAAGGGGTAGATCTCTAGCCTTGAGCAAAAAGGACCCAAGGACAACACCCAAGCCCAGAGTTCAAGTCCCAGGACTGGCAAATAAATGAATAAATAAAAGTATCATATTGAACAGCCTTGAAAAACTTAAATTGGACATATTTTTTAAGGAGGTAATAAACTAGTTTCTCTTTCTCTTTTGAAAAAATTGCTGATGCCCTAAGAGCTGGGGGTGTAGGTGTTAGACCTTTTTCCTGTCTCTTATATGCAGCTCTTAAATAAAAAAGTTACTTTGTTATTTTATTTTGTGGGGTTGTTGGGCTCACAAGTCTTCAGACTTGTAATGAAACCCTGAGCAGTTATCGCCCCCTTGTGGCAAAACATTTCTTAGCAGTTTGTGATGTACGGAGGATGCGGAGACCCTACTCTGTGAAGTAACTTGTTTTCTCCCTGAGGCCTTTGTGGAACTTTTGTGCTATTTGATCATGCAAGAAAACACCCTGACCTTCTATCTCGGCTTAATTTTAATTCAATCTCTTGCTTAATTTTAATCAGAACTGCCAAATTGAAAATGTGAAGTATCGACCTGGCAGTTCTTGGTTTAATTCAGAGGACAAACCCTTCTAGAATGAACTTTTCTTGTTCATAGACCAAGGTTGATTCCAATAGTTGGCTGTGCTGTGATCAGACAAATCTCAGATTTTATTGGGAATCAGTGTATAATTTCTCCCTTTCTTCTCATATTATCAAGCAGAATTTTTCTCAAGGTAGAAACCTGGAATTCAGAGAGAGAGAGAGAGAGAGAGAGAGAGAGAGAGAGAGAGAGAGAGAGAGAGAGAGAGAGAGACTATACAACAAAGAGCCCCCTAACAATCCCACTGTCACTGTCAAACATTTAGACTTTGCTTGCTATCTTTTCTCTGGTCTTTATGCTTTGATTTAATAGTTGAAATCATATCGAATATAATGTATCCTTAAGCCCATTTGTATGGGGAGGGAGGTACTGGAATTTGAAATCAAGGTCTTCAGCTTACAAGGCTTGGTCTCTTGAGACATACATGCAACCCCTCACTAAACCTATTTTTATAACCTTTATTAGCTTACTGAAGCAAGGGAAGAGCTGGAGGATTTGAGATCTCCTAGATTGAGCTGCTGGGGCAAAGGACCTTGAGCATATGTCAGAAGAGCTAGGTTAGGCTCAACTAACAAGCAATCTTGCAAGGAGATCTCTCCATTGACAAGGGTTGGGCCCTGATTCCGCCCTTGACATAAATCCTCACTCAGCTACTCTGGCCTTTGGTCTTCAGAATTTTGTGATGCAATAATAGTAACGAATACTGAGTGTTTACTATTCTAAATATTTTCTAGTAGTAATTGAGCAACTCTGTGAATTAGGTAGTAACAGTGTCTACTTAAAGCACAATTAAAGAGACTTGCTCAAGATCACACTGCTACAAAGTAAGAATATGGGGATTTAAACACCTTGCAACAAGGTCTGTGCTTTAAATTGGTATATTATACTACATTACTGAGAAACTTTCAAGAACTTGAGGAAGCACAGGCTGATGACGTAATATAGTGGCAGAGTGCTAGATTGGCATGCTACTTAAGGCCCTGGGTTCAATCTCTAGCATCAAAACAAAGCAATGTGTAAAAGCAGTTCCAATATCATAAATTGATAAGTAAGTACAAAATTAATCTTTGACTGTTTTGTTACAGACAAATATAATAATTCAGCTTCTTAAACAAGAAATACACTGAAAATTTTTTGGAGCATATTGTTTCCTTAATTATTCAGATAAAAGCTAGGCACCAATGGCTCACACTTGAAATCCTAGCTACTCATGAGGCTGAAAACTAAGTACAGTGGTTATAAGCCAGCCTGGGCAGAAAAATCTGTCAAATTTTTATGTTCAATTAAACCACCCAAAAGCCAGAAATGGATCACTAGCTCAAATGGTAAAACACCATCCGTGAGTGAAAAAGCTCAGGCACAGCAACTAGACCTTGAAGTTAAAGTCCCCATACTAGTGCATGGAGACATATACACACACACACACACACACACACACACACACACACACATGCTCACACACACACAAATTATTCAAGTAAGAACTTAATTTCTCCTAGCTAGCATGAGACCCTAATTTCTGAAAATAGATTAGGCTTGGGTTTATATGTAAATCAAATGTTTGGGTGTGAAAATAACCTCACATTAATTTTTTTACTTTGTATAGTTTGTCTTTTGTTTTGATCTGATTTTATAGTCCTGGAGAAGGAAACCCAAGGTCTGGCAAATGACAGGCAGGCCACCTACCACTGAGCTACATACATTCCCAGCCCAGACTTCCTCTGAGCCATGTCTCCAGCCCTGTTTGCCACTTTTTCTTTTTGTGTTGGTTATGGGGCTCGAACTCAGGGACTATGATCTTGAGTAAATGAATTACTCTATTTAAAACCGGCACGCTAACAAGCCATGCGCACAAGTCACTCACTTGAAGGGCCGCTTGGTGCATTGCCTCTCCACGGGGCTGTCTCCCCTGAGCTCCCCCTGTAGCCGTTGCTTTCAGAGGTGAGATTTCCCAAAGGAAGTCAGTCCTGGAAGAGGACACACAAGAAAGAAAATGACCCGGAACCCTGAATGTACCAAGGTGCTTTGGGTGGTAGAGATTAACAATTCAAAATAGAATGTGGAGGCCAAACTTGATCTGGAAAGAAGGAAATCTTCCAAGGAGCTCCCAAGGAGCTGAAGAGGAGCACCTTGCACAAAGACCCTAGTTGTTCCAGATACTCCCTTTCTTTTTTCTTTTCTTTTTTTTTTTTTTTTTTGGCCAGTCCTGGGGCTTGGAGCACTGTCCCTGGCTTCTTTTTGCTCAAGGCTAGCACTCTGCCACGTGAGCCACAGCGCCACTTCTGGCCATTTTCTGTATATGTGGTGCTGGGGAATTGAACCCAGGGCCTCATGAATACGAGGCAGGCACTCTAGCCACTAGGCCATATCCCTAGCCCCATCCCTTTCTTACTTTGCGTTTACTGCGCTATTAGGAGGGCTGAGTTCAGATGTTCTCATTTGATCCAGGAGCTGCTCCTGGAAAGCAAGGAGAGAAGCCGTTGCCCATATTTGGACCAGAATGTTAAAGGCAATTCTGTAACAGTTCTGAGCTGCCAAAGTTGGCTGTAGGGCCGCGCTACTTTTACTCTTTGCTATAGAAATGCTGCATTACTGTAGGATAGATAGGGATTGTGTATTATAAGAAGTCATCATTTGTGATTTTCACCCCAATGGAAAATACAGTGGTAGAGTTAAAAGTTCACGGTAACCGATGATCAGAAGGACCATGCTATTGTAGAGCTAGGACTACCTTGGTAGAACAACTAAATCAGTAGAAAGCCTTCACTATCACATAAATAAGAAATAATAGAAAAGTGAGATACCATAATATAGAATTCTACATGGAAGTACACAAGAGCTACCTGCATTGAAGACAATGAAATAATCAGACAGAGCTCACCAAAGATACAATAGCTGTACTCACAGGCTGATTGTGGAGAGCCAAATGTGAGTACCACTGGTATTTGTGTATGAGGATTTTTTTTTAGAAGTAAAAGATAAATATTGAAAGAAATACATCATATCCCATGCACTGTGGGATGTGTAGACACCCTGGGCTCTGCGCTGCTAACTGTCAACATGCACAGGAACAGTCCAACAAGGGGAAAGCACCTGCAGATCTGCGAAATTATCTTACTGAGAATCACTGTTTTAGAAGACAGGGTTTATTGTAACATTTCCATGTATATTAAAATGCAAAGTATTGTGTGTGTGGTATCGCATTTAACCCCCTCCTGAGCCTGTGAGAGAGACCACTGTCATTTTTAATGATGAAGAAGCTAAAGGTCCAAAAGTTGATGTCAAAAGTCAGTCATGCACCACAGAACCTCCTTGCCTCCTCCTGGACCATCAGTCTGGAGCACAGATAGGAAAATGAAAATTAAATGCTGTGATTCTACGCATATCCCAGAAATCTCCATTGCATCCAACTTAGCCAACTAACCCGAGGCTGTATGATAGAGTAGCTATCAGTTACCTAAGATTTAAGGTACAATTGATTACAGTGAAATAATTTTTCACTCACATGACACATTTCAAATATTCAACAGCCACATGTAGATAGCAGCTGCCACATTGAAATATATATATATATATATATACATCATTGCCTTAACTTCTCTCTGGCACCATTGGTAACCTATTTCATTTTTATGGTTAATATGTTTTCATTAGCCGGCACTGGTGGTTCATGCCTGTAATCCTAGCTACTCAGGAGGCTGAGATCTGAGCATTATGGTTCAAAGCCAGCCTGGACAAGAACGTCTGTAAGACTTTTTTTTTTTTTTTTTTTTTTTTTTTTGGTCACGGGCTTGAACTCAGGTCCTGGGCACTGTCCCTGAGCTCTTTTACTAAAGGCTAGCACTTGGCCACTTTGAGCCACAGCTCCACTTCTAGTTTTCTGGTGGTTAATTGGAGGTAGGAGTCTTACAGACTTCCTTGCCTGAGCTGGCTTTGAACTGTGTGATCCTCAGATCTCAACCTCTTGAGCAGCTAGGGTCATAAGCATAAACCACAATCTCCAATCAACCACCAGAAAACCAGAAGTGTAACTGTGCCTCAAAGTGGCAAACCACTAATCTCATTGTTCAGCAACAATGCCAGGGCCCTGAGTTCAAGACCCACAGCCAAGAAAGAGTAATGAGAAAGTTAATTGGATCATTTCTCTGGGGCCTTTCAATGTTCATGTTCACTGAATTTGAATCTGAACACAAAAGGGTAACATAAGGGAAGATATGACTATTCAAGCGGGATAAAACTAGGAAGTCAGTGAGGAGGCTAGCTCAGAAGAGGGACTCACATGAGAAAACCGTGAATCAGCTGCTGGATTTGATAACTAGAGGAGTTGTTTTCCTGGAGATCACTACCTGAGGGCTAGAGCCCATGTCTGCACTTGGAGTAGCAGAGCCCATGTGTGATCGTGGCTCATCTAGATGCTGGCTTTTGATTGGACACCGTTTACATTATGTTGATTTGGGGCAGCCAACTCATTTGAATAGCATGCATTTCCTGTGACTGCAACAAGGGTGCTTCATTGCAAAAGAACTCTCAACAGAAGCAATGCTTCCACAATTATTTATTATTTCAAAGGACCATAGCTACTTATTATCAGGATGCCATGGCAGTCTATCTGTACTTTGGGTTGAAGAGATATATGAGTAAATACCAAGGTGTTTAAAGTAACATGAGGAAAAAGAAATAAGAATATGTTGCAACATAATTGAGAGCAAATCAAGTCCATAAATCAAACAGAAGCAGAGCATAACACTAGAATTTTATTTGTTTGTTTGCTTGCTGCTGGGGATCAGACCCAAGTCACTCTGTCTATCCTGCCTCTGAGCTTACCCCAGCCTAAGGAGGGAGTTGATGTCAGCTAGGGACCTATGGCGAGACTTTGTCTCAAAAAATAAGTAAATCTAAATAAACAACAATGCCAACAGGAGCTATAAAACAATTCTAGAGTTTAAAAATATTTTATATTTTTAAGATGTCCAGAATAGAGTAACCTAAAAGAATGCTGTGTTAGGAGACAGCATGGTTCAATCCTAGCTTTCTAGATGTGATATTTCTCAGTCTTAAAAAAAAAAAAAAAGTAAAAATGCCAAGTGCTGGTGGCTCACAGCCGTGAGCCTAGCTACTCAGAAGGTTGAGATCTGAGGATCCCAGTTCAAAGCCAGCCTGAGTAGGAAACTCCATGAGACACCGATCAATTAACCACCAGAAAACCAGAAGTGGTGCTGTGGCTTAAAGCCTTGAATGCAAAGGCTCACAGACAGTACCTAGGCCCTGAGTTCAAGCCCCATGACCAACAAACAACAACAAAAAAGTAAAAAGAACATTCACACTAGTGTTTAAAGCAGCAGCATTATTCATAATCACTATAAAATTGAATCAAGTCAAGTGTTCAAGTGATCAGTGAATGAATAAATTTTGTTCTAGCCACACAATGAAATATTACTCAGAAGTAAAAAAAAGAATGAAGCACTTACATATACTAGCAAGTAGCTGAACCTTGGCAACATCGTGCCCAGTCTAGGAGCTGGCCCCCAAAGGCCACACACCATATGACTCTATTGAGGTGGACTGTCTAGAGCAGGTAATCCATAGAGACACTAATAAATGAGTGGGGACAGGGCATGGGAGGGGGTGAAGGAGCAGCTAGAAGAGTACCTGCTAATGGCTGGAAAAGGAGTCTTCTAGGGATGTAGAAAATGTTCTAAATTAGATATTGTAGTGATAACAACACAGTGTAAATATACTAAGATCCCCTAAATGAAGGGATTTCATGACATAGGAGATACAGGTTCAGTAAATGTGCAAAAAAAAAAAAAAAAAGATTGCAAAAAAGCCAAGTGCTAGTCAGCCGTGCTGACTCCTAATACAGCATTCTTTCAGGTTGCTATATTCTGGACATCTTTAAACTATGAATACAGCACTCCTGTAATCCTAGCTACTGAGGAAGCTGAGACCTGAGGATCATAGTTCGAAGTCAGCTGGACAGTCAGGTCCATGAAACTATATTATGGATAAAGCTACTAAAAATAGCCAGATGTAGAGCTGTGGCTTAAGTGGGAGGGTCCTGGCCTTGAGCAAAAGCTCAATGACAGGGCCCAGGCCCCGAGTTCAAGCCCCAGGACCAGCACCAAAAAACTTTTTGGAAAGAAAAAATGAAACATACTAAGATAATATAAAGAAATGGTATCATAGAAATCATTATTGTTCCTTCTAGATTTCCTCATGTTTCCTGTTGTAAACAAGGTATCATTGCCTTGTAAGAAAATAACCAATCTGAATTTTATTTTTATTTTATTTTTTATTATTCCCCAGCCATAAACCCCATAAATCATTTCTCTTCTTTGCTAAAGACAAAGAAAAACCAGGCAGAGTATTCCAGCCCAAAAAAAAAAAAATGATGTCCTACTGGGTGTTAATTCTGCCTCTTCATCAAGATCGGATTACCAAAAAGGATGACAGGACATAAAAACGCTATAAAGATTTAAAATTGTTCGCTCCCCTCCATCACTTACCCTGTAAGTGTGCTCATTATGACATTCACTCGAGCAAGAAAATTGAGATGTTGTTGCAAGATTCTACACAGCAGAATCCTTGCCAATTGTAATGAATATTTCAGAGTCCATATGCCTGCCCCATAACTGTAATCTCAAAGTACTCCAATTTGGCTTCTGCTTCTTCAAAACTACACTATATCTAAAGAATACTAAAAGGTAATTAAAAATACTCGATAGGTTAATCACATTTAGTCTTATATTTGTCCCAAGCAGATACTGGTTTGCTGGTGATATAGCTGTAAGACATTATCTCAAGCCAAGAAAATGAATCAGATATTTAATGGATATGTGGAAATGGAAATTTTCTTGCAAAATTACAAAAATGCAAGCCAATGAGACACTATTAACTATAATAGTTTAATCATTAAAATTCTGAGCAGGAATGCTAGGTCACGTGTGCTGTTCCTTGAGACTATTTCATAAGCTATTACATAGGAAATGGAGGAACTTCTATACATTAAGGGTATGGACCAAGGATGGAAAGATATTGGGGATCAACTCTCTAATTTCGTCTAGTTCAAAATTTAACTTTTCCAACTGGGTGCTAATGGCTCGTGTCTGTGATCCTAGCTACTCAGGATACTGAGCTTTCTGAGAATTGAAGTTTCAAGTCAGTCCAGAAAGAGAAATAAAATAAAAATTCTTATTTCCAATGAACCAGCCAAATGTTGAAAATGGCATTGTGGTTTAAATGGTAGAGCACCAGCTTTGAGCAGAAAGAGCTAAAGGACAGCACTCAGATCCTGAGTTCAGGTTCCAACACTGGCACATGCAGACACACACCCAATCTAAGGATCGTTGCAGCAGAATATTAAGTAAGTATCTTTAAATCCAAAGAAGTCAACAGTATGTATGACCCATGCTGCCCTGGGGTAGGGGCTTGGTAGATTCTTCTTCTTTAAATAAATCCCTGAACAGGCAAAACCAAATACGGCTTTGCATCAAGGTAAAATCAATTCAGCAGCTTCTTACCTGAGAGCCATCTCAGGAGGCTGAGGTAGATGCCAGTTGGGGCAGGAAAATCCCTGAGACTCTCATCTCCAATCAACTAGCAAAAAGTTAAAAGTGGAGGTGTGGCTCCAGTGGTAGAGGACCAGCCTTGAACAAAAATAACTAAGGGAAAGTGTCCAGGCACTGAGATCAAGCCCTAGTAATGGCACAATAATAATTTTCATAAGAATAATGGAGTCACCCTGTAAGCTTTTACTTTAAGTGAATAGAAGCAGAGAACATCATCACTGAGCTTGCAAGGGCCATGCAACTCCAGGAGTCAGGAAGTGGATGCAAGGAACTAGGAACAGAAAACCTTTGTTAGGATGCCCAGAGCTAATTACATAAGCACACTTGCTTCTCCAAACATAGCAGTGCTACGCACTTACATATCTGGATAACAAAATGTAGTGGTGACTCGTGCCACTGGAGAAGGTCTGAAGCATACATCCTGGCTGGCCGTCCCGCCTGCCAGGTGTGTATGTGTCTAGAAGTGGGTATTGGGGCACAGCAGGCAACACAAGGAGGCACATCAGCCTAGAGCCTGTACCCACCACAGGCTCCAAACTTAGACTTGGAACATGACTCCAAGAGGGGGTACAATAGTTCCTCTCCCTCACCCCTTATCTATGGGTTTAATATCTGTGGTTCCAGTCAATTATAGCCCAAGTATATTACACAGACAGTTCCAGAAACAAACAATTCACAAGTTTTCAACTGCATGTAATTCTTTATATTATTTTATAGTGTACTTGTTTTTTTTGTTTTTTTTTTTTTTTTTTGGCCAGTCCTGGGCCTTGGACTCAGGGCCTGAGCACTGTCCCTGGCTTCTTTTTGCTCAAGGCTAGCACTCTGCCACTTGAGCCACAGCGCCACTTCTGGCCATTTTCTGTATATGTGGTGCCGGGGAATCGAACCCAGGGCCTCATGTATACGAGGCAAGCACTCTAGCCACTAGGCCATATCCCCAGGCCCTCTTTATATTATTTTATTTTGCCAGTCCTGGGACTTGAACTCTGGGCCTGGGTGCTGTCCCTGAGCTTCTTTTGCAACTCAAGTCTAGCACTATATCACGTGAGCCACGGTGCCACTTCTGGCTTCTTTGAGTAGTTTATTGGAGATCTCATGGACTTTCATGCTCAGGCTGGCTTTGAACTCTGATCCTCACATCCCAGCCTCCTGAGATTACAGGTGTGAGCCACTGGCGCTGGGCTTAACTGCTATTCTGAGTAGCATGATGAAATCTCATGCTATCCTATTCTGTCCTGTGCAGTGTATTCCCACCATATATGCTATCTTCCCGTTCATTACCCGGTAGCAACCTCGGTGATGACGTGTATCACTGTAGTATCACCGTGTACATAATGTTCACATAATCCTGTCATCGAGTCATCATAGCTAACATTGTCACAGGCCTAGGTCAATCACCTCATGTCATCAAATAGACATCATACCATCTCATCTTATCACAAGAAAGATGAGCAAGAAGGCATTTTGAGGGAGACCAAACTCATACAACTTTTGTTACAGTATAATTGTTCTCTTTCTGATTAGCTATTATGAGATCTCTTCTTGTGCCTAATTTATAAGTTAAACTGTCATACTATGTAAGTACAAGAAAAAATATAATATATAGGTATGTATAATGCAGTACTGTCCATGACTTCATGTCTTAGAATGAGCCCTAGGATAAGGAGATTCTAGATAACCACACACACTGACCAACAGAAAAAAGCCACACTCGCCATTCCATTTTAGTTATATGTCCACAAACTATGTCTACATTTTAGTGTGTCTACATAGCCATTATGGAGACTACATATCTTTTATAGGATCTGCACTAATATTTTAATAAGCCCCCTATAGTTATCCTGGGAATAATAATGCATATGCAAAAGCCCTAAGTTATTAAGCATCTCTATAACTTTATTTTGGAATTTATTTACCCTTTGTCAGCAACTCCAAATACTATGGACATAACATGGACCTCCTCCCAAACTTGGAGAAGATCTGGTTCTAAGAAATTGGATAAGGGGGTGCCAGCTGCCAAAAAGAGAGGTCAGTAAACTTACCCCTGGGGCGTGCAACAGTGGAGAAAGGGGAACAAAGAATGTCCTGTTCTGAGAAAGGACTCCTGGCCTCTTCTTCACAAAGAGCTGCAGGAGATTCCTGGCATTATTATTTAAACACTATACCACAAACCACCTCTGCTTCAATTATTCTAGCATTGTCAGTGCAACTGGGTTTTTGCTGTTGTTACTGCTGTTTGTTTTTTTTTACTTTGCTCTATCCACCTAATCAAGCGCATAGATTCTCCTTTTTCTTTTAAGATGTAGACTCTCATCTTGATGTCGAATTAGATAAGCACTGACAAATATAAAGAAATACCAGAAGATCCCTTCTTAAAGGCGCCTACAAATAGCTTAGATCTTACACCTAAGAAAATAGCTGGCAATGCCAGGCAGTGAGTTGACTGGCAAGCACCAGGCCAGTCATCCGGTCAACAAGAACTCTGTGTGTGTGTGTGTGTGTGTGTGTGTGTGTGTGTGTGTGTGTGTGTGTATCAGGAAGAGAATTCAGGTCAGAGAGAAAGCTGAAGATGAAATAGAATCCACTTTAAACTGGGCCTTTTCACTTTTGAGTAGAATTTGTGTATTTTTCCCTACCAGACCAAATAGTCTTATACTATTTTTATTTTTATTGTATAAAATTATGTATTTTTGTCTTTTACTACCTTTATGTAGTTGTACAAAGGGGTTGCCATATAACAAACACTCTGTGAAAACAACACATCTCAGTCAATGTCTTGCACATTTTTTTAGATGAGAAGTTAAAAGGAAGAAAATGAAGAAGATAAAATATGAAAGAAACATCCAGAAGGTTGAAAGTAGATGGAAAGGTCAAACTTTCCTTGAGGTTGAAGGAATAGAGGTAAGGTTAGCTATAGAGAAATACTGGAGTATAAGGGGAGGCACAGAAACGGAGGGACAAAGGGTGAACAAGTGTAACAGTGGTGCTCACTGGACACTATGTTGAAAATGAACCATACAACTTGTGGGTGGGGGCTGGGAATATGGCCTAGTGGAAGAGTGCTTGCCTCGTATACATGAAGCCCTAGGTTCGATTCCCTAGCACCACATATGTAGAAAACGGCCAGAAGTGGCGCTGTGGCTCAAGTGGCAGAGTGCTAGCCTTGAGCAAAAAAGAAGCCAGGGACAGTGCTCAGGCCCTGAGTTCAACACACAGGACTGGCAAAAAAAAAAAAAAAAAGAACAACTTGTGGGTAGGGATGGGAGGGAAAAACAGAAGAGAGCAAGGGAAGGGTGACACTGTCCCAAAAGAAATATACTCGTTACCTGACTTACGTAACTGTAACCCCTCTGTACATCACCTTTGTAATGATCATTAAAAATATTTTTTAAAGAAATGCTGGTGTTTGAGAAAGAGAACAGATGGAATAATGAATCTTCTCTCATGTAAGTGGGAAATCTATTGCACAGAAAGACTGCAGAAAGAGTTGACAATGTGAAAAAAGGAGATAATTCAAGAAAGATTTAGAGCTAACTCTGTGAATGGGTTAAGGCTACGATCTAGTACATCCTTCAATTCATCACTTTCTTGACGAAACTGGCTTGGATGGAGACTAATGTGCTTGATGCTGTGAAAGTGCACAGGCTTCTCTTCCTTTCTGTTATTGGTCTATGACTTCATTCTTATCCACATCAACCTTGTCATATCTTAGGCTGCTGTGGTTGGAATATGGTTTGTTTCCTACTGCCATTTCCAAACTCATGGAGGAATTTACTCCCCAAAGTCATATGTGGATGGTATTAAAAGGGTGGAAGCAAGGGGTCAGTAGCTCGTGCCTGTAATCCTAGTTACTCAGGAGGCTGTAATTGTAAGGAGTGAGGTTTGAGACTACCTCTGGCAAAAAGTCCACAAGACTCCTTCTCGAAAAAATAAACAACAAAAAAACAACAACAAAGAGCTAGGCTGGAGACTTGGCTCAAATGGTAGAGTGCCCACTGAGCAAACAAGCCAAGCAAGTTCAAAGCCCTGAGTTCAAACTATGGTGCTACCTTCCCACTCCCTAAAAGTGAGTGAAAATTTAATTATGGTGCCTAGAGTTGGGAGTTTGGGGATGTGATTAGGATTAGATAAGGTCACTGGGGTGATGTACCTGTGATTGAATCCTGATAAGTTTATAAGCAGAGGGAGACAGGAAGACATCGACAGGTGCATTTTCTGTCTCCTACCTCCTGGTGCTCCATCACTTTGTGGCTGTTACAGTGAGAAGCTGAACAAGGGGACTTTCAGATCTTGGACTTCAACTCTTCAAATTACTGAGCCACAATGAACTTTTTTTTTTTTTTTTTAATAAAATTAGACTGTCTCCAGTATTCCATTGTACTACAGAAGAAATCAGCCTAATACCGAGGCTTTGTAGCAAATGTGATCCTTTTCATTTGTCCTTCTTAGAGGAGATTTCTTTTTGTAATAGCCAGTAGTGATGCCCATACCCTCTATGAATTACATTTCTGTTCCTATGTCCTAATTTTATTGTATCATAACAGTTATAAAACCAAATTTATGCACTACATTCAGAATTGTTGATGCTGGAGTTACGTTTATATTTACTAGTCAAGAAAAATTCCTGACGATCTTAATATAATGGTGAATTAAGGGAGACATTTGCAATATCCTCTTGAGTGCAAATTCTGACTCCTAATTAAGATTGAATTAACAGGAAAGGAGATGAATCATAAAATAACAACACTGCATCAGATTTGCACTGCCTTTATCTCCATACTTAACTGACACATCTCATCATTTACTTAAGGTCTTGAAAGTTTTATTTGCAGAAGACAGACCTTGTGTATTGTGTTTATATACAACACTGGTTACAATGTATAAAATCATCTTTTAAATAATAAAAGAGGTACAGTATTGTCCGTCTTGTATGACTAGAACAGCTTTGTCTCTAGTTCCTGTTTCATCTGCTTCGTCCTGACCCTCCTTCAGAGTAAAGTAGCACTTCCCAATTGCCAGTGGATGCCCCTTTCCACAGTTAGAAGAAACTGCCAATTATATAATAAGACATATTTCCCTGACTATTGATTCAAATGCATAAGAAATGCAGTCACCCAAATGACTGCAGATGCCAAGTCACAAATTTGATTAAATTCTGAATGGAATGAGCATTAATCAGGCATGAAATACACCCAGCCAAGACCAGTTCTACCTCCTCTGTCAATAAGTAAAGAATGATCCTTGGGAATTTCACCTGGAGCACTTACTGAAGTCTCTGAGCAGAGGGTGATGTGATTTATATTTTTAGCCCTGACTAATGCCACAATTACTTGAACTATGATATGCTTCTACACGGCTATATTTTTATAACTAATATCTCCCCTTAACAAAGATAAGATATAGTTCATATCATGTAACTGAGTTTAATGTCATAAAGTTAGGCTGAGAATAAATTAGCTCTCCAAATGGAATTTTAAGTAAGAGTAAAAGCATTGTGTGTGGGGGGGAACACACAAAGAGATTTCTAAGCCAATGGAATAAAATTTAATAAAAGCAAATGTACACAAACACACAGGAAAAGAAAGCAGATAGTACAGATATGTTGTAGCAGGGGCCAGGCAGCTCCCCAGGAATACTGACAATAGAGAGCTGCAGCCACGAACTGCCAAGGTAAATCTGGACCCCATCTTGTGTACCCAGAGCGGAGAAAGGAGATAGTGATGTAAAATCCTTTGAGCCTTTCTCAGCCTGAAGTCCTCAGCAATATAAAATTTGACTGTGAAGTTCTACATGGCCACCCAGGACCCATACACATGTATGAACAGAGATGACATTCTCCCTTATGCCCTATCCTATCTCACTTCGCGCTTTCAACTCTGGCCAAGTCATAGGACAGAGGTGGTAGATGCCCTCACTCCAAGCTCTTCTGTTGAGGTCCTAATGAAGTCCTTTGGAACTGACCTTATTTAGAGGTTGGATCTTTGCATGATCAACTTATAATGAGCTCATTAGAGTGGGTCACAATCTAATATGGTTGCAGTTCTTGTAAATAGAATTTGGACACAGAGCTATGCACAGAAGGAGGAGGATGTCGGTAGGAGAAAGGCTGATAGGAAGGGAACGACAATAACAAACGGCACCAGATATTAGGTGCAACGCTCTATGCGGGTACATTTTACAAAACATCCTGCACTGCCATTGTCCTAGAGAAGCAAGTGACCATGGCAGCCAACGATTCCCAGCAATGACCCCAGCATGGAATTTTCTAATTGTCCATGTTTGCTAGAGGCCTCTTTTATATCTCATTATAGATCCAATTTCATCTCGGTTCATCTCAGTGATTATTACTTTTAGGGAAACCATTCCCCACTCCCTGGTTCTTGGAAATGCTCTCCCTTTCCTTGGAAAACACAGCTGTGTACATGGTTTAGCATGACCATTAAACCCTATCTAGGAAAGTAGCTAAGGTCAGAGAACTCTTTGTACACTGGACAGCTTGTCCAGCTGCCTGCCCTCATTGTCCACTGAGTACATACCCATCTCTTTGCATTCACTTCTGCTTCAATAAAATCTAACTTTTGTTCAAATACATCTCTGCTAAAAAGTCTGTGCAGCCAGACTCTGGTGGCTCATGGCTGTAATCCCACTCTTCAGGAAGCCGTGATCTGAGGATTGTAGTTTGAAACCAGCCCTGGCAGGAAAGTCCATGAGACTCTTACCTCCAGTTGACCACTAAAATGCCAAAGTTGAGCTGTGGGACAAATGATAGAGCCTTATCCTTGAGCACAAAAGCTCAGGGACAGTGTTCTGGCCCTGAGTTCAAGCCCCAGGACCACACACACACACACACACACACACACAATTTGTGTGCATCTACCCCTGAATTCCTTCTTCACTGAAACCAAGAATCTACCATTCATCTCTTCTGACCATGTGAAGCCACACAGGGAGAAAACAGCTCCTGACAGCCAGGAAGACTGGCCTGGAACAAATGATTTCTTTATAGTCCTCAGAAGCAAACAGACTCGTACTTTCCACAGCTGTGCGAGACAGTACATTTCCGTGTTTAAAACATCCAATTTGTGGCACACTGTTTTATGTCAGCCCTGAAAAACAAATACAACCCATTACATAGATTTCTTCACTCATTAGTAAAGTCACCGAAGAACAGGTTAGGCAATTTTAGTCTGGTCCCAACACACACCATAGCATTCTTTGTCCCTCAAACATTTGACTTGAATACTGAACAGAATCCCACTATCACCTAAGGGAGAAGATGTCATCTGTGTATCTCTGGTAGAATAAAATCAGATGACTATAACTGGCCACTGCTCTACCTGCATCCTTTGAAGGCATATAGAAAAGTCACATTCCTCCTTGTGACAGTCATTCAAGCTGTCATTCAGTTCTAATGTTACTTGGAATTCATTTGAATTCTCTATGTCCTGTTCACTCTCAACTTTGCTTTCCTTCCATTTCTCCTGCAAAAAGAGAGTTGCCTGCCATCTTTGAGGGCTGGCTAAAGCCTAGCCTGCTCTAAAGGCCTAGCCCACCCTCCCTTTCTCCAAATTGTTTTCTGATTTTGCCAACTTGGAGCCATAACTTTTAAAAAATTTTTAGCATTTTTATGACCTTACATCAGTTACAGTAGAAAGAGGCTTATAGTACATTTCTACACATGTTTACAATATATTCCAATCAATCGGGTGCTGAGGCATGTAATCCTAGCCACTAAAGAGGCCGAGTTCTGAAAATTATGGTTTGAAGCCATCCCAGGCAGGAAAGTCTGTGATAATCATCTCCACTAAACTACCAAAAAAGTCATAAGTGGAGCTGTGACTCAAAGTGGTAGAGTGTTAGCCTTGAGCAAAAGAAGCTCAGATGGGGCTGGGAATATGGCCTAGTGGCAGTGCTTGCCTCACATACATGAAGCCCTGGGTTCGATTCCCCAGCACCACATATATAGAAAATGGACAGAAGTGGCGCTGTGGCTCAAGTGGCAGAGTGCTAGCCTTGAGCAAAAAGAAGCCAGGGACAGTGCTCAGGCCCTGAGTCCAAGCCCCAGGACTGGAAAAAAAAAAAAAGAAGAAGCTCAGGTATAGCACCCAAGCCCTGAGTTCAAGCCCTGGATCAGCACCTACACCAACCCCAATATAGATAGATAGATAGATAGATAGATAGATAGATAGATAGATAGATAGATAGATAGATAGATAGATATAGATAATACATATAGATATATAGACGTAGGTATACATATTCCAATCACTCTCACTCCTGCTATGACTATGCCTTCTCCCTAATCCTCTTCCCAGGACAATTTCAACAGATTTCATTGTTCTATTTTTAATTTCATTGTTCTAGTTTTTAATTTTTGTCAGTCATGGAGCTTGACTCGGGGCCTGAGCACTGTCAGTGCCTAGCACTCTACCACTTGAGCCATAGCCCCATTTCTGATTTTCTGGTGGATAATTGGAAATAGTCTCACCTGAGCTGGCTTTGAACTGCAATCCTCAGATCTCAGCCTCCTCCATTGTTCTGTTTTTATAGATGTAAGCTTTTCATTTCAATATATTAATTCTCTATCTTCCTTGCTGTCCCAACCTTTCATTGAGGTCCTTTATGATGTTTTCATATATAATTGCAATGTATGAAAAATTATTCACCCTCTGTCTTTTTTCCCTTTACTCTTTCCAATCTCTTTGGGCTAAATAGTAACTTAAAATATGGTCCACATTAACTAGTAATTAGGAAAACTGAGCTTTAACAATATTTACTGAAATTCTCAATTAACATAGGGACTTCGATAAAGCAGCAACTCCAAGTATTAAATGCCTTGATGATATGCCTGTGTGATGTACCATGCTACTTCCTTCTAACTCTTTCCTTCGTTCAAGCCAGATTTTTCCCACTATCCTTTCTCATCAGCCACCATAGACAAGATGTAAGCAGACTCTTGGAGTGACCGGCCCAAGAAAGAATTGCCAACTAGCCTGGTACCAGTGGCTCATGCATGTAATCCCATCCACTCAGGAGGATGAGATTTGAGGGTTACAGTTTGAAGCTAGCCTGGGCAGAAATGTCCATGATTAGCCAAAAAAATTAGCCATAAAAATCCAGAAGTGAGTCTGTAGCTCAAGTGGTAGAGCATTAGCCTTGAGGAAAACAGCTCAGGGACAGCATGTAGGTCCTGAGTTCAAGTCCCAGAACTGGCGGAAGGAAGGAAGGAAGGAAGAAAGGAAGGAAGGAAGGAAGAAAGAAAGGAAGGAAGGAAGGAAGGAAGGGAGGGAGGGAGGGAGGGAGGGAGGGAGGGAGGGAGGGAGGGAGGGAGAAAAGAAGGAAGGAAGGAAGGAAGGAAGGAAGGGAGGGAGGGAGGGAGGGAGGGAGAAAGGAAGGGAGGAAGGGAGGAAGGGAGGGAGAGAAAGAAAGAAAGAAAAAGAGAGAAAAGAAAGAAACCAGGAAGGAAGGGAGGGATGGAGGGAGGAAGGAAGGAATGTGGACGCTTGCACATCTGAGAGCTGGCTGCTGAAAGAATTCTACAGTCCTCCTAAAGCCTCTCTTCCCATCTACTCTTTCTGCTCACCTTTCTATCTTTTTTTCTACAGTGTTTTCCTCACATGAGCTCTGCCATCTCTATGGCCTTCCCCACCAGCGGGTTTTTGATGATTTGCTCTCCAGCATCTTGAGCTTCACACCAGCTGTCCAATAGTTGAGGACACAGGCTCATCAACCTTCCACAATGGGATGCACCCCCTCCCATTTCCCAGCATCCTCTAGTCATCACCACTGCAGGGAACAGTCTCATCAGAAACACGGACATCATCCTAGCTCTCTTCCTATAGTCATCAGCTGCTAGCTATGGTAGATTCCACCTTTTTTCTCTCTCAAAATAACATCTTCCGGGCTGGGAATATAGCCTAGTGGCAAGAGTGCTTGCCTGCATACATGAAGCTCTGGGTTCAATTCCCCAGCACCACATATACAGAAAATGACCAGAGGTTGCACTGTGGCTCAAGTGGTAGAGTGCTAGCCTTGAGCAAAAAGAAGCCAGGGACAGTGCTCAGGCCCTGAGGCCAAACCCTAGGACTGGCAAAAATAAAAATAAAAAAATAAAAATAATGTCTTCCATGTTGAACTGGTCCACTATCTAGATCCAATTTCAAGTCATTTCTTATTTATGTTAGTGCATCACCTCCCATTGGTATTTATGCCTTTGTCTTATTCTTTGCATTTCATTTCTCCCGCAGCTTTGGCAATCTCTCCCAATTAGTACCCAATTATTACCCAATCATATTATTTTTGTATCATCAGCATCCATCTAGGCAATAAACTAGCTGAAAAGCAGTGGAACCAAATTTTGTAAATTCGATGCTGAAAATTAACTACACGAGTAGTGAAGTTAGAAGCCCTGGAGAAAATGAGGAGACGACACAGAGATGAACAAGAATAGAAGAGCCCCTTCCAGCCAGAGCGTAAAAGGGCAAAGAGATAAATGGACTGAGGTCGCTTAGCACAAGTGGGGACTACATCAGATCCATCCAAAGATGGAGCCAAAGAGGAGATACTACAGTAGGCACTGTTGCCTGTAAAGAAAGGTCAAACCCTTCTGTCCGCCTTCTCAAATTCATCACCTGCTGATTGGGGCAAGTGCTTTACCACCTGGCACAAGGCAAAGAAAACAGTCAGGACAAAGGTCCTAAGGTATAGCATGCTCAGCAGACACCAGAAAAGCCACAGTGAAAGGAGTAGCAGGTAAGTGATAGGAACTTAGTTAACAGGGACAGTGGTAGGGAGGAAGTGGGCAGGATCTGTAGGCCCACTCCCCAAGGGAGGATTTTGAGCAGAGAAGGCATGCCTCCAGTTAAGAATCATTCTGGCTGCTATATGGAAAAGATGCTATTGGTCACCAAAGACTGATAAGAAACTCTAGCTAAGAGAAGATGGTGGTGGTGACAGTGGGGTAGAATGTAGACAGCCATGGGCATATTGTGATGGTAGAAACAATAGGATTTAAGTCAAGGATTGCATGTAGATTGTAAGAAGAGAAGATGGTTTTAAGAATTTGGTGTGGATGAGTGGACTTCTAGAGTGCTCCTTTAGATGAGATGGACTGCAGGGAACTGTTTAGGGGGTGAGTGGCAAGTTGAACAGTACCATTTTGGATGTGTTAATTTTGTGATGCTTTTCTGCCATTCAAACACCAAAGAGTAGTTTAATAAAGTGTTTGAGGTGCCTGGAAATTGGGACAGGATCAATCTAAGATCATCTGTATTTGCACACGCTTTAGCGCTGACTTAAGACAAGCATCTTCCAAGATGATAAGTGTGGGTACAGAAGAGAAGGATTCCATGGACAGAAATAAGTGCTTGAAAAATCCAGAATGTAAAGCAGATTCTACAAAAACAGAAGCAGGATGACAATGAAGTAGAAGGAAAACACGGAGGTTGTTCTGATACAAAGTAAAGGAAATGATGCAGCAGGGTTTGCCACCATGTGGAACACTGCCAGCCAGCCAAGTCAAAGCAAGCAAGCAAGAAATTCAGGGAAGACTGCAAGGATGGAACTGGAGACCAATACAGATATTTCTTGGAGAGTTTTGCTGTAAGAGAAGCAAAAATACCAAGGGAGAATGGAAATGTGGACTCAGTTCTCGGTAAAGGGGATGTTTTAAAGTTTTTAATGGAGATGTTTTTAAGCTGTTTATACATACTAACTATAGTGCTATTTCTGAATATGCAAATGTACGAAGGACCAAACGTCAGTGTGTTTTGCTGTTATCTTCTCTTTGTATGAACGCTGCTAGCAACTATACAGAAAAGGGGAGGGTAGAGGGGGCGGGGGGGGGAACAGAGGGGGCAGACAGGAGGTCAGGAGAAGAGGAGAGCAAAGGAGAGGAAATAAAAAGGAAGGAGGGAGGGAGGGAGACAGGCAGGTAGGCAGGCAGGCAAGAAGGAAGGAAGGAAGGAAGGAAGGAAGGAAGGAAGGAAGGAAGGAAGGAAGGAAGGAAGGAAGGAAGGAAGGAAGGAAGGGAGGGAGGAAGGAAGGGAGGGAGGGAGGGAGGGAGGGAGGGAGGGAGGAGGGAGGGAGGGAGGGGGGGAGGGGGGAGGGAAGGAGGGAAGGAAGGAAGGAAGGAAGGAAGGAAGGAAGGAAGGAAGGAAGGAAGGAAGGAAGGAAGGAAGGAAGGAAGGAAAGAAAAATCCAAGCCTTATGGGTAAATGGATACCCTGTCCTTAGACATAGACTAAGAGGCAATTCTTAATTGGCTTCTGCCTTTGAGTGCAAATGAACTCAAATGGATTCAACATTACTGAACTATGTATCGTTTATTTTGTTACTGAAATAGTAGTATTAGGCAACTGGAAATCAATGAATTGATTTAAATATTATGCAAAAGATGAAACTATTACTACGGGCACATTTTTATGGTTTAAAAATCCCAGTTCAGCATTTTCCTCATGTCAGGGGCTGTGATCCGGCATCATTGATTAACACATTCAGACCCAATCATCAAGAAAAAGACTTGGAACTGCACATTTCTCTTATAAAAGATGCCTTCTTAGGTCCATGTTAAGTTCAAAGTTATTAAAAATGACAGGTTTGGGAGTTTGGGGGGGGCTGTGATTTGTTTTTAACTTTCTATTATGAAAGATTTCAAATCTACATAAAATTAGTATAGACAATAGCCTTTCTCTCACATATTCAAATCTCAGCTTCCCAGAGTTCAGCTTACTTCTTCTGTTTCCTCATTGCTCTTCCCAAGCACTGAATTGTTTTGAAACAAATCAAGACTTCCTATAATGATATCAATAACCATTTCAGTATGTATGACTGAAAGGCGCTTATTTTTAATAATCACATTATCATTCTCTCACGAAAAACAAGTCATTCATTAATCCTATGAAATGTTCTTCAGAGTTCACATTTCCACAAATGTCCCATAAATGTCTTTCAATATATAGTTAGTTCGTTTCTATGAAATCCTTTTGGCCAAGACAGAATGAGATCCTATAGATAGACACATCATTTTTACAAAGAATAGGTGAACAAAATTAATTTTGGGTTTTACAAGCAAATGCCTAAAAGCCACTTTGTGTTGAGGTACATGACATTAAGTCAATTTTCATTAAAATGGAATGATATGCTTTTAAATGTGATTCAGTTGGAATGGGGTTGAAAGAATCATCCAACTACTGAAAAGCATTTTCTCAAACAAAGATGAAATGTAGAGGTATGATTTGGGCTGGTGGATTACAAATATATTCAACAAGTGATATGTTGTTAGTCGTGAGTTCAAAATTTTCTTAAATCTCATATCCTTTGTGCTCTGTTTTCCCAATGTAGCTACTTAATATTTCCCAGCTCAGTGCTATCCAAGAAATTATGCTCTTAACCTCCAAAAAAGAACCCAAGCTGGGTGCTGGTGGCTCACGCCTGTAATCTTAGCTACAGGAGGCTGAGATCTGAGGATTGTGATCTGAAGCTAGCCCAGGCAGGACCGTCGCCCATGAAACTCTTTTTTTTTTTTTAATTTTTATTGTCAAACTGATGTACAGAGAGGTTACAGTTTCATATGTTAGGCATTGGATACATTTCTTGTACTGTTTGTTACCTCCTCCCTCATTCCTCCCTCCTCTCTCCCCCTTTTCCTTTCCCCCCATGAGTTGTTCAGTTGATTTACACCAAACAGTTTTGCAAGTATTGCTTTTGTAGTTGTTTGTCTTTTTACCCTGTGTCTCTCGATTTTGGTATTTCCTTTCAGTTTCCTAGTTCTAATACCAGTATACACGGTTTCCAATGTACTCAGATAAGATACAGAGATAGTGCAGGTACAACCACAGGAAGGGGATACAAGAGGGTCATCAATAATAGAAGCTACAGTTTCACATGGCATGTTGAAAGTAATTACAACAATGATATAACAGTCGTTTCCATAACATGGAGTTCATTTCACTTAGCATCATCTTATGTTTTCATAAGGGTATAGCTATTGGGCTCTTGTGATCCTCTGCTGTGACTAGCCTAAACCTGTGCTAATTATTCCCTATGAGGGAGACCATAGAGTCCATGTTTCATGAAGCTCTTTATCTCCAACCAACCACAAAAAAGCCAGAACTGGAGCTGTGGCTTAAGTGTTAAAAAAAAGCACAAAAAAAGTGTAGAGACAGCACCTGGGCCATGGGTTCAAGCCCCCTGGACTGGCATATGCATGTGCACACAGAGACCACAGAACCACAGACAGACAGACAGACACACACACACACACACACACACACACACACACACACATACACACACAGAATCCAAACACAAAAGCAAACAAACACAAATAATATGTTAAAAACTTTTGCATAAATAAATAATTCTCTGATTCTGGATGTTAAGAAATATCTAGCTAGAAACAATCAAAGAAACTGTGATTATATTACAGGTTCTTTCACATTTCATTTGTCTTTATTTTACCTTCTCCTAGCTTCTAGAGAATGTCGTCAACTGTTTAGAATGGCTTTTTAAAATTTCACTACTTCGTGTGTTTAATAAACTCCATTCAACCATATACCCCCACAGATGATTTAGGTCTTAGAATTTCTTATGAAATCCTTTTGGCCAAGACAATGAGACCCTAGAGCAGTTTCCGAAAGTTCATACGTGGGACTGGGAATACTGTCTAGTGGTAAAGTGCTCGCCTCGTATACATGAAGCCCTGGGTTCGATTCGTCAGCACCACATATATAGAAAAAAAAAAAGCCAGAAGTGGTGCTGTGGCTCAAGAAGTAGAGTGCTGGCCTTGAGCAAAAAGAAGCCAGGGACAGTGTTCAGGCCCTGAGTCCACGCCCCAGAACTGGCAACTAAAACAAAACAAATAAACAAAAGTTCATACGTATTTGTTCTCTCCAAATTGTACTATTTACCTTTTGAAAGTAAGTTGTCATACTTATGTATGAGAGCACATCATAAAAACACACCATAGTATTAGAACTGGCGAAGGGAGAGGGAATACCAAAATCGAGAGACAAAGAACAAAAAGACAAACCATTCAAAAAGCAACACTTAGAAACCATTTGGTGTAAACCAACTGCACAACTCTTGGGAGAGGGGAAGGTGGGGAGGGAAATGAGGGAGGAGGTAACAAGTAGAACAAGAAATGTACTCATTGCCTTTCATATGAATCTGTAACCCTTCTGTATCACACTTTGACAATAAAGAAAAAATTAAAAAAAACACCATAGCACGTATTAATTTTCATTTCAAAGGAAGATACATTGTTAGTACACTCTGATGTTTGCATAGTATTTTTAAAAGGATCATCACTTGTTATAATAGCTCCACCTAGTGGACATTCTCATCGTTGTTTTCTGAGACATTTTCACTATTATTTTCTGAACCGCAGTTACTTGAAGATTCAGTGTAATTAGAAATCTTTCTACCTGGCCTGTAAATAAACATACCATCTCCAATTTTTCTTCTGATTCACACAGAATCTCAAGAAGTAGGCCTATTAATAGATGGCAAACTAGCAATCTGATTCTGCTCCTAAGCTTTCCACAGCCACTAGGAAATAGTTACTAATTTGAAAATAGTTGTGTCGACTTTTTTCATCCACTTGAAACAAAAAAAAGAAAGATAAAGAACAGAATCTCGTGCATGTAATTGATAATAACAGATATATTCATTATTACAGATTCTTCTCGGCATGTATACTGGTAATTTAATGTACCCTTTGCACTACTTGTGATAATCGTGCCACTGCTAATCTCATGTTGCATGTGAAGATATTAAGTCTTTGGCCTAAGGATATACAGCTAAGCCAGTACAGATCACCTAACTCCACAGGGCCAGCTTCAAGAGACTGATGGGTTCTGGCACTGGGTCTCAAGCCTGTATTTTTCTTGTAATAGCACACCTTTTTGCTGGGTGGTTGCTTTATTAATCCAGCCTCCTCTACTGATGTCACAAAGAGGCCCACTGTCTCCTGTCTGAGGTTTCTGTTTTCCTGGTTGCTCCTGTGAATCTACAGCCAATACCTAGCTAAGAAGCCATGGTAATTCCACAGCTGGGCAGAATAGGCACAGGATAAGCCAGAAAGTGAAATATACCAAGAGATTTGAGAATGCAAGTTTGGAGCCAGCCCACGCAGGCAAATCTGAGACACTCCTATCTCCAGTTAAGATATTCTGGTTTTATGCGCCAGTCTTAGAGCTTGAACTCAGATCCTCAGGCTCTCACTTGGCTTTTTCTGCTCAAGGCCGGCACTCTACCACTTGAACCACGGCTCCACTTCCAGCTTTTTGCTGCTTAATTAGAAATAAGAGTCTCACAAACTTTTCTGCATGGGCTTGCATTGAATCATGAGGCTCAGATCTTAGCCTCCTGAGGAGCTAGGCAGAGGCAACCAGAAGCAGGCTCTCTATTTTAGTTTCTGAATGTGGAAAGTTGGCATCATTAAGGTCCCTACTTTGTCAAAAACACTCAATGAGTTACCATGTTTGTACCTGGCTCATGGTAACACCACAAAGCTTTTGCTACTGCTATGTTATTATTCTTGTATTGTTGATGGTGTTCTAGCTGTTGTCTTGGAGGCCTACACATTAACATCTTGGTGTTGTAGAACAGATGTATCAACACGAGAAACTCTGCTCCAGATCAACAGTCTCACACATCCCGAGTTCTAGAGACAACAGGCTGCCAGCTTCCGTCCTGGGATCCAGCATCTAGAGGGCATTGCTCTGCAAGACACGAAAACCAGGATTTGCATTTATTTATCAAAGCATTTCAGGTGATCCATGTTGGGGTTCAGCTTTGGCCTTGAGGGGGAAGGGCAGAGGAGATCGCTCCCGAGATGCCGCCCTTCCCCCCAGCCCTGGGGAATGCAGAAGCAGGCCACAATTCTCTGGGTCCGGAACCAGAACTGGCTTTGCAACCAGCCCCCAAACTTTCTCGCCAGCCCATGTGCTCCCCATTCTCGCAGGCTTTCCCCCTGGGGTGGTGCTAAGCAAGTGACTTTAGCTCATGAGGGGGTCCTATGACAAGCTCGCCAGCCTATCGCCAGCTCTTTGGTCGATCACCCCTTTTCTCGTCACCCCCTGCTATATCAACTGCTTGCCACTCCCTTATTAAATCAGATTTGCTCTTGAAGCGTCTCTGAGATCCGCGTACTCCTGGCTTTCTTCACGGGTAAGGAGGGAGGTAAAGCGATCTCGTATGGCCGCGTGCACCTGAGGTCTTTCCTGAGCCCCCCACTCCACTCTGGCTTTACCTGCAGGTCGGGTGACCAAGGGAGAGGGTGAGAAAGGGAGCGATTAGAGTAGAGTAGAGCCTGACCTCCCGTGCCAGGGGAAGCAACCGGAGCCCGGCAATCCAACCTCAGGCTAGGAAGCCACCAATCTTATCAATGTCATTTCTCTACACTTCTTTAAAGCCCGTACTTTGAAACTAGGAAGCATTGTCTTTCTGTAGCATGTGAGAAGGTTAGAGAAAGAGGAGATATCTATATAGAGATAAGAGATAGAGGAGATGTCAGCTGGCATCCCAGCTTGGCTAGTGGATTTGTCCATAACCCACTGAGCCAGTTTGGTAACAAGCCACATGTTTATGGCATTGGCTGAAGGTAGTTACCAAAAAACCTGGAGAGGCCTTCCAATGGCTTAATCATCTTTCATGGCCCAGAGCAGAACAGTGAAGGAACAAACAGTGAATCAGAGTGAAGGGATAGGAAAAATAAAATTATTGTACAAAAGCTAATGAATTTCACTTTTTAAAAAAGATATGCCTCTTTTAAAGATATACACTGGAACCATTTTTGCAATTGTAACTACAATGAATAATAGAGGGCATTTCCCAAGTTTTACCCATGAAAGGAACCAAGAAACTTCCATAGTCTTGCCTATGAGGTGAATTATGATCTCTGTTTAGAGCCATCTGTATTTATTTTTATATAAACTTTACAGCTTTGAATTCTTCTCTGTCACAAATATAAGCAGCTCTGAGTCCCTAGCCACTGAGAACATTTTAAGAAACAGAACAAAGCACACTCATTTCCATGATCACTCATTCTTCTTAGGCTGAAAGAAACAACAGAGGACCAAGCAAGCTTTATAGGCCTGGGTGTGGTAGTTCATGCCCATAACCCTAACTATTCGGGAAGTAGAGATTGGGAGGATAATACAGGAGGCCAGCCTGGGCAAAAACATTCACAAAACCCTATCTATCCAAGCTACATGGGAAGCATTAATTGGATTTCAGTTCAGTCCAGTCTGGGGGAAATATTAAGATCTTATCTCAAAAATAACTAGAGCCAAAACAGGCTGGAGGCCTAGTGAAGTACTTCCCTAGCAAAGGGCAAGTCCTAAGTTCAAATCCAAGTACCACTCTAAAAAATAACCTAGAGCCAGCTGCTATGTTCACTCAGTAAACCAAAAACACTATGTTAGGCACCTCTTTGGGAGAAGTGGGAGACTTGCTCGCCACCTCTCAGAGATCTATTATCTGTTGTTCTCTTAGTCTTGGTGGGAGACTCACATGTCAGCAATGTGAAATGCTACAAAGCTTCAGAAGATTGGTTTCATACCATGTGTCATTTTATAAACCATTTAATGCTCTGAACAGTGAACTGATATTTAAACTTCGATTAAACATATCTTTATTCAAAGGTGTAACCTATCTGCTAAGCATCCTATATATGTATGTATGTATGTATGTATGTATGTATATATAGCTTGAAAGGGATTGCCCTTGTTTGTAGTTATATTTGATATTGCCTGACAGAATTAGTACTTTGGAATTAAGTTTTACAGAGAAATGTGTGTATATGTCTTTTTTTGGCCAGTCCTGGGGCTTGGACTCAGGGCCTGAGCACTGTCCCTGAGCCTCCCTGTGTTCAAGGCTAGCACTCTATCATTTGAGTCACAGCGCCACTTCCAGCCTTTTCTGTATATGTGGTACTAAGGAATCAAACCCAAGTCTTCATGCATGCTAGGCAAGCACTCTCCCACTAAGCCACATTCCCAGTGCCAAAACATGTGACTCTTAACCAGAACTAGACATTAAACTCCATGCGAGAGAAGTTTCTGGTCTCAGCTAATACAAAATTATGTTATCCCCTACAAAACATACTACAAGAAGGTACCTAAAAATTCTTACATTGAATGATGCCATAAATGCCTGTAAAATAATGAATTTTCCCCCCGAGCATACACATTTTCTTTATCTCTTATTTTTAATACAGAAAGGACACTTGCCAGCCACTCAGTATGAGCTTTCCTCCAATGAAAGAGCAACAGACACTAAAGAACACTCCTCCAAATAAGCCCATGCCAATGACCACCTGACAGTGAAAGCACAAAACTCAATATACCCCATTATGATGAACTTCAAGTTTCCAAAAAATCAATCAAATTTGTCTGTGAGTGTGTGTGTGTGTGTGTGTGTGTGTGTGTGTGTGTGCACATGCATGCAAGCGCACGCCAGTCTTGGGACTTGAACTCAGGCTGTCCCTGAGCTGTTGTATTCAAAGCTAGCACTCTACCACATGAGCCACAGCTCCACCATTGGCTTTTTGGTACTTAACTAGAGATAAAGAGTCTCAGAGACTTTCCTGCAGGGACTAGCTTCAAACTGGGATCCTCAGATCTCAGCCTTCTGAGTAGCTAGAATTACTGGCATGAGCCACTGGCAAACTGGCTCAAATTCTGTTAGAATATATTAGACATTGCCAGAAACCATGCAGACATCCAGGTACAAAAGAACAAAGGAAAAGTTTATTGCCAGCAAAGGGACTGGCAAGACCCACTCTCACCAGGAGAAGTGAGAAGATGACATGTGGTCTATTGTCTGGGGTGACATATATAACCTAGGAAGTCTTAGAGGGGGGGACCTCAGTGTGGACATGCGGACCAGGGTTTCACCATGTGGAGCTATGATTGATGGCTGCTGTCAGATGGT
Organism: Perognathus longimembris pacificus; assembly: GCF_023159225.1. Lineage (NCBI taxonomy): Eukaryota > Metazoa > Chordata > Mammalia > Rodentia > Heteromyidae > Perognathus > Perognathus longimembris. Next base: position 18,455,553 of record NC_063176.1, on the reverse strand, counting down.
AGGTAAGTGGGGGCTCCTGAACTGCTCAGGCCTGGAGGTCACTCTAAGGGGATCTTGTTGCCTTACATGGGCATAAATGTACTAAAGGAATGCCATCTCAAGGAAGAGGGGGGTGGAGGCTGATTAGTTACTGCCCTTACTAGATGGGCCTAGAGTTGCCTAGGGAGGGAGCATGCTAAGCAATGGGAGAGGAGGCTATCAGACTTACAAATTCATTTTTTAATATGCTAGCCAGGAGAAGATGCTAGGAGGCCTTTGGTGAAAGAGGAGAAAATAGCGTGATGGTTTATGCCAACTTGACCAAGCCAAAATACTCAGATATGTGATCAAATATCATTTGAGATCTTTCTGTGCAGTTTTTACTTTTTCATTTTCGAGATTAACATTTGAAACAATAGATTTTATCCAGACACTGGTAGCTCGCGCCTGTAATCCTAGTTACTCAAGAAGCTGAAATTTAAAGATTGCTCTCCAAAGTCAGCCTTGGCGGAAGAATTCATGAGACTTTTACTTCTGATTATCTGCCAGAAAACCTTCTCTACTCCCAGGATTTGAACCCACATAGTAGAGGTTTGCTAGGTTGGTGTCTTGAGCTGTTGAGCTGAGCCTCTAGGCCTGTTGTTTGCTGACTAGCTAACTTTTCTGGCCTTTTCTAGAGTTTTCTCACTTGATAGACATGAGTGGATGGATTAAAAAGTGAGTGAAATGTTTTGGTGCATATATTTCATATGAAAGTGGAGAATTATTATTCATAAAAGGAGTAGGAGTGCTTAGCTACCAAAGTCAAGAGGTATTGATTTATGGGAAATGTGTGTGTATGTGTATATGTGTGTGTGTGTGTGTGTGTGTGTGTGTGTGTGTGTGTGTGTTCTGTCCTAACCCTATTTCATTTTAGAAATAGGAAAGAGTTCTATGTATATAAAATTTTCATTTGTAAAGTAACTTTAAATCACAGTTCATTTGTTGACATTCACTGTTTGTGGATACTTTCTCCTACTGTATTTCTCAATATCCTATCATAGTTAAAGTTTCCTACCTCATTCAACTCAACAACAAAGATAACTATAAGATTATGTTCAGTTTGTTTATAAGTATTATTCATTCAGTTGATTAACTCATTTATTCAACATATTTACAAGTGACCCTATGAAGACATAGGACTCAAGTTATGGTAGTAAATTGGCAAAAAAAAAAAAAAGAGCAGCAGAGATTTCTCTTTACTAAACATTTATTAAACATTAGATCAAATCAGGGCTGGGGATATAGCCTAGTGGCAAGAGTGCCTGCCTCATATACACGAGGCCCTAGGTTCGATTCCCCAGCACCACATATACAGAAAACGGCCAGAAGCGGTGCTGTGGCTCAAGTGGCAGAGTGCTAGCCTTGAGCGGGAAGAAGCCAGGGACAGTGCTCAGGCCCTGAGTCCAAGGCCCAGGACTGGCCAAAAATAAATAAATAAATAAATAGATCAAATCAACAGCTTTTTTTTTCTCTTGATGATGGTCCTAGGGCTTGAACTCAGGGCCTGGCACTGTCCTAGCTTAGTTTGCTGAAGACTAGTGCTCTCAATTGAACTCCACTTCCAATATTTTTGCTAATTTATTGGAGACCAGAATCTCAGATTTTTCTGCCCAGGCTGGCTTGGAACCATGATCCTAGATCTCAGGCTCATGTGTAGTTAGGATTATAGGCCTGAGTCACTGGGGCCCAGCCAAAATTGGTAGCTTTCTAAGTGCTGTTTTAGGGTTGCTGAAAGTCTCAGTGGCAAGTCTCTCATCCTTACTTTCTCTGAATCGATGTCAGGCACATGTAAAACAATGACAATATCTTCTGATATTGCCAAGAGTCAAACAAAATGCAGGCAAAGCTCTATGATGTCTGACATTCTCCCTAAGTGGTGCCTACTTTGCTATTAAGTCCCCTCTTCAACCATGCAGATGGAAGCCCAATTCCCTGCATTGTCTGGTGTTTGAAAGATGAGGAAGAAGACTGAAACAGGTGATGGACTGACTGCCTGCCCTTCAGAAAACCAAAACAAGAGTGTATGAGCAGCACTTGCTCTCAGGTCAGTTGGATCTTAGCATCATCATAAAGGGAGACTAGCAAACTAGTGACTGAACAATGCTTAACATACACCAGGGTGTGGTTCAATCCTCAAAACCCCTCATCAAAGAAAGAAACATGGTAAAAGGGTAAAGAACAGTACATCAAAGATCAGTGATGGTTAACCTTGGGTAGTGACATTTTGAGGTGAATTAAAATTTTTTCTGTATTTTCCTATACTTAGTGGATGTATGTTGTTTTCATAGTGAATATTTTGTATTTTTCACTTTGTGTGTGTGTGTATGTGTATGTGTGTGTGTGTGTGTGTGTGTGTGTGTGTGTGTGTGATAGTGTGGCTTAAACTTAGAGCCTAGGCTCTCTCCTTTAGCTTTTTCACTCAAAACTGGTACTCTACCACTCATGCCACAGCTCCACTTCTGGCTTTTTGCTGATTGATTGGAGATGAGTCTCAGGGACTTTCCTGATCAGGCTGGCTTCAAACTGCTATCCTCAGACCTCGGCTCCTGAGTAACTAGGCTTACAGGTGTGAGCTACCTGTGACCCCTAAAAGTCAAGATAAGAGCTTTCTAAAACCTCATAGAAATTCAGGTCCAGGAAGAAGAAAATAGCCATCCTAAAGACCAAGAGTTCATAAATAACCAGCCAAAACCTCATAAATTTCACTTTAATTTTGGCCAAAAAACAAAAATAGTAATAATCTTAACAACAATGAACCAAATTGGCTTTAGCTAGAGATTATTTTATCTGGCTTGGCTTTAGCTAGTCTACCTTGTATCCCAGAGGCCACAGGTTTGTGGGCTTTTGGCTCTTGGTTCTATTAGAATCATTATAATTCCAGTGGTAAATGTGGAATTTCAGACCTCCCATTCTTATTTTTATTGCTCTTATAAACAGTAAGCTGAAACTCTGAGTTTAGTCTTTCCTTTTAAATTGCAGGCTGATAAACATATTAAAATGAGCTTGGAGCAGCTAGGCAGGGATGATCAACTCTGACTTCCTCCTTCAAATTTGTGCTTGGGGGGGTTTTCACAGCAAATTATGTGTGGCGGTGGGAGCTGTCTATGAGAACAGGAATAACATGTTTAATGATAACATCTTACTATGTGCTATCAAAATAACACTTCTTCCTGCTCAGTCAAGTCAGTGGGATTTCATGAGCCAGGTCTCAATGAGACTGCAAATTACAATTAGAATAAGTCACCCACACTGAAGCAAATGGAAAAGATTTGCTATATTATACATTTCTCATCCACCCCCATGATCTATGGCATTGTTGGCTTGAGTTTACAGATGAGGAAGCCAGTTTTTGGAAGTTAGTTTGTCTAGAGCTTCATGTGAGGGAAGCAAGAGACAGAATCACAAGGCAGGACTGCCTCCCCAAGTAGTCCAAGCCTCCTGCCCACTGGGTGACACAACTTACAGGTCAGCTGCTAGAAGACAGCCACTGAGCAGGCTCTGACTCTCAGGTGACATCTTCCCATCTCTGAGTTTCCCAATCCCTCTCTGTTTCACATCCATTGCCCTCTGACACAACGAGTATCATGAGTACAGAACTACCGACTTCCTGAGGTATGATGGACTGAGATCCAAGAACAAATAGATTTTTTTTAATATACATATTTAGAACAAGATCATAAGTAAGCCAAGGGGAAACTGCTTTAATATCATAAATAATATCCATGGGGGAAAAAAGAGGCAGCTGGTCATTGTAGCACTCTTGAGGCTGAGATAAAGAGGATCATGAGGCCAGCCTTGGGACATAGTAAGACCTTGTCTCAAGAGGAAAAAAATAAGAAAACTACTTTGAAAAGCCTTTCTATAGCCAGGTGCTGGTGGTTCACACCTATAATTCTAGCTATTAAAGAGGCTGAGATCTGAGGAAAAGGGTTCGAAGCCAGCTAGCCACGGCAGGAAAATTAATGAGACTCATCACCACTTAAACACCAAAAAGCCAAAAGTGAACGTGTTGCTCAAGTGATAGGGTTGAGTTAAAAATCTAAGGAACAATGTCCAGGCCCTGAGTTCAAGCCTCATTACTGGCAAGTACACACACATACACACACACACACACACACACACACACACACACACACACTCATTCACATCTTCATACAAAATGTACAAAGAAATCTGAGAAAGATAGATATTCTGAAAGGGATGCAGTGAATTGTTGCCCATAAACAAATCAGGTAATTAGTCTACATGGTGCTCCCAGTAAAGCTACAGTTCAATGGCTTTGGGATAAGTCACACTGAATGGTTTTTGAGAAGGGAGATCTTCTGAATTATAACAATTCTTAGCAAGTAGGTGATGCATCAGAGTTTACTAAATTATCCCAACGTTGAAGCTCCTAAGTATTTGTGAAGTGAGTATGGTTTGTTTTTTTTTGCAAAGATGCCACATGAGAAGAAAAAAATTACAAATTTCAGTATCTTTTTAGTTCCATGCTTGTATCTTAAACATAGACATCATTGCTGAGTGTCGGTAGCACACATTTGTAATCCTAGTTACTCAGGAGGCTGAGATCAGAGAATAGTGGCTCAAAGCCAGACTGAGCAGGAAAGTGTATATGAGACTCTTATCTCTGATTAAACAGGAAAAAAACTGAGAGTGGAGTTGTGGCCCAAGTGTTAGAACACCAGTTTTGAGCAAGAAAGCTCAGGGACACCACCCAGACCCTGAGTTCAAGCCCCACAAGACCACACACACACACACACACACACACACACACACACACACACACCACAAATAGGCATAATCAATTCAGGTGCTGCTGGATCACACCTGTAATCCTAGCTATTTAGGAGACTGAGATCTGAGGCTCTCCATGTGAAGCCAGCCAGAGCAGAAAAGTCCATGGGATTCTTATTTCCAACTAAGCAGCACAAAGCTAGAACTGGAGGTATGATCGATGGTAAAACACCAGCCTTGAACACGAAAGCTAAGAAAGAATGCAAGTCCCCGAGTTCAAGCCCTCATATCAGCATACAAAAAAAAGGAGACAATTAATTATAAGCACTTCAAATTATAACTATTGAGGGTTTTACCAATATCTGTGACTTAAATTTCTACTTTTCACTGGGCACCAGTGGCTCAGGCCTGTAATCCTAGCTACCTGGGAGGCTGAGGTCTGAGGATCTCAAGTCAAAGCCAGCCCAGGCAGAAAAGCCCATGAGAATTGTGACTCTAATCAACTACTCAGAAAAAGCCAGATGTTGTTGTCCTGTGGCTAAAGTGGTAGAATGCTAGCCTTGAGCACAAATGGGCTCAGGATAGAATCCAGGGCCTGAGTTCAAGCCACAGGACCAGCACATACATACATACATACATACATACATACATACATACATACATACATACTGATTTTATGTAATGAGATGAAAAACAACCTTCTGCAAATTTATTCTGATGTTCCATAATCAAGGCAGCCACTAAGTGTCTAACGGGTAGGTATAGCAGAAGCAGCACGGCCTGGCACACAAAGGGGCGGTTCGTATCCCAGGTGGGATGGGAGAGGATGCTATGAGATTCATCCCTTTGCTCAGAAGTAAAGCACAATTTAAAACTTTGGAAGTGTTTATTTCTGGAATTTCCCATGTAATGTTTTCCAGCTGCTGTTGAGCACATGTAAATAACGAAACTTCAGAAAGTAAAACCACCAATAAGGGGGCAGAGATGACTATTGTACAAGAAGGTAGGTGTTAATACTAAAGTGGGTGAGGTTTAGCCTGTCACTGACACTTTCCAGGAATGTGATCTCTTCTTTCATTAGCTCTTTACCTGGTAATGGGTGAAGATACGTGTGTGTGTGTGTGTGTGTACACACATGTGTGTGAACACACACACACACACACACACACACACACACGGGCGCACCAGCATAAAAGCTTAAGGGCCTGGACATTGCTCCTGAGTTCTTTTGTTCAAGTCTGACACTTTACCACTTAAGCCACACCTTTACTTTTGGATTTTGGGTGGTTAGAGATAAGAATTTCACAGACTACTGATCCTCCATTGTTCTGCCTAGTTTTATTCTTAATTGGACTAAGAAGAAATTGTTGTTTGCTGAAAAAATGAATGAGAAATAATCAATTTCTTTTATTCATCCTTTGGACTTATTGATATGTAAAAACTCAATGGCAAGTCCAAGGAACAGCAGATCCTATACAATAGGTACTCTTGAGTCTCAAAGTATAAAATGGTTATTTGTGCTATCAGATTAAATAAACTCAAATTTGGGAAAATAGTACTAACACAACTCTTTCTAGTCAGGTATCTTTAATTTTTTGTCAATTGTGGGACTTGAACTCAGGGCCTGGGCACTGTCCCTGAGCTTTTTCACTCAAGGCTAGTGCTCTACCACTTTGAGCCACGGCTCCACTTCCAGTTTTCTGGTGGTTAATTGGAGATAAAAGTCTCACAGACATTCCTGCCTGGGCAGGTTTTGAACTGCAATTCTCAGATCTCAGTCTCCTGAGTAGCTAGGATTACAGGTGTGAGCACCAGGGTCAGGCTATCTTTAATATTTTTATGCAAAAAATAAGGAGGAAGCCTGAAGTGAGTGGAGTTATATAGCACACTAGAACTAGTAACTCAGTTGATAATTTAGTTATGGCCAGACCTAAACAGGTATTTTAAGACTAGAAAGAAGCTGCATTGGAGGAACTTCTGATAATAGCTGTTTACCTGTCTAAAAATAAACATCAAAATCACAGAATGGAGTATAAGTTCCTGCTAGATTTAGGCAATGAATGCACAAAAAAAATCATGTTGAACCCAGACAGACATGAGCCACATAGACTTGAATTAAGACATTGCCTTTGTCCGTGTAAGCTGCTATAACAAAACACCATAACCTTAGGTAGCTTATACACAACAGGAAATATTTCTTACAAATCTGGAGATTGAGACGTCCAAGATCAAGGCAGATTTGGCATCTTTTGAGATTCCAATTTGGGGCGCATAGGCAAGCCTTCTTGTTGTATTTCGTATGGTGAAAAAGGCAAGGGAGGTGGCTAGCAATGACTCACACCTGTAATCCTAGCTACTCAAGAGGCTGAGATCTGAGGGTCACCATTCAAAACCAGCCCAGGCAGGAAAGACCTGGAGACCTTATCTCCAATGAATTACCAAAAATTCAGAAGTGGCACTGCGACCCAAAGGGTAGAGTGCTATCCTTCAGCAAAAGAAGCTAAGGAAAAGACCCTGAGTTCAAGCCCCAGGAACAGTAAAAAAATATAAAAAAGAGGCAAAGGAAATCTGTTGGCCTAATCTTATTCATGGAATTACTTCCCACGTCCTAATACCACAACCTCAGGAATAAGGATTTTAATATGTGAATTTTTATGGAGAGAGGGCATTAACATTCAGACAATAACAGACACAAATAGAATAGTTCTATCTTCATGCCGACCTCTCTGATGAGTGTGGAAATCCTGTCTCTTTTTACCTACAATATCAGAAAATGAGATTTATAGGTAGGTACTTGGTAGCTGTAATCCTACCTGTCTGTAATCCTACCTATTTGGGAGGCTGAGATCAGCAAATAGCCAGAAGTGTAGGTGCGACTCAAATGGCAGAATACAAACCTAGAGGGGAAAATCCAAACAAGAACTTGAGGCCCTGAGTTCAAAGCCCAGTACTGGTATAAAACAACAACCTTCTCTCTACCCCCCAAAAAGAGAGAAATATAGGTATTTCTAGGTGAATCTATATAGGACATAAGTTCAGAGACAACATTTTTGTGCCATGGACTTGAAAGCTTGAATTAATTTGAACTGCCAAGTCAGAAAGAAATTGCTGATATGAATCTACAGTCTGAACTGTTAAAACAATTGCCAGTCAAATTTCAATTTCAGATAAAGGGTGATTTTTTTTCCTATAAGCATGTTCTAAATTCCTATGTGACTGGTATGTATACTAAAATTATTTGTAATTATCTGAAATTCAAAGTCCACTGGGCCTCTCCCATAGTGTTGTTAATAACACAAGCCTATACCCTGGTCTTAATAAGGACAACCTTTCACCTTAACTACAGCTCCTTTACCCACTCATGGAGTGGGAGGAGGAAGGAATACAAATATGAGACACAGTGGAAAATATTTAATATTTTTCCTGGCTTTGATCAGAGAAAAGAAATCGAGAAGGGAAATAATAGCTACATGCTTGACATTCTTGCCACATTATGGCAGTCAGTTATTTTCTACTTGTAGTTAAAATCCATTCAACTGTAACCACTGAGCCTGTCAGGAGCTCCAAGTTCCTGCTGTGGTCTAGGAGGAGAGCAGGTAGCTGGAGAAAGTGAAATAAATACAATGGCCTTCAAAGAGGCTGAGATTGTGAGGTGGCAGCACAAGAGCCCTCTGACAGAGGTTCAGACCATGGTGGGTGTACAGCTAAAGGAAATAAAATTAGTGAGATGAAGCGACCTCTCCCATCGTTCACAACAGGCAAGATAGGGGATCAACGTAATATCTGTTGATGGATAAACAAGTCAAGAAAATTAAGTAGCACACAATGGAATATTAGTCTGCCTCAGTGAAGGAGACTCTGTCATTTGTGACAACATAGATGGGCCTGGGGGACATTATGTTAAATGGAATAAGCCAGGCACCAAAAGACAAACACCGAGTGATCGATTTCTGTGTGGAATCTAAAAACTGGAGCTCAGTAATAGCAAAATGCTGGTTACTAAGGGGCTGGGGGAGGGGAAGGCTTAGAGAGACATTGATGAAAGGAAGTAAGACAGGATAGATAGAATGAGATAACAGAGGAATTATGCATATATGCATGCATGCAGGCATACATACAAACATATACACATACATACATTAAGTACAGGTATAGTCGTGGTCAAAGTAGAGAATGAAGAGTGATCAATGTGTCTTCTGCTTGCTGGCCAGGAAGAGGGGAAATAAGCACGTTAGCTCATGTCTAAGGTACTTAATTTAAATAGGAAAATTAGGATGGGGCTGATTATTGCACCATCAAGCCATTCTGGGGACAAAGATGTAAAAAGGAGTGTGGTCAAAGACTTGATCTAGTTGATCGTTATCTTATCTCCAGAAGAGTGCTGGTGTCTGAAGAGAAGATTCAACCCTTGTCACAAAGCATTCAGCTATTTCCCAGCGTGCAAGGTGACTGCAAAAGGGGGACAGTGTGGAGCCAAGGGGACATGGGAGAGGCACAAGTTGATACTGAGATTGTCTCCCGCTTTTAGTTGCCTTTGGACATGGGCAAGGCCAAGTGAGGACTCAGTGCTTTCAGCAAAAGCCATTTCTGGGAACCTGTTCTTCCTCTTTACCCACACTCTCCTTCATCCCTCTAAGGGCAACTGTACCCTTTCTCTCATTCAGGTTCAAATCCATGGTTTCATCTTTAACCTGTTTCTTTATGTTACATCTGAAATTGAAGCCAACAATAATTCTTTCAGGGCTCCCTTCAAATCCTAAGGGATCTGAAAATGCCTCGCTACCTCCTCAACACAGCAATTACCGTCTCAAGGAACTGCACAGTTCCAGCTCTATCTTGACTATTAAATGGTATTTGATTTGTTGATATTTATTTATTTGGTATCCATTAGTTTTATAAGGGGGGAATCATTACAACACTTTTATGCACATACCCAGTGTATCTCAGTCAGCCTCACCCGTCTATCACTCACTATTTAGTTTTTACCCCCTGTGCTCAGCATAGCACTATGATGATGTGCTTTTAAAACTTAAGTGATCAGGGCTGGGGATATAGCCTAGTGGCAAGAGTGCCTGCCTCGGATACACGAGGCCCTAGGTTCGATTCCCCAGCACCACATATACAGGAAACGGCCAGAAGCGGCGCTGTGGCTCAAGTGGCAGAGTGCTAGCCTTGAGTGGGAAGAAGCCAGGGACAGTGCTCAGGCCCTGAGTCCAAGGCCCAGGACTGGCACAAAAAAAAAAAAAAAAAAAAAAAAAAACTTAAGTGATCAGATCACTCCTTTTCTTAAGACTTGCAATGGCTTCTTATGTCTGGGTGCATTTTTCACTAAGGGAGCTCAAACCTGCAGTGCAACCTACAAGGGCTTACTTGACCCAGTGTCACAGACTTCAACTCAGACTCCTCCAGACTTCTTTTTCACTTACTTATCTCTGGCCACCATGACCTGTTTGTTGGTTCTATGGTAAGTTTAGGAATCATATGCCTCAGGGTCTTTGCATTTGGTGTTTCTTCTGACTGGATAATGCTTTACCTAATTTGATTTTTATGATTCACACCTCCAAAACTGCATCTGACAAATGAAGTCTTCTTTGACCACTTGAAAAGAATAGAAGCCCTTTTATCTATCCCCCATTTCACCTCTTCATTCTTTATTCTTTTACCTGGTTATTTCATATTTCTGGATAGAATTGATCATCATCTAATACTTATTATACTTGTTTGTTGTTATTTGTCACCACAAGAATAATGCAGCTCCAAGAAAGAAGGCATTTTGTTTATTGGAGTAACTGTCATAGTTCAGCACCTTGAGTGATATGTGGCAGAAGTCAAAAACTAAATGAATAGCTGTAAATGAATAAATATCCATGTTAGGATACCTGGCTGTTCAAATATAGTGTATTTAAATAATATTCATGAAGCCAAGTGTTGGTGGCTCATGACTGTAATTATAACTACTTAGGAGGCTGAGATCAGAAGACTGCAGTTTTAAAGCCAGTCTGGGCAGGGAAGTCCCTGAGACTCTTATCTCTAATTAACTTCAAGAAAGCCACAAGTGGCACTGTGGCTCAAAGCAGTTGAGTGAGCAAATGAGCTCAGGGACAGCGCTCAGGCGCCAATTTCAAGCTCTATAACCGACAAAAAAAAAAAGGATGAGATATTCTCTAAAATGTGAGATGAAATGATTGAAAATCATGGAAGGGCTGGATGTGGAGTTTGCTGGTAGAATGCTTTGTCTACATGCACAAGGCCTGGGTTTAATGTTCTATGTCATGAATAATCATGGACATACATAATAATAAAATAATAAACAATAATAACAAATAAAATAATAAATAGATAATAATAGTTACATGGCAGTTGCAAAAGTAAATATTGAAATACCTATCATGCTTCTGAATAAGAAAACCAACCATATCCAGCAAGAAGTGAAGAACTCACAGGTAATCTCACATTTCCAAATACTTCTTATAGAATGACCAATGTAGCATCTGGTGGGAAATCAAGTATTAACTGACTTGCTGTCAATGTTCTAATGGATCAGAATATTTTAGAGTGTGAAAAACATTCTCATGTGTGGCCAGTAAACAGAGCATGATTGAAACCCCCACATTTGGACTTAAACAAGGCCTTTTACCTTTCCTATTATGACCACTGCTGCCTTGCAGCAATATGAATACATAGAAATGATGTACAAGGAAATATCTCTAGCTCATAAAACCACAAAGTTCAGCCAGGTGCCTGTGGCTCACCACTGTAATTGTAGCTACTCTGGAGGAAGAGAGCAGTAGAAGGCAGTTTTAAGCCAACTTAATCAGGAAAGTCCATAAAACTGCTATCTCCAATTAATCACCAAAAAGCTGGAAGTGGAGCTGTGGCTCAAGTGGTACAGCACTTTGTTTGGGCAGGAAAGCTCAGCTCGGTCCTGAGGTCAAGCCCCAGAACTGGTACACACACACACACACACACACACACACACACACACACACACACACACAATCTGCTTCCTATTGCTACCTGCCCCAGATGTGTCAAAGGCTCTTCAAACACACCACATACAAGGATGGACATGTGACTAGCTGGCAGCTCAGATCAGAGACCAAGGTGTGGGTTGCAGATAAAACTTCCCTGCTGATTCTTGGGTGAACTGAGACAAGAGACTCTAACCATTCCTTCATCTGGATCAATAGACTAACCTTTTATGTTTATAGTATAGATTAGGGATAGTATATGTAAGATGGCCAGTGGTTTGTGACACTTGTTAGGCACCACAGTATTTTCTTCTCCTCTTTCTTTGATCCTGTTGCTTCTCCTCTAGTCCACATCTCCAGCTACCTGGCCACCCCAGTCAAAACCATACCCATGTTCTTAGCTGGATATTGGTGGCTTACACCTGTAATCCTACTACTCAGGAGGCTGAGATCTGAGGATGGCAGTTATTTTAGTCAACCCAGGCAGGAAAGCCCATGAGACTTTTATCTCCAATGAACTACCAAAAAGCCAGAAATGGAGCTGTGGCTTAAGCGGTAGAGTGCTAGCCTTGAGTACAAAACATCGGTGACAGTGCCCAAGCTCTGAGTTCACGCTCCAGGACTGGCACAAAAATAGCATGCATGTGCAGGAACAGGTGCACACACACACACACACACACACACACACACACACCATGTTCTTAAATTCTCACTCTCCCTTTCCACACATAGCTGGTCATCACTTCATGTTGGTTCCACTTCTTATTTAAATGTTAAATATTTCAGTTGGCAGTACCAAGAATGGAGATCAGGCGAGGTAATAAGGCTGAGGCCATCATCTAATAGGATTAGTGCCCTTTAGAAAAGACACCAGGTGCTCCCCTTCCCTCTCTACTACGTGAGGACAAAGCAAGGAGGCAGCCAACTGCAGGCCAGGAAGAGTGGCCTCACCAGAGACTGATCCTGTCTTCGAGCCACCCAAACCATGAGAAAATAAATTTCTATTGTTTGCGCCACCCACTCTGTGGCATTTTGCTGTGACAGCCCAAGATAATGACTATAATATGAGGGATCTCGTGACAAATACCTGAAATGAGGAAGAGGCACTGGGTGCTGGGTGCTGGCTAGAGGCCAGGAGACATGGAAGGATCCTGCTAGGGAAACTCCGGATTGTCATCGGGGACTGTTGACAGAGATAAGAAGAGTTCATGTGATCCTGTTGGGACTCTTTTTCTAGGGAGAAAGTTTCTGTTACTTTAGAGATTACAGAACAATCCTGAGCAAAATTTAACAGAAGGAGACGAAAGCTACAGGCTATGGTGATCATGTCTCTGATGGAACTGAGGAACATAGGTTATTACAAACTAGAAGAAAGGTGATCCTACTCATGAAGTGGCAAAGAATTTGGCTGAGTCTTTGATATCCTGTTATAGCAGGTCCAAGACAAACCTGCTGAGATGGTAGTCATGGGGCTGGGGGAGGAGGAGAGTGCACTGTAACTGAAGTCCCTGTGATAGCACAGGAGGAGGGAGGGCGAGAGGAAAGAGCTGTGGAATTCTGTGGAGGGCTGCAGCTCTCTCTAAGGGAGGTTCTAAAATAAGCAGTTCTCACAGTGGGTGTTGAAACTGAAGAAAGAAAAGTCCACACACCCCTCAGACAAGTTAATGGCATACCCTGCCTATATACACCCTGTCTCCTCCTCCACATTTCCCTCAGAGTGATGGCTACAGCACATAAAAATTGCTCTCATCTGGAAGGGAAATGACACAGAATCTATGGAACTATTACTTGCATATATTCTTTAACTCTATCACTCCGTGTCTAAGTTATCTATAGAGTTTCTGGTGCTTCCTAGATTTATGTTCAAGGACAGTTATTAAAGTATTGCTTTAATAATTATAAAAATTGAAAGACATTCTTAAATATTCATCAGTAGGGAAATGGCTAGATACATTATCCTATCCTCTGTGTGTGTATGTTTTAAGGAATGAGCAATGTATTTGTGCAAAAGTGCTCTGAAGAGTAATATTAAGTGAGAAAACATATTATAAGGACACTGTGTAGAGTACATGTGGTTGGAAGAAGATGAATGCATAGAAAGGATGCACAAGGAAGTTTGGCAAGCATTAACAACAATGGTTATTTCTATGGAGGATATATATATATATATATAGGAAGATGGGAGATATATTTTATAAGACGGTGTAACATCTATTGAATGAAAACAGACAGACGTGAGTGTGTGTGTGTGTGTGTGTGTGTGTGTGTGTGTGTGTGTGTTGCTACTGGGGCTTGAACTCAGGGTGAGAGCACTTTCCCTTAGCTTTGCTGCTCAAGGCTGGTACTCTACCATTGAGTCATACTTCCACTTCTGGAAGTCTGAAGCTTTGAACTGCAATCCTCAGATCTCAACTTCCTCGTAGATACAATTAAAGGGACTTAAACCCTGATAATACAATATTATAGGGGCAACAGTACAATTTTAAAACCAACAAAGTCATAAATACACAAAGACAAAATGGACACATGGCCAAAATTTTATTTAATCTTTGTAGAGAAAACCAGAGAGAAATTAAAATTAGGGAGATTATTGGAAGAAATCATGACTTAAAAATACAAAATACATGAAATACATATACAAAATACATGACTTATCATACAAAAATTTACTTACACTCTCATGAAGAAAAGCCATGTGCATGATTTTCAGTCTTCTCCAAGTTAATCTGCATTTCTATAGAATTATAACCTAGCTTAGCTGGTCAAAGAGTTACAGCTCCCAGATTCCCTTCTGTGGATGAATGGGTAATAAAAGTATTTATACGCATGTAATAACATGTTATTCTGTTATCAAGAGAATGAAAGGCTTTGATTTGCAACATGGATGTTAGGTGAAATAAACCAGGCATAGAAAGACAAATACCACACGTTCTTGCTCCTTTGTAGAACCTAGTAAGTCAGTCTTGTAGAAGAATGGAATGGAATGGCAGTCCTAGGGGCTGGAAAGGGCAGCAGCAAGCAGGATGGAAGGAAGTTCAACAAGGGACACCAACACACAGCTGGACTGGAGGAAGTACTTTCGGTTCTTCTTTAGTAAGGTAGGGTGGTTAATCTATGAAACATTTCAAAATGGCTAAGAAGGAAGAATATGATATTGATTAATGGCTGAAGGGAAAAAAAGGCTAATTATCTGGATTTGATGATTACATATCATATCTATGAATTGAACTATCATACGGCATCATTATTGGCACGGTAAGTATGTGCTATTATTACTGTTGCTGATATTGTACCAGTACTGGGGTTTCAAATCAGGGCCTTCTCATGGTGCTACCACTTGAGCTGTTTGCTGGTTAATTAGAAATAAGAGACTATTCTGGGCAGGCTGACGCTGAGCTGCAAACCTGAGTGCTTAGGATAGCAGGAGTGAGCCTGCATTGGCCAGCTTTGTATTATTATTATAAACTTTCCAATATTTTCCCCTTAAGTAAACAGATATGTTTTCAATAATAGAATTAATTTTTCTTACTTTAATACTTCTTAAACAGACATTTTTCAAAGTCATAATTAATGGATGAATATTTGTTGCATATATATAATTTATAAATGTTTAATATTTTAGGTGTTTTCTGTTTCATACACATTATGTTGAATGTCTTTGTATATTTTTTCAAATTCGAACAAAATTCTTTTCTCCAAATTTTGTTTTTATGTTATAACTTTTTATAAGTACATATGTTAAGAAACTTATCAACACAATTAAAATAGTGCAAACCTATGATATTAGATTATATCTAGAAGGCCTGAAGGCCTGCCCACAGCTCATTGTGGGAACAATGGAAACCTCTTTTGCTCATTTCCAAAACTCTGCCCATGTTTCCTGACACTGCAACGTTCCCACTCATTCTCGGTGTTCCCAGCCATTTGTGAATCTCCCTTCTCATATTTGCCAATGATCTCATAGTTCCGAATAACTTTTTTCTCCTGCACACGTGCAGACTAGCACGATGTCCTTACCTTTTGACAAGATGGCCAAGTAACATGGCTATCTAAATTTGCTTCATAAGTAACATAATTCCAAACTTGGATTTATGAATGTCTATACCTGGAAAAGATGTTTTCATTATGCCACTAAACTCCTCTTCAAATGTACTAGAAATAGCTGGGCACACCTGAATGTAAAATGAGTTATTTTGGCAGAGTGTTTACTATGTATGTGAAAATATTGCTAGAGCTAGGTTTGTTAAAAATAAAACAAAACCCACGGTGACATTAGGTCCTCAGCATCTTAGGTTATCAAACACTCCTGGCCACTGGCAGTTACAATGATGGTTTTTCTGTTGTATGTAGGTGCTTTCCAACTCTCTAGAATCCACTAACCATTTCTATTTACCCACCCCTTCCAGTTCAGTGCAGAAAAATTCATCAGAAACTAAATGATCAAGGCATAAGTGATTGCTGTTATGGGACAGAGGAGATCAATTTAATCCACATAACAATTTAGGATATTAATTTGGGAAATAAGTCAATTAAGTCTAAAAATATTTTAGTGAGTCAAACTGTGAGTAAAGAGAACTATCAGACAATAAGTGCAAAAAGACATACTTCCTAGAAGCATTTTGTTACATGCAAGAATAAAACAGACTCACCAGTGAAATAATTTTTAAACATACGCAGTGGCTATATTTTCCAAACCAGATCTAGGCCTTCTAGTTTAACAAAAGAATACTTTGCTATGAGAATATATAGATGTCAATGTTTCTCAAAAACTTTAAAACTTAATCATATACAATTATATATTTACTAAAGACATTTTACTGAAAAGAAGAAAATACATACAATTAGGACCACCTGGTAAAATCCAAGATATCTGATCTTCCTACTCAAATGTAATCAATCCTGAATCAGTTCAATTAGATCATCATTTAAATATTGCACCACTATTTTATATAGTGCTTTTAAGAATGGCTATAAGCTTTCCATTGCTGCACCAAAATACCTGAAAATATAAGCTTTAAAGGAGGAACTATTTATTTGGCTCACAGTTTCAGAGGTATGAATCCATTGTTACTTGATCTCATTGCTTTGGGCCTGAGGGAGGTAGATTATCATGGCTGCAGGCAGTCAAGCAAAGTTGCTCACCCAAGGAAGAAGAGAAGGAGTGGTAGCAAGGAGGGAGGGAGGGATCCCAGAGGAAGTTCTCTTCAAAGGCATGACCCCATGTCTAACTTCCTCCCACAAGAACCTTTTCCTAAGGTTCCAGTACCTTCCATAGACCGGGAACCAGCCTTTAAAATATGGGTCTTTGGGAGTATTGCAGATCCAAACAACAGCAATGACCAGTACAACTATGACATATTATTTTCTTAGCACAATCAGTCAGAGTCAGTTTCTGTTTCACACTTGAGAACCTTGGGTTTCAGTAGCTTGCTGAGCAGAGCTTGATATAGTTTGAAGCAGCACAGTGATCCAGCTCTCCTAAGGAGAGTTATCAATCATTTGCATTTCCGGAAAGACACAAGTCCAGCCATATTGAATGACAAAATACTAGAACCATGCAGTATCAAAGACACATATGTACCATTCTCTTTTTGTGTGTGTTCAAGACTTAAAATGCTTATTTTTGCTTATAATATGCATTTTCAACCAATTCAACAATTCAATACAAATCAACTTACAAGGGAGTGTACTCTCTACCAAGGAGTTAAATCACCAAAATTTAACTTGCCTAGAGTGACTACAACTGATTCTACTTCATAATAAGGAATACTAGCTTCATTATTCTTTTTTTTTTTTTTTTTTTTTGCCAGTCCTGGGCTTTGGACTCAGGGCCTGAGCACTGTCCCTGGCTTCTTCCCGCTCAAGGCTAGCACTCTGCCACTTGAGCCACAGCGCCGCTTCTGGCCGTTTTCTGTATATGTGGTGCTGGGGAATCGAACCCAGGGCCTCGTGTATCGGAGGCAGGCTCTCTTGCCACTAGGCCATATCCCCAGCCCCCCGTGCATACATTTCTTATCCAACTTGTTACTTCCTCCCTCATCCCCTCCCCAGCCCCTCCCCATTTCCCTCCCCCCACCATGAGTTGTACAGTTGGTTTACAACATGCAGTTTTGTAAGCATTGCTCTTGCATTGGTTTGTCTTTTACCCTTGGTCTCTCCATTTTGATATTCCCCTTCCCTTCACCAGTTCCAATACTGGCAATTTCTTTGCTTGCAAAATCATGTCTTAATTTTTACCGACTCCACCAAAGCACTATCAGTATATACCTTTTTCTTCAATATTTTTGGGAGTGTTTCAGTGAGCTTGGAGGTTGAATAAAGTTCTCCTTGAACTACTGTCGACATATTGTCTAGTGTCGACATTACAGTTAAAGCCCTAGGTGAATTTTCTTGGGCGTAGGCCACGTGGCTACTGTATATATTCTTGGTACATTGTGTATTGTATATATGTCTACCTGACCTAGGGAAGGGAAAGAAAAACAGGGTGTAAGATATGACAAGAAATGTACACACTGCCCTACTATGTAACTATACCCTTTTTGCACAACACCTTGTCAAAAATTTTTTGTTTAATTAATAAATTACAAAAAAAAAGTTCTCCTTGAGACATGCAGTCCTTCCAATGTGAGCAATAATGACAGTGTCCCTGGTGTGGTCAGGCCCTGTTCTCAGTATTTTACATATCCTTCGTAAAGTATGAAGAAGAAATGATCATTCTCCCTCATTCTCATTTTACTGAACAGGACTCTGAGGCACAGAGCAGGATTAGCTACTGGACTAAAGCCAGTAGGTGGCAGAACTGGAAACAGCTCAGTCTGGATCACATATTCAAGTGCTTACTAGAAATCACGTCCCTCCCTGAAGGTACTTGTTTCTGCTTTTATATATTCACAGTGTATCCTGTGCCAGGCCAAATAGGAAGTTTACAAACTTATGAATCAAGTCTGATGTCGTGGCTCATACCTTCAATCTCAACGCTCAGGAGGCTGAGGCAGGAGGATTACAAGTTGAGGGCTAGCACCAGCTATATAATGAGTTCCAAGCTAGCCTGAGCTACATAGTGAAACCCTATCTCAAAACAAAACAACAAAAAACTTAGCTTTCAATCTCAATTTTCCTCTATAAACTTTTACCTTACTTTGAGTCTCAGACTTTTTTTGGTAAGATTGAATTGATATTGGCACTGTCTCTTTTATAGGTTGCTGAAAAGAACAACTGAAATAATGTATGTGAAGGTACTTTGTAAAGTGTTATGTATTACTTGAACTTTGAACATGGAAATTAGGATACAGTTTCAAATGTAAATGATGAAAATGTTGCATATATCAGGACAAAGCTGGAAGGTAGCCGGGCCATGACTTACTACACCACTGTACTTTGCTCTAGTATTGTCTCTCTGTAATTCTTGATAGGACAACGGTGTTTTCCTGTGCAGTTTTCATTTAAAAGAAGACTGTAAGCATCAGGATTTTCCCACCAAATGTTTCTTCTGTGATAGAGTTAAAACAGAAAATTCCTACCTCTTAACTTAAAAGCAAACAGACAGCAACAACAGAGGAAGACAGGTTAAACGACAAAAGTTATACCATAGGTATCCAAGCAAGTGGAAACGCTTGGCTGAGGCAGAGTTCTTTGCCTGGCAAGTTGGGGACATTCCAGTCAGGCGCCTCTGAGCCTCTGCAGAGGAAAGCAGCTCCAGTTCCCACACAGAAGGGAATGTTTATCAGGAACCTTCTGAGTATGGCCAGGGAGAAAGACAGCAGGTCTCTTCATCTTACACTCATTACTTCGGCAATGGAGATAAAATAGAAATCATATAATTAACAACATTAGCACTTTGTCACACACACACACACACACACACACACACACACACACACACACTCTTTGCTAAGAGTTATAAATAATTCCAAGACCACTAAAGTGGAAAACCTTTACCTCAGCCAAGAACTATGTCTTAGCTGAGTGTTTCCTATTTGATTTTGCCCATGCCTCCGTCAAGGGGTTCCTGAAAGCCCGTAGGAGGCCTTAATTATGCAAAAGTTAACAGATGAGGCCTTAGAAGCCATTGCATGCCAGTCATCATTGTATCATATAACTCAAATGTAATAATTTAAGAGAATGTAAGAAGGGCTGGGATGTAGCTCAGTGGCAAAGTGCTTGCCTAGCAAGTGCAACGTCCTGGGTTCGAGCCCCAGTACCAAAAAAAAAAAAAAAAAAAAGGACAAAAAGTACAGTTAAAAAAAAAAAAAGAGAATGTAAGGCCTCCAAACAAAGAAAAGTGAAAGGTAAAAACTTAAGGAAAAGACATTGAAAAGATCTGCAAACAAAATTCAGTAAGGCTAGTTGTAGCTGAATGGACTATATATTAAATAAATGATGGACTCCATTACTAGTGTTTATTTTAATAATACTGAAATGAATCTTTTATATAAGGTGACAGATGAAAAAATGTGTCTTTAAGTCTAAAATAAGGCCTTTTTTAAAAAGCATATAAACACTATATGTAGTTCCCTTGTTAAGCTACATCTTTATATTCATTCATTTCTTCACTTCTTCAGCAAACTCTGTATGAGGGTATAGACTGCCACTGTGGTAATTCTGCAGTTCCCCCTGCCTGGGCTCTCTCTAATCACTCAACTAGTGGCAGTAACTACAGCAAAGGTGATGGAATGAAGTTATCATGCCAGCTGAGATACAGGAAGAAGTGCCAGAGCTAAAGGAAGGGTGAGGTAAAGTGTAATCACTCTATTTGGTATTCTTTGCACATGTCACACACTCCTCAGGGTTGAGGAAAAACTTTCTTTTGTTATATACATCTGTCTTGACCTCTCCTGCCACTCCTGTCACCATACTTTTCTCCCCCCCCCCTGCAGCAGTCAAAGGGGCTATGGGATTGGCTGGGGTGCAGGAGAAAAGGGTGTTCAGGTGCCTTGTTATGCTAGGTGCCCTTACCATGAAGCATGGGGTGAGGAGGGGCTGGATTTTGATGATGCCAGGGTTCCAGGAGTCAGAGGCCACTCTCTTTGTTTTCCATTTTATAGCTAAGGTTTTATAGCTTAACAACTTACTAAGGCCAAATAAGACGGTTGGTGGCAACAGTGGGACTTGAACCCAGGCTTTTTGACTTCCTGGGAGGTTAATGTGGGACATTTCTGATCCTTTATGCTGAGTGGAGTTTAGTAGTCACAGAAGAAATATTACAGAGCCTTCAGAAGCCTCTTCAGCTGGTTATGGTCCTCAAAAATGAAAGAGAGAGGGGGGGGGGAGAGAGAGAGAGAGAGACTATTAATCTAGTCTCTATCTTCTGTTCATTATAGAAAACCACAACATGTACATCATTTATAAGATGGAGTCTCCTATCTTTTATCCTTTTTTTTTTTTTTTTACTTTTCCTCTTAAGAATCAAAGTTATGGTTTCTCTGCATTCTTGCAAATGTGACAATCAAAAACCGGAACCCACTGCTTCAAAGATTTGTTTGGCGAGGTAGTAAATCGACGTCTTTGTCTTCGGTTTTGCCATGCATCCTTTGATTTCTGTTTATGCTCCCTAGTTACTAAGGTATCCCCCCCCCCCCGCCCCGTCCCCCGTGTCAGTAATGACCTTGTGAAATTCCTGTTGATTTCTTGTTAAACAGGTGTCGAGAATGCTGTGCTGTTCGCGGGAAGGCCTGTCGGGTTTGTGGCTCTGTTTTGTCTGTGCCGACCAGGTGGTGGTGAAGGTGTTAAGAAAACTAATCACCTGCTAACAGGATCTGGACCGGAATTATCGCGGATCGCGTGTCCTTCCCGAGGCAGCTGGAGCAGCCCAAGGTGCCCGACTGCCCAGCCCGCCTGAGGGCCGGCCGCACCCCGGGGGGCTTCAAAGGCCGCCCTCCCGCCGCGCTCCTCACCGCGCGGCGAGGCTGCAAGTGTCACGCGGCCCCTCCCCCAAGGGACGCCCGGGGAGCCCGCCGCGTCTCCGGCTTTCCAGGCGGTGACTCGGGGGCCTGGAACGCCCGCCGCGGAGCTAACGAGTCGGTCCTGCCGGACAAGTTTGTGCTTGGGGACGCCGCGGAGCCCCCGGGAGCGCGGAGCGCCGTCAGTCCGTCCGCCCCGGGCGCCTGCCGCTCCTCACAGCGCGCGCTCCCCGCGTCCTCACGCACGTGCGCACCTGGAGGGTTTCCCCACTCGTCCCCACCCCCCGCCCCCCACACGCCCCCCACGCCCGGCGCGCGGACGACACCTTCCCTCCAAGCCCCCACCTGGGCGCCCGGGCCGGGGGGCGGGGCCTGGCCGGTGACGTCACCCTCCGCGGGAGGCGGGGCTGTGGGAACCGCAGTGCAGCGCGGAGCGCGGAGGGGCGGGGCGGGGCGGGGTCTGCGGCGCGTGACCCGGCTGCGGGAGGCAGCGCCGGGGCGGAAGGTGGGGCCGGCCGGCACCTGCGGTCTCCCGAGTCGCGTCCGAGAGGCGGGGCGCCCCGCGGAGCGCTGGGGCGGGTCGGGCTTCCTCGCGTCCAGCCCTGCCCTCCGCCCCCTCCCGCCCTCCTCCTCGCCCTCCCACCCGGGCCTCTGCGTGGAGACGCGCACCTGGCAACCGGCGGCCGCGCCGCGTCTCCGGCTTCTGGGCTCCGGCAGGAGCGCCCCGCGGCGGCCCCGCACCCGGCGGCGGCCCCCGGCGCCGCGCTCTCCGGAGACGGCCTCGAGCGCTCGCTCGTTGCTGCCGTTTTGGGGGTGACCCGGCGCGGCCGGGGCTCCATGCGGACGGGGTGTTAGTGCCCGCGGCTCCTCCGAAGGGCGGGCAGCCGGCCGGACCCCGCGCGCGGCTCGGGTTTCGGGGCTTTGGACGAGGCCGCCACGGCGACGCGGGAGCGGGAGATGCTGGAGCTGAGGCACCGGGGCAGCTGCCCCGGCCCCGGCCCCGGGCCAGCGGTGGCGCCGCCGCCCCGCGAGGGAGAGGCGGCCGGCGGCGACCACGAAACCGAGAGCACCAGCGACAAAGTGAGTGGAGGGGCGGGACGCGTACCCCGCGCCCGGGGGTGCGGTCCTCGGCGCCCCGGAGGCGGGGAGGTGCCCGCCGGTCGGGGGTGGGGGGGGGGGGGGAAGGCGCGGGCCGGCCTCAGCACCTGCCCGCCCGGCGTCCTCCGCTCCCCAGGTGGGGTGGAGAGCCGGGAGGCCGGGGATGGTGCCGCTCCCGCCCCCGCCCGGGACCTGGGACGTGGGTCCCCCGCTGGAACCGGGACCTGGGTCCCCCTCTGGAACCGGGCGGGAACCCTTCCTCCATCCAGGGGACACAGTCGGGGCTCAACTGTAAGACCTGCACCTTGGATTCTAACTTGAGCTAGCCATCGTCGGTACTTGCCTGTCTCGGTCCTTTTCTGTAAAAACAACAACAACAACAACAACAACAATAATAGTAGTAATAATAATAAAAGATTTTGGAGGTGTGAGACCATCACACACGTGACACAGTTGTAAACTTCCAGGTCGTTTGAGTCACGGGCAAGCAGGGCAGTTTTTCAGCCTGCGACTAGATTTCGTTTAACGTGGCACGTTCGTTTAGGAGTTTTTCCCTCCCTTTCTCATAGGTTAACCTTGTTTCACATTTAAGTATGAGTTGATAATGGATCACTACATCCACTTAAAGCTAGAAAAGCAGCGTTTTTGGTCATATAGGTGGTTCGAATGCAAACCTCTAAAGAGATGTACTTTTCTGACCTTATATAGGCTGCATGGTTTAAGAAGTAGGGTCAGAGAATAGATGATTTTTATAAAACCTTTTGCGTATCCAATTCCATTATCTAAGAAGTGCGAATTCAAGTATTCCTACCAGCTTGCACTTTGAACTACCCAACTAAGGCCCATGGCCCAAGGTCAAGGTCAGTGCCATGGAGGAGAGCCTAAGTCATCTGCTTCTGATTTTTCTGGTTTGTACTGTTGCTGAGACTCACTGTCAGTTCTGGTTTTGCGACAGTTTTCTCTGAAAGTTGATATTAATGAACCTATGTAACCCAAGTTACAGATCCCTGTGACAAAAGTGCTACCAAGTATCATGAAACAGTAAACATAATGTGTGTGTGTGTGTGTGTGAATGAATATTGGGGCTTGAACTTGAGGCCTGGGTGCTGTCTTTGAGCCTCTGTGTTCAAGGCTAGTGCTCTACCATTTGAGCCACAGCATCACTTCCAGTGTTTTATGAGTACTTTATTGGAGATGAGTCTCACAGACTTTCTTCCCAGAGTTGGCTTTGAACCACTATCTTCAGATCTCAGCCTCCTGAGTAGCTAGGGTTACAGGCATTAACCACAAGAGCCTGGTTCATAATAGTTTTTTGAAGGGCCAAACTTGATTTATTTTTTATTTTTTTGTTGCCAGTCTTGGGGCATGGACTCAGGGCATGAGCACTATCCCTGCTAGCACTCTACCACTTGAGCCATAGCGCCACTTCTGGCTTTTATCTATATATGTGGTGCTGAGGAATCGAACCCAGGGCTTCATGTATACGAGGCGAGCACTCTTACCACTAGGCCATATTCCCAGTCCCAAGGGTCCAAACTTTAGAGCTGGTGAGATGATCCTTGATAGAATGAGTCCTTGAGAGAATCTGTGTGACAAGGCTTTACAGAAAACAGAACAATTTCCAGCTACTGAAGGCTGAAGCTAGAAGCTAGAAACTGGGCTGGCTTTATGAAAACTTCCTGGGGAACTAGACCAAAAATAGGACTAATTAGATTGGGATTTATTTTGCTTTAGCATTGGTATACTTTGGAATCAAGGAAATACCAGCCTTCCCGGTTGACTTCCTTAATTGGAGGAAGCTAACATGGTTTTATTAAGACAAAACATGTTCCGGAAGCTATGCATGAAAGGCCTTCGGAAGTCATTCAGGGTGTTTTAACACCTGGCTGTATTTAAAATGGGAAGCTACTTCTGTGGTGTGATTTGACTCAGAACTGTTGTCTGTAGCTGTCTGTGACTGAATGAACTCATTACTTGCTAGTGCCCTACTATTGGTTTGCATGAATACATATCCTGCTGGGTTTTGTCTTCTGAGACTAAATGTTACTAAATGTAACCTGTTCTGCTAAGATTTCTTAGACAAAGATACTAAAATACTGCAGTACTTTTAGAGTACATCTCAAGGAGCTCTAGGCTTGGCAAGCTTAATGACTTGAACTCTAACCTCTATCCTTATCAGAGCTTGTATTTGAATATACCTCAATTTCCAGGTGAAGGAGTGTTTTTAAATCAGCTTTCACATTGGAGGCTCTTTAAATTGGGTCCATTTAAACTCTTTTAAGTGCCTTTTCTGTTCAAGTGCCAGTAGGTTAAGTATCAGCACTGAAAGCAGTTAGAGAGGACAGCAGGAACAAATGAAGTTTCTCTTCTTCAGTGGAGGGGAAGCAAGTGTTTCTGTGACAAAGAACTCAAGGGAAAGTACCACTGAGGATGGATAGGACCTAAAAGAAAGAAAGCAGACATTGGGTAGAATACCTCACTTGAGAAAGAAAAAGGATTCAGGAATGGAGGGTGGACATGGAAACATTTTGGTAAGCCGAAGAGGAGGGATGGTCAAAGTTTGAGATTCTTGCATTTCTCAGTGAAGCAGGGACTCAAACCAATGAGCTTTAAGAGCTTTAAGGGCTGGGAATATGGCCTAATGGCAAGAGTGCTCGCCTTGTATACATGAAGCCCTGGGTTCAGTTCCTCAACACCACATATGTAGAAAACGGCCAGAAGTGGCGCTGTGGCTCAAGTGGCAAAGTGCTAGCCTTGAGCAAAAAGAAGCCAGGGTCAGTGCTCAGGCCCTGAGTTCAAGACCCAGGACTGGCCAAAAAAATAAATAAATGAAAGAGGATGGGTTGAGGGATGAGGATGTGAAGACAATGGGAATAAACAACCTTTAAAAAAAAAAAGAGAGATCTTAGTAACTGCTCAGTTTAAGCTGGCATAATATTTATAGTACATTTTAAAAGCACACAATATGAAATGAGCAAGAATTAGCAAACTTGGGAAGAGTTGGACACAGATTTATTTAATAGAAAATGAGTACAGTTAGTATAATTTTTAATTCAGCAGTAACTCAGACTAGTGCTCATGGGCTGAGAGAGACATGGGATTCTCAGTTCTTCTCATCCTGTATTTGCTGCTCCCAGCTGCAAGTGTTGGGACTTCCCTACTTAATAGCTGAGAAGAAGGATACTTGGGGTATCTTAGAGTGTGAGGTGCAAGGTGGTTTGGGTTTTGGTTTTTCTGCCCATACTGGGGTAAAAAGCTTAGCTTTTTTGCTCAAGGCTGGTGCTCTACCACTTGAGCCACACTTCCACTTCTGGACTGTTGCTGGTTAATTGGGCATAAGAGTCTCTTGGATTTGTCCAAACTGGCTTCGAATTAGTATCCTCAGGTTTCAGCCTCCTGAGTAATTAGGATTACAGACCTGGTACCCCAAAGAAGTATGGTTTAAGGTGTATCTATCAAGGTAAGTACTTGTTAGAATTGAGTAAGAATAATCGTATAATAGTTTGGAGTTTGTAAAAAAAGAGCCAGATAGGGATTTTGAGGAAAGAGGTTTCAGAGTCCTGGGATAAAACTTCCCCCTGGGTGCTTCATGATGGAAATGCAGATGAGCCATTCTGGAGTTCCTTCCTTACTTTTCACAGAAACACTCACTTCCTGGGCAGAGTTCTTAGGAATAGTAACGTTAATGCTGCTAGTCAAATTCTTGAGTCATGGGGCTGGGAATATGGCCTAGTGGCAAGAGCGCTTGCCTCCTACACATGAAGCTCTCGGTTCGATTCCCCAGCACCACATATATGGAAAACGGCCAGCAGGGGCGCTGTGGCTCAGGTGGCAGAGTGCTAGCCTTGAGCGGGAAGAAGCCAGGGACAGGGCTCAGACCGTGAGTCCAAGGCCCAGGACTGGCAAAAAAAAAAAAAAAAAAAAATCTCGAGTCGTGTAAACCTGGACAGGCTCTGTAGAGGTGAGGAGTGGCACATTCTCATTTTAAAGTGGGATTTATATTGGGGATTTGGGAAGTACAGCTTCATGTTACTAAATGCATTTTTGTATGTGCTGTTTGTGGTGGCTTTAGACAAGTCCTTTTTGTATATTAAGAGTTATCAACTCTTATTTATGAGTACCAGCAAGAGAAGGAAGGATGTTATCAACTGTTAAGTTTTGGATGTGTGGACAATGGACTTTATTTTATTCTGTTTGTCATGAATGTACTGGGAGAGGTGGGGCAATTTAAATGGCCTCATGAGGACACATTTGTTTTTATTTTTTATTTTTTTGGCCAGTCCTGTGGCTTGGACTCAGGGCCTGAGCACTGTCCCTGGCTTCTTTTTTGCTCAAGGCTAGCACTCTGCCACTTGAGCCACAGCGCCACTTCTGGCAGTTTTCTGTATATGTGGTGCTGAAGAATCGAACCCAGAGCCTCATGTATACGAGGCAAGCACTCTTGCCACTAGGCCATATTCCCAGCCTGAGGACACATTTTTTAACAGGACATGGCACACTATAATTACTCTTTTGTAAATTTCTGTACAATAGGCTTTTTTTCCCCCATGTTTTTCATGGCTAACGTAGTTAAACACAGTAGTTTGGTAGTTTGTTTTCCTTTAACTGTTCCATATTTAGAGATTAAAAAAAACAACAGATTTTCATTCAATACAAGCAAAACAGAATCTTAGAGAAACTCACAAGGAACTCATATTGAGGTTGGATTTGGTCTGAGCATTGGGTAAATTCTTGTTGGATGCCTGCCCTGAGCAAGGCTCTAATCACATATCTCCTTTTCTGTGCTTGCTATAGAGAAAGGGTGGAGCCAGGATTTGCTCACTACTCAATAGCTAATTACAGAGTATACTGATATATTAGATTGTGGACTTTGCCTGCACGCAATAATGGAACGAAAGTAATTTATTAGTATACAATGTATACTTTGCAAAACAAAATAACTTGCTAATACATAATATCAGCGTCAATGTCTTAAAAATGATGTAGGCAAGGGAGATAGCTTTCATTTATATCTGAAGAAAAACTGAAAATCAAAAACTCTGATGCCCTGCTTAGAATCACAAAGTATTTAGAGGTGAGATTTATCTTAAAATCTCTGTGACTACAGAATACAAAAATTCTTACCTTTCTAAAATTAATGAACACTTTTCATTATGAAAAATTTTACAGATATTTTGTATGATTTTTAGACTAATTTCACCTTTCTGCTCCTAGAAAATGTTGGTATTAAACTGGAAATGTTTTGCCAAAATCCTTTAATACTGTGCCACAGGCAACTGGATTTAAATCAAACAAATGTTTCTAGTACTTCCTTGCTCCCAGAACAGTTCATTAGGAGAAGAATAGATTGTTTTTTATTTCGTTTTGTGACTGTTCACACTTTGAACCACTTACCTGAAAAGTGTTTCAGAACTAGTACGAGACGCCACATGCTGAAGTGAAGAAGACTGAGTGTCCTTAATGAGATGGGAGAGGGAAAAGCAACTTCCCTCAGCCTTTCTAGCTTCTTTTACTGGGATACCAATTAAGTTGACATAGCACACATTAACAGGAGAAAAACCACACTTCCGTGCATGCAGACACGGGGGAGTCCTGGAGAATGTGGTCGGATGCTGGGGCTGACTGAGCACCCTGAGCCTTCCGTGGGGTGGGGGAGGTGGTGGGCGGGGGCACGAATAGTGACTAAAGGTTGTCTTGTTTCACAGATAAGAACTGGCAATAAAGTTGTCTCCAGCTTCCCCCCTCTGATACAGACACTTTTCCAATGCAGACTTCCTTACTAGATAGACATGGTTTTTATGACAGGATAGCTTTTCGAAGCCACTACTACACCTGTTAATTTCTTACAGTAACCAGTTCAGAATAGTCCAAAGAAGTTTATTTTGGGGTATCATATTCTGGTCTCCTAGATTCCTATTTTTGGGGTATATCCTGAGCCCCAACAAGGCCAGGTTACTTAGTTTTATAAAGGCTTTTTTTTCCACAGAGGTCAGAGTTATTTTCATGTTATTATAATCACATTTTGCCAGAACTACCAAGATTTTAAACTTTTCTTCTAAATATAGAACTGAAAGGCATAGTATAGAAAAAACAGAGTCCCTTCTCATGCGAGGAACTCATGCTTCTAGAAATCTAAGCTCCATTTTGTACTTTTTAGCCAGGAAAGAAGCACGGGCTTTCTGCTTCCTAGCTATGGTTGTGGTTCTTAGGTTTGCCAGGCCTCTAGGCCCCTGTGCAAGAGCTCCATGTGAGAAGTCTGGGGCCAGTCTAAGTTCTCTTTGGGCTGGCTCAGGGCAGGCCTAGCATCTTGGCAGTTAAGATTGGGCACAGTGCTATATCATCCTGTCCCAATTAGGTCATCTCAACTCCATTGTGGTGCTGAAGGGAGGAAATATTTATTAAGTCCATCAAAGATGTAACATTTCACTTCAATATATAAAAGTCCAGTTAGGAAAATAAGAATATACTCATGTCTTTTTTTTTTTTTAATGGTTGTGTGGTTTTATTTTCTTTCCACCCATTGCATTTGAACTTGTTTCAGGGTAGAAGCTTTGAACAGCCTTATGGGACACTATTCCTGCAGAGTTTAACGTATACAATGAACCCTGAAATTCTGCATGTAATAAAACTATTTGCAGTAATTTTTACTGTTTAACAAACAAGGACTTGATATAAAAGAGTGCAGAGAACACCTAGGGATTTCACAGCTACTTGCTTAGGAGACTTGTTTGAATTTTTCTTTTACTGCTGTTTCCTTCCTTCTCTTGCTAGTTTGCAATATTTGTTTGTATCCTTTTAGTAGTTTAGAATCTTTTCTGTCCAAGTGGTTCTTGACATAAGCATCACCATTTTAAGGGTAGCCAACTCTTACAAAAAGTAATTTTAGTTAAATTACATCTCCTAGAAGAATTGCTGACCTGGGGGCTGGAGCAGGGCCTGGTTAGTAGAGTGCCAGCTGAGGAAGACTGGTTTTTCTGACAAGTTTTGGCGAACTGTCCTGGAGTTGCTCAATTGTTTAGATAATATTTTTTGTGTGGCGCTGGTCCTGAGGCTTTGACTCAAGGCCTGGGTGTTGTCCCTGAGCTTTTGTGCTCAAGGCTGTTACCCTACCACTTAAGCCACAACGCTAATTCTGGATTTTTAGTGGTTACTTGGAGATAGGAGTCTCATAGACTTCCTTCCCTGGCTGGCTTTGAAAGGTGATCTTCAGATTTCCTGAGTAGCTAGAATTACAGGTATGAGTTACTGGCACTCTGCTTCAATAAAAATTTTCACCCTTTCACACTAGCCAATCACACAAGATTGTGAATCTTAAGTTCTGACCAATCAGAAAAAAGACAAAATAATGCAGAAGGGATAAAACGGGGTAGTCTGCCTGCCCAGTTGGTTTGCTTATTTGGCTTTCTAAAGCCTTGCTGAGTTTCTTTCAAGTTGGCCTCCTTACATGACACCCCAATATCCCAAACCATTGCCAACATCCTGAAAGTAGTTTTGAACAAGCTTGTATTGTGTGCAAATTATCATCTACATGTTCCACACTTAGCCTTAACCATTGTTTACATTTTGCTAAATGCACTTTATCCTACCCAAATGCAAATGCAATTACAGAGTTAGATTTTGTTGAGTCACTGGAAAATTGTTTGCAGATGTACCTGTTCATTCTGGTAGAAACGTGTTCATGTAAAATAAAAATACTCTCCTACAGAGATACAATATTATCATCATACCTTAAAAAAAATACCAGTCATATATCATTCCAGCTAATTGGGCGGTTGAAAATAAAGAATCATTTGAGCCTTAGAGTTCAAGATCAGTGTATATACAACAAAGTGACACTGATCTAAAATTTTAAAAATCCTGATTTCCCTAGTTTTACCTCTTAAATGCCTTTTGGAGCTTCTCCCACTCCCAAATCAACATTTCACCAAGAGTCACACACTGCAAAAAATACTTGGGAATGGGCTGAATTATTCTTGTTTTTCCTCTGCTAAGGGACAAGGCAGAAAGACAATGCTCATTATTCCACTTAGCCCTGGAAAAGAGATTAATAGGGAGTTAATAAGATCTCAGTAAAGAGCAAATTTGTGATCACAATAATAATAATTTACATCTGAATAGAACCCATCAGCTTTCTGAGCTTCTCTTTTATCCTATAGCCTTTCCCTTCAGATTTACAAAAGTAGTCTCACACCTTTAATCCTAGTTACTCAGTAGGCTGAGTTCTGAGGATTTCCATTAGAAGCCAGCTGGGGCATGAAAGTTCTTGAGAGTTTTATTTCCAATTAACCACAAAAAGTCAGAAGTAGAGCTCTGGCTCGACTGGTTGAGTACTATATAGCCAGAGTGAGAAAGCTATAAATGGGCAGCATCCAGGCCCTGAGTTTGAATCCCAGGACCAGAAAAAAGGACTTACATAAGTGACCCCCATTACCATGGTATAATTTTATTATATAATACAGCGCTATCTCCCTGAGGAAAGGTCAGAATGAGCCAAAAAAAAAAAAAAAATCAGGGAATTCTTAAGACAGGCCTTGAAATTAGGTAGGATTTGAATAGTGCTAATAGCCTCATAGGAATGGCAAAAAAAAAAAAAAAAATAGAGCACTGAGGTTAAAGACTTGGCCTGGGTGAACTCATAATTCACACATAATAGCCATCCTTTCCTCAGCATATGGAGATGATGGTTGCCCGCACAGCTGTGGGTGGGCGTGACTGGGGGGAGCAGATCACTGGGGCCTGTCATGCAAACTACATGGTAGAGGTAGGTTGCTGGAGGGGCATGCTGTGCCCAGGGCTCTGCCCAGTCACTGATGACTACTGCAACAAACTTCCACACACTGCCTGCAGAAGAACTTGGGGGGCTTGTAGTTCTACAGGTTCGTTGTCTGAGATGGGCCTCGTGCGTTGAATTTCTCATGGAAAGACAGGACTGTGTTACTTTCTTTTTCTACCTTGCATAGCATGGTCCCTGGACTCTTCCTTCCATCTTCAAAGGTAGCATCACTGACCTCTGCTACCCTTCAGTCTCCTGACTCCTCACTCTTCTGTCTTCATTCTTCACTTAAAAAGACTGTGATCTCTGGTAATATAATGTGATCTCTGATAAAATAATATTTATTGAAATGAACTCCAGGAAATGGAAACGAGAGGTGTTGTTTGGTTTTTTTTTTTGTAATAAACTTGTGATTATATTTAACCCCCTTCTATGATCAAGAAGTTTCTCATCTCGAGGTCATTATTGGCAGCCTTATTTCTGTCTACCACCTTCATTCTCCCTTGCATTGTAACATTTTACACGTTCTAGTACTAAGACACAAGCATCTTGGGTGAGTGAACATTTACTGTCTTTTACAGTTTTCCTGAAGAAGAGCTTTCTAGAAGTGATATGTAAAATGAAGCGTTTAAAGATAAATAGACAAAGGCAGGCTTTACTGAGGCAAAGTCAGGTTCAAGGAGAAAGTGTGTTACAAACAGAAGAAACACCACAGCAAAATGTTGAAAGCTTAACACTGTGTTGACCCTTGGTGGAGTGTGCGCATGTGCTCTCACGTCTGTGTGCTTATATGTTGGAAGTTCAGTTCTGCAGAGTATGAACTGGCAGGTGCTGCAACCAGAACCCTTACTGGATTTAGGCCTTAAATGAGGTATTGAACGCAATTTTATTTTTGTGTCAGTGTTTGTATGCTTCTGCGCTTTGAAACCAGACCCTGGCATGTGCCAGGCAAGCACTTTAGCGTTTGGGTTGATCAAATCCTTCTGCCTTGGATTTGATCTTAAGCAGTAGATAGCCATTGAGAGACCTTAAAATAGGAGATATCTGACTTGCCTTTTTTGCTCATGCATTTCCTATGTGACTAGGCACAGGGCCTAGTGTCTACCACTAGTGTCCACATGTGTCCAGGGCCTGTAGTCTACCACGTAGTATTTTTTTTTTGCCAGTCCTGGGGTTTGAACTCAGGGCCTGAGCACTGTCCCTGGCTTCCTTTTTGCTCAAGGCTAGCACTTTACCACTTGAGCCACAGCTCCACTTCCAGCCTTTTCTATTTATGTGGTACTGAGGAATCGAACCCATGGCTTCATGCATGCAAGGCAAGCACTCTACCACTAAGCCATATTCCCAGTCCCCCTACCATGTAGTATGAAGCTCATTTAGAATACATGTGGTGTGTTGGACAATCCAATGTCTGTCTCCTTCAGTGGGGAACAGAATAGGACTGCGAGAAAGATGGGAAGGACCGAGCTTTTCCTTCTGGAAAAACAAGGAGGCTTTATCCATCATAAGAAGTGTAGGATGGGACCAAAGAAGCATACTGGCCCTTGAGGTCCTCAGAGTTCTGAAAATCAAAGTACAGTGTTACTAGGTCTCTGCTGACGCCTCCACATGAGGCAGTGGTCTCGGATGCCCACCCTACACCCCACTCCCACTCCTGGTTCACAGACTGCTCTCTCCCTAGAAATGAAAGTAATTGCAGAGGAAGCAATGCTTGTGTGGAAACCTGAAGAAATGGACCGAAAACTCTGAAATTAGGAACACAGCCTATTTTCAGTGAAGAATCATTTAGTTTAAAGATTTTTTGTTTTTTTGAGAGGTGTCGTCACTGTGCAGCCCAGCCTGTCCTGGAACTTGTGTAGTCAAGGTTGGCCTCAAGCTTGTCGTGACCTTAACTTGTCCAACACTACCTTACCTGGCTTGTTTCAAGAGTGTTTCACAAGTCAGTCTCCTTGCAAGCAGAGGGCTCTGCAGTATTCAGCTTCCCTCTGACTTAGCTGCAAATTTTAATGCTGAATTGAAGTGAAGGATCAGGGCTTCATAGTGGAAAAACTGACTGCGATCTTTCTAGCTCACTTTTTGAGAGACCAGATATAAAAATTTTGGAAATACAACTTAACTATTTTTTATTGGTGAACTCTACTTGATTTAGAGGCTCCTATCCAGAGCTGCCATCTTGAGTGGACTGTAGTCTTTGTATAAGAAAGTACCTTGGCTCTTTTGTTTTTGAACCACTCTTCAAGAATTTTCATGAGCTCATAGACAACGTTCGCTAAATCGAGCACTTAAAAGTGCTATGTTAGTTCACACTGTTATAATACAATGCCCTAGACTACTAGGTGACAGAGAAGTGTTCCTTGCTGTTGTAGAGGCTAGTCATTTAAGGTGAAGGGTCTGCCAGTTGGGTTTCAGAGCCAGATAGCATCTCTCTCATGTCTTATATGGGCACAAATCTCATTTATGAGGTCTCATCTTAATGACCTAATTAGCTCCTATTAGGGATTAGCAGTTCAGCATATACCTTTTGAAGGGGCAGAAGTAGTCAATGCATAACAAGTACAATTTGATAAGCCATCATCACAACTAAGATAATGAACATTATCTTTTACTACCCAAACTTTTCTCCTTTCTGTGATTCTCCCCATATCTCTAGAAAGACACTGCTTTTTTGCATCATAACTTGAGCTTACATTTTCTGAAATTAAAAGTATTTTTGTACTGGTACTGGTGTTGAACTCAGTGCTTGGGCATTGTCCCTTAGCTTCTTTTTTGCTTAAGGATGCTGCTGTACCACTTGTGCCACAGCTCCACTTCTGGCTCTTTGGTGGTTAATTAAAGATAATAATCTCACAGACTTTCCTGCCTGGGCTGGCTTTGAACCACCATCCTCAGATCTCAGCCTCCTGAGTAGCGAGGATTACAGGCATGAGCCACTGACACCTGGCTTATATATTTAATTTTTTTAACAAACCT
Source organism: Perognathus longimembris pacificus (assembly GCF_023159225.1). Classification (NCBI taxonomy): domain Eukaryota; kingdom Metazoa; phylum Chordata; class Mammalia; order Rodentia; family Heteromyidae; genus Perognathus; species Perognathus longimembris. The sequence continues at coordinate 18,421,087 of NC_063176.1, read as the reverse complement.
ATCAAATTCTTTCACAAAGTGGTCATACTATTTTACATTACCAACAGCAGTGTACAAAAATGAGTTCTTCCTACTAGTGGGTATGATAATATATACATTTAAAAATGTTCAGTCATTCTAGTAGATAGAGAGTAGTATCACTTTGAGGTTAATTCCAAGTTTTTGTTAGTTCTTTGCTTTTGAGTCTTTCCCTGTATTGCCCAAAGTAGCTTGGAATTTGTGGTCTTCCCACCTTAGCCTCCTTTGTAGATGGTACTACAAGCATGTGCAACTGTGCTTCATTCACAGTGTGGTTTAGTCTTTTATTTCCTTAATGACTAATACATTGATAATATTTGTGCTTATTTGCCATCTGTGTATTGCTTTTGGTGTAAAGTGGTTGTTAAAATATTTGCTCATAAGTTGCAGGATATAAAATAAACCTTAAAAAATCAACGGCCTTTCTCTATGCTAACGACCAGAAGACCGAGGCTGAAATCAGGAAAGCAACTCCTTTTGCAATAGCCCCCCAAAAACATAAAATACCTAGGAATAACCTTAACCAAAGAAGTGAAAGGCCTCTTTGATGAGAACTTTAAAAGCTTGAAAAACGAAATTAAGTCAGAACTGAGGAAATGGAAAAACCTCCCATGCTCCTGGATTGGGAGGATTAATACAATCAAAATGGCAATATTGCCAAAGGCTATCTACAAATTCAATGCAATACCCATTAATATCCCAACACCATTCTTTAATGAAATAGAGAAAGCAATCCAGAAATTCATATGGAACAGTAAAAGACCTAGAATAGCAAAAACACTCCTAAGCAGAAAGAACAGTGCTGGAGGAATTACAATACCCAACTTCAAGCTGTATTATAAAGCTATAGTAATAAAAACAGCTTGGTATTGGCACCGGAACAGGCCTGAAGACCAATGGAACAGTACTGAAGACCCAGAAATGAACCCACAGAACTATGCCTACTTAATCTTTGATAAAGGAGCTAAAACAATAGTATGGAAGAAAGATAGACTCTTTAACAAGTGGTGCTGGCAAACTGGTTCAACACATGCAACAAACTAAAACTAGATCCTTATATATCACCCTGCACCAAAATCAATTCCAAATGGATTAAAGACCTTGAAATCAAAACAGACACCCTGAAAACACTAAAGGAAGGAGTAGGAGAAACACTTGGGCTCCTTGGTGCAGGACGGAACTTCCTTAACAAAGACCCAGAAATGCTACAAATCAAAGAAAGGTTGGACAAATGGGACTGCATCAAACTGCAGAGCTTCTGCACGGCAAAGGACATAGCTCGCAAGATAAACAGAAAGCCCACAGACTGGGAGATCTTTACCGGACATTGAACAGACAAAGGCCTCATATCTAAAATATATGCAGAACTAAAAAAATTACCTACTTCCAAAACAAAACCACAAAGAACCAATCGCCCCCTCATCAAGTGGGCTAAAGACTTACAAAGAGACTTCTCTGATGAGGAAATGAGGTTGGCCAAGAGACATATGAAAAAATGCTCTACATCACTGGCCATAAAAGAAATGCAAATCAAAACAACATTGAGATTCCATCTCACCCCAGTAAGAATGTCCTATATCAAGTAAACTAACAATAACAATTGTTGGAGGGGATGTGGCCAAAAGGGAACCCTACTTCATTGTTGGTGGGAATGTAAACTGGTTCAGCCACTCTGGCAAGCAGTATGGAAATTCCTCAGAAGGCTAAATATAGAACTCCCCTATGACCCAGCAGCCCCACTTTTGGGTATCTATCCAAAAGACCACAAACAAAATCACAGTAATGCCACCAGCACAACAATGTTCATCGCAGCACAATTTGTCATAGCGAGAATCTGGAACCAACCCAGATGCCCCTCAGTAGACGAATGGATCAGGAAAATGTGGTACATATACACAATGGAATTTTATGCCTCTATCAGAAAGAATGACATTGTCCCATTTGTAAGGAAATGGAAGGACTTGGAAAAAGTTATACTAAGTGAAGTGAGCCAGACCCAAAGAAACATGGACTTATGGCCTCCCTTATTGGGAATAATTAGTACAGGTTTAGGCAAGTCATAGCAGAGCATCACAAGGTCCAATAGCTGTACCCTTATGAACACCTAAGATGATGCTAAGTGAAATGAACTCCATGTTATGGAAACAATTGTTATATCACAGTTGTAACCACTTTCAACGTCCCATGTGTATCTGTAGCTTCTATTATTGATGATGTTCTTGTATCACCTTCCTGTGGTTGTACCTACACTATATCTGTAATCTTATCTGAGTATATTGGAAACCGTGTATACTGGTATTGGATGCAGGAAATTGAAAGGGAATACCGAACTTGAGAGACACAGGGTAAAAAAAAGACTAACAACTACAAAAGCAATACTTGCAAAACTGTTTGGTGTAAGTGAACTGAACACCTCCGGGGGAAGGGAAAGGGGGAAGAGGGAGGGGGGTATGAGGGACAAGGTAACAAACAGTACAAGAAATGTATCCAATGCCTAACGTATGAAACTAACCTCTCTGTACATCAGTTTGATAATAAAAATTTGAGAAAAAAAAGAAATAAAAAAATAAAATAAATATTTGCTCATATTTTAAATTAATTTTTTTTGCTGAAACATATATTGTAGATGTAAAGGCCACTACCAGATAGGTGATTTGCAAATATCTTCTCCTTGTCTATATCTTGTTTGCTCATCCTCCTAACAGCATCATTTGAAAATCAGAAATGTTAATGTTGATGAAATTAACATTTTTCTTTAGTGTCCCATACTTTTGTTGTCATATTTAAGAAATTGTTGGGGCTGGGGATATGGCCTAGTGGCAAGAGTGCCTGCCTCGGATACACGAGGCCCTAGGTTCGATTCCCCAGCACCACATATACAGAAAACGGCCAGAAGCGGTGCTGTGGCTCAAGCAGCAGAGTAGCCTTGAGTGGGAAGAAGCCAGGGACAGTGCTCAGGCCCTGAGTCCAAGGCCCAGGACTGGCAAAAAAAAAAAAAAAAAAAAAAAAAAGAAATTGTTGTCTAACTCGTGGTCCTTTTGTCATTCTACTTTTGTAACTGTTTTGTAAAACAGTCAGTTTGCAAACTAAAGTTTATTGTCATTAGTGAAAACTGAAATATTCCCCACAGGCTGATGTTTTATTTGTTAAGCCACTTAATGAGGAATGAGAAGACTTGATTTAATAATAATAATAGCTTACTGCTTTTTAGAGTTTACAAAGTCCCTGATATAATGTTACATGCTTTGTTTTCTGGATGGAGAAACAGTTAAAAGGAGTGATAGCATTTGCCAAGACTTCAGAGCTAATACTTTTTGTTGCAATTCCTCAATATTGTCAAGTAGGAGACACTTTGCTCCTAAGGTCACTTAGCCGATACACTGCCCAGTGCTCCTATTTGCTTTTTTTTTTTTTTTTTTGCCAGATTGGGTCTCTTGCTCCATTGTTGCACTCAGAAAGCCACTGAAGGTGGTGGGGTGAGAGAGCATGGGATGGTGAAGGAGACAGACAGCAGAAGACAGCGGGACAGGGGAGCAGAGGCCAACTTCAAAAGTCAGTACTAGATAACATCTAGTGCTTAAAATCGCCTTAGCGTCCCAGATGGGGAGCCAAAAAAACAAACAAACAAAAAAGCGCCTTAGCTACCCTATCTGGACAGTTCTCCCTTGCCAGCCTGGCCCAGAGGCCCAGAGCTTTGTGCCACATGCAGTATAAACACACTGTTCCTGTGGATGCATGCTTAGGACTCACTTTGGTCACCGTTAACATAAATACATTTGACTGTTGTTTGCCTGTCAGTAAAATAGGAATTTTATCTGTTTAATCTGCTTTATTGGGATTGTCTTTTAAGGATCTAAAAAAAAATGATGGAAGTTATACATGCTGTATGTCATATATATGATACATGATATATATATATATTTAATGCATATACATCCATATAAGATATTCTTCATACTGTTGATAGTTTGTAATCAAATAAGAAAAATGGTGAGCAGCCTATCACAATCTCCATAGAAAGGACACCTCCACTTCCTGTGTCAGTGAAGTAGCAAAATAATAAACATAGATTTTCTCAATACTTTTCTGAGTTAGAAAGCAATAGGAACTGATTTGGTGTCTAAGTGCTTCATATGGAAATTTTAGCAAAGATTAAGCTTTCCCTAGAAGAAACCATAGGCTTGAATATTAACAAGTTAATAGTTATTTCTTTATTTAGGATTATGTAACTGAATGTGTTTTGGCAGTACTAGGATTTGAATTCATGGCCTCATGCTTACTAGACACTCTACTGATGAGCCACAGCTCCAGGCTTATAACTGAGTTTTAACACAATGAACGGTAAATGAATGCATTTGACAAGCATTAACAGTTGATCTTTTAACAATCATTTTGCTAAAGTGATTTTTTTTAATGATTTTAGGAAACAGATATTGATGACAGATATGGAGATTTGGATTCCAGAGGTGATTCTGATCTTCCAGAAAGCCCACCATCCTCAGATAGAACCCCTGAGATTCTCCAGAAAGCTTTATCTGGTCTGTCATCAAGGTATGATTGGGTAAAGGTGAATTTATTTTGGTGTAATGAGATAAGCTGTGTGTTATTCTTGCCTATGAAATGGATTGGGCTTTTCTTGACTTTTAGAGCCAGGAGAGAGAAGGCTTAGACTTTGTGGCTACCGAGTAGGCTCAGCCCACACAACCTCCCCTTAACTTTTCCAGCCTTGCACAGTGTGAGAAATCCGAGTCTGGGTGGGAGACTGGTGAAGTTTACAGACCCAGTGGGGTGTCCTTTCCCAGGGCAGAGATCTGCTTATGCCTCAGATTGCCTGTTCTCCTATTGGAACTTCCGACAAAGGAAATTACAGAGAAGGTTTTGAAATGCCAGGCAGAAATAGGCATTTTTTTCCTTTTAACTATTTAAAATTACTGTCTAAAATTTCACAACACTTTATCATTTTATATTTGTGTTATGTTTTAAAATGCTTTATGAATGTACAAGTTCGGCAAATATATCACTCTCATTCTCTGCTTAGTACTATGAACTATAACTGTTATATTACTGAAATAAATACATTTTCTCTAGATTAATATGTAAAATGTAACATTTTTGTAGAATTGTGTTTCCCAGCATCCAAGAGACACACAAATATCCACCTTACTTTCTGTAATAATGTTGTGAAGTAGGCCAAGCTTGGTGGTATAGACTTCAATCCCAGCTACTCTGATGGTGGAGAGGGGAATCCAGGCTAAACAATAGTGAGACCCTAACTCACTGATAAGGCATATACAGGCAAACATTGTGAGATCTTAGAAAGCAAGCTGCATGTGATGCTTTGTGCCTGTAATTCCAGCTACTTGGAAAGTGGAATTATAAGGATTCTATCAAAAACATGAGACCCTATCTCAAAAACAGACCAAAGCCAAAAGAGCCATAGTGTGGCTCAGGAGATAGAGTGCTTGCCTAGAAAAGCCCTGAGCGCAAACCCCAGTACTGTCAAAAACTGGAACCAACAAATGTTGCCAAGTAACTCCTGCAGTTACTGGTGTGACCTATCTGATCCACCCCCAACCCCATTTGGTGCTGCTTTGTTATGGAACAAAAAATGCTGAGTTGCAACTTCCTCAGTCCTACTACCCACTTGTCGTAGCCTGGGACTAAACTCATGTTTCATTTACCAAACACAACTAAAACTCACTGCTTTTAGTAAATGTAACAGGTTTTTCTCCTTATTTTGCAGTGTAACCAAGGTACAGGGGAAAGTCAAATCCAACTCACTGTGCTCTACTTCACATTTGCAACATAGATCACTGTCCGTGGGTGGCTCTGCACCTGAGCCCAGCTGACACTGCACACCTGCAGATAGCAACTTGTCCCTTGGGCCAGGCTCAGCCCTACACCCTGGCCCCATCTCGGACACTAGGCCGACACCTGAGCCAGCAGAACTTCACACTGACCAGCCACAACCTGGGGTTCCACAGCCTCTTCTTACTTTAACAGATATTGTTATAAGCACAGAACTCACAGACCTCGGGCAGGCATTTACACGTACTAGTACATCACTAAGAGTATTTTAAACAGTACTAAAGGCACAGAGTTAGATGCTCCCCACCTCAGCACCTTCACCTTCCTGCAGGCCTTGGGTATATTCTCTGTCCAGCTCACCAAACCCCATGTCTCGGAGTATTGAGAAGACGTCATTGCCTAGGCAGTGACTGCAGATCAGCCATGCCACTGCAAAGTGGACAGAAAGGGTCTGCTTGATGCCTGGCCAAAGGCCGGCAGCAAGATTTACCTACTCAGATCCCTCCGGCTGCTCTTCTTCCCTGCAGTGGCACGGGGCCCTTCTGAATTGGGTTTTGTTGTTGTTGTTTATTGGCATGGATTACTTGTACAAAGGGGGATTTCATTTACACATCACAATTACATACACGTTTCTTGCATGTGTACATAGTGTATCTGGATCCACTTCACCCTATCACTCTCTCTGGCCTCCTCTTCGTCTCTTTCGTAAAGTAGTTCAGCAGGTCTTGTTGGTTTGTTTCATACATACCAACAAACTACTTTTCCCCACCATATTCATTCTCATTCACTCTCTTCATTAGCCCTCTCTACTCTCACCGGTACCTCCTCTCACAAACTGAGCCAGTTTTACTTTCCTGTCATTCATTTTTCAAAGTGTATATTAATAGCACTGAGGAGTTTCCATCACGATTCTTTTGATGTGGAGTTCGAGGGTCTTTTGACTTTATATCAGACAAGACAAAGCAGAGTATTTCTTTAGGGCCAGCTCTGAGACAGGCAAGTGGAATATATTTTTAGTTTCTGTGATCTGCCAAGGGGAAGAGAGACATTCTAGTTTCTAATACCTGCTGTGGAGGGGAAAAAAAAAAAAGGAGCAGGTGAAAGGTGGGCAGGGAAAAAGAAAAGAGAGAGAGGTCTGTTTACGTAGAAAACAGTGGCTAAGGGAAGAATGAGCCCAGAGCTGTAGATGAAATCTGGAGAATGTGTATCACAGCCATAGTCAAATAAATTGGTTTAGGGAAAGTTTTCATATTTTTAAGCCCATCAAGAAAATCCTGTGTCTGTCATTGAAAGCATGGTTATCATTTTAATAGTTTTTGTTCCCAGTTGTTTTCATGACCTAGTTCCAGATGTACCTTTGCTTTAAAATAAGGAATATGGCCTAGTGACAAAGTGCTCGCCTTGCATACATGAAGCCCTGGGTTTGATTCCTCAGCACCACATACATAAAAAAAGCTGGAAGTGGCACTGTGGCTCAAGTGGTAGAGTGCTAGCCAGGGACAGTGCTCAGGTCCTGAGTTCAAGCCCCAGGACTGGCAAAAAAATAAAATAAAATAAAATAAAAATCATATTAGGTTTGTTCAGACCCGAATTTTTGTCAGTGTTGTGTCATAACGATGCCAAAATCTGGTGTGTCATTCATAATAAGATTGTCATTAGTATTTTTTTCTGTAGACAAGAACAATAGCAAATGATAGCTGATAGTAGTTATTGAGGATATGTAATGTTCTGGGCACCTATCAAGCACTTTGCAATGCTGATTTAGTCTCAGCCTCTCTGCAAGCCAGCTGCCCAGAGAATGAGGACCTGAGCCTTGGAATGTGGCAAGTAAGTGAGCCACGCTCTGAGCCCAGGCATTGTGATCTTCAAGGCCAGTGTTCTTACCCAGGATGCTTGTGAGAATTCTTTTTCCAGAAAGAGTCAGTGGAGAGTGCAACAATTTTCATCTCCTCAAGAAACTTTCCTACAGCGATTTCATCAAGTGTTTCAAATATTATGATTTACACATTTTTGGCCTCTTTCTAAACCTGATAACCAAAGAGAATATTTTACCAAGTATATATGAATTAAAAATCCTAATTACCTAAGAATACGTGAATTGTTGGGGGTTAAAAACCCCTGTAATCCTAACAGTATATCGATATTGGCAGTACTTTGGTGTTGAGCCTTTGAGCCTTTTCCCATGTGCATTATGCATATGTGTGTTTATTGTAAAAATAGGATTGTATTGTTGCTATTTTCATTTTCATTTCTGTGGCATTATCAAGAATGACCGATTTTCATGTCCTTAAATATACTTTAGGAAATAGTGTGTGTGTGTGTGTGTGTGTGTGTGTGTGTTGTATGAATGTCTTGGAGGTTGAACTCAGGGCCTGAGCTTTTTTGCTCTACCACTTGAACCACAGCCTCATTTCTGGCATTTTACTGGTTAATTTGAGATAAGAGGCTCACAGATTTTCCTGCCTGGGCTGGCTTTGAACTGCAATCCCCTGAGAAGTTAAGATTACAGGCATGAGCCACTGGCACCTGGCTTCAGGAAGATTTTTAATGCCTGACTGCTGTGACTATAATTATAGTTTATTCCCCCAACCACCTAGTGAAGGCCAGTTACTTTATTTGTAACTTTTCATGACGGGAAACACCTCTCCATTAAACAGTTTTCATTCTATCTTTTTGTTTCTGAAGCCACAGTTATTTCCTTAGGATAAACTCTGAAAAAGGACATGGTTTGTTCAGGTTTTATGCCTGTGTTTGGTCAAGACTTACTTTACAAAATCCCTGAGGAACAAATGCTGTTGAAATACAGAGTGGTCTCAAAGGGCTTCATGTGCTTGACCAGTTGTCTCCATCCAGTCCCTGATCTATATGTGGATCTGTGGAATATTTTACTTGCTAGGTAGATTTAGCTCTACCTTTAGGGAGGCTCTTCTCCATCAGATGTTTGGTAGTGTGTCGAGATGTTTTAGGTGGCCACAGGGGAGCTGTTACTGGCAGCTAGTGGGTAGAACCAGGGACACTATTGAGCACCTCAGGACAGCCTTACAGCACAGATCCATCTGGCCCCAAATGACACTAGGACAGAGCTGGAGAAACTGCAGAGGTACCACATTTAGCCTGACCAGTACTCTTGAACTTTATAATGCCATCTCCTTTCTCTTAGAGACCTTACACAGTCCTTGTCCACTTCTGCCAGAAGCTGGTAGATGACCTTTCTCCAGACTCCTGTTCTCTGTCAGATGGCCACTGTGACTCTGTTTACTCATGAGGGATGCCTCTTGGTCCTCATTCTTGACTGAAAAACTGTGTGTCAGCCCAAGCTGTTGATGACTCATGATGCTTGTACCTCTAGGACAATAAATTACTTTTGATAACTTTTGAAATAGGTTGTAACAAGACATTGTGTACTACAATGAATATGTGAACACAAGATGGTAATTTTTCCTTTTCTTTCCCAGACTGGGCTTTGATCCTGGGATCTTGCACAAGCTGAATATCTGTTTTATTGAACTGTATCCCATCCTTGAGATGATTACCTTTAAGGGTGCTGCTTAATTATGTGTTTAAAAAACTAATTTGCAGCTCAACTGGGTCTTGGTGATATTGTATTAGAATAAAATCATGCAACCAAAATAATTAGTGGTGACATTTGGGTGTAAAGACCGACCTAAAATCAAGGGTCTTCCTAATGTGATCATTGTAGCATGGTAAAGGTAATCAAGGTTTTTGAACTAAACCCAGATAGTAGATGGTTCTCTGGATTTTAGTAGCAGTAGTCCCCCTCCTCTATGTCACACTGAGTTTAGTGCTTCTTCCTTGGAAGATGGTATTTGGTTAAAGGATATTATGTGTTTAACTATTTTCCCAAGTTCCTGTGTGTGGGGCTTAATCCCCAGTGCAACAGTGCTGAGTGGTAAGGCCTGATTAGAAAGCAGGGCAGTCATGAGCGCAGCGCCCTAAGAGTACATTAATGTCATCAGTAATGGGGTAGGAAAGTTATGAGCGCAATCTTGTGATAAAATTGAGCCTGCCCCTCCTTGCTGGCTTGTGCTCTTGCCCTCTAATCTACCATGGGATGACACAGCAACCCACACAGTGCCACAGGGGATACAGGACTTCCCAATGCTAGCACTACAGAAACACATCTCCTTACTAGATATTATGAAAGCAGAAAACGTGTTAATGTTCTGTTTAAGTGTTAGTCTTCTATGTGCTTAAATTTGTATTATGTAGTCTCAGAAAATTTGGAGGAGAGCCATTTACACTAAAAGAAGGAAATGAGCTAGCTATGTGATCTTGTTGGGTGAGGAGAGTTTTTTTTTTTTTTTTTGTGGGATGGGAACTGTGTAATAAAAGCTGGCCAGATAGAATGTGTTCTTGAGAACTCGGGTTTCAGTTACCATGAAATTTGGGATGGTGTGAAGAGAGGAAATTTCCTATTTAAAACCTCTGATTGTCTACAAATGGCATTCTCTGAAGTTCAAAGCCAAACATGAGAGGTAACACCTATCCAGAAACTGATATCTGGAACTTCTGGGCTTCTCTCTGCAAGTCAGACTTGAGAATCCTGCCTTAGATTCATTCATAAAGGAAATATATTCAAAGGAAAACATATCCAAACACATAGTATCCTTTAACCAAAGGAGGACTACTACCAGGTTTCATCTGAACATGACAGGATTGTCATCAGTGGCTAGCTGTAAGCCCTTTATTTACCTCTGACTCAGCTCAGTTTCCTAATCCATTTATTAATCCATAAGCAGTTTTGTCTCTGAAGCTAAATAGAACTGTGCAGATGTCAGTTTTGATTCTACACCCATTTTAGTTCAGTTTCAAAGTTCTCTGATGAGAACTGTTTGAGTCTACAGATTTTATTAAAGAGTAAAGGGAAATGAAGTGGGATAAGTTCAATTTCAGTATTTTGTGAAAACCTTTGAAATCCAGAAAAAAGAGTGTCTGGATTGAATGTTATTTTTTATTTTTAGATCTTTATGTGCAGTAATGACATGTTGGAAGGAATGTTTGAAAATGAAGTGTGTAAACTATGAGGCTGAAGTATGGCATGTGTGTTAGTGGTAATGTTACTTGCCTGGCTTGCATGAGGCCCTGGGCTTATTAAGGAGAATCAGGAGGCAAAGGCAGGAGAATCACAAGTAAGAGGTTAGCCTAGGCAAAGTTAAGGCTCAAGTGGTAGAGTACCTGCCTAGGAGTCTTAAGTTCTGAGTTCAGTTCCCAGTTTTGAGAAAAATAATGAATGATACACTTAAGATTCATGTAGTTCAATGTATGCAAGAAACAGGAACTAGGAATATAGACAGTATTTTAGATATGAATGAAGTAATATTTCTGCTCTAAAAATGACAATGAGGAGTAAATTACATATGTGTTAATAGATGACATTGAATCAAAATCTTTTGTAAAAATAACTGAAATGATCTGGGTACCAGTGCCTCTCAACCTGTAATCCTACTCAGGAGACTGAGATCTGAGGATCACAGTTCAAAGCCAGCCAGGTAGGAAAGTCTGTGAGATTCTTATCTCTAACGAATCACCAAAAAGCCAGAAGTAGAGCTATGGCTCGAGTGGTAGAGTACTAGTCTTGAGCAAAAAAAAAACCCAAGGACAACACCTAGGCCCTGAGTTCGATCCCCAGGATTAAAAAAAATTAATATCATAAAAATCCTAAAGAAAAATAGGTGAATTAGAGATCACCCCATAGAGGTACGTTCAGAATCTACGTTTCCCAGACTGGCTTGGAACTCTCGAGCTTCTGCAATCCCCTTGCCTCACCCTCCCCTAGTAGCTGGGACTACAGGTGTGTGGTACCACACCTGGCTTTAGAAATCATAAGATGATGGGGAGGTTCTCTCAGCATATTAGAATCGTTCTGGATATTTCATACACTGGGGTTATTTGTCGGCTACATCGGGAATTAAATCAGAGGTCCCTGGTGTGTGGTGGGGGGAGGTGAGTGCTGTTGGGTACCTCAGGCTTGTAGTAGAGGGTTGAGGGAGAGCAGGAGTAGGCCTCTCCATTTTCCAGGATGCTGTGCCCTGGGAACCAGGAGAGACTAAAGCGAGCAGCCGCAGCACCTAAGGAAAGCAGTGTCCTTGCTCTGCTCCGCGCTTACCCTCGGCAACCAGACATCAAGGACCTTGCTCCCTCGCAGGCGTCACCCTGCTTTCCAGCTTTGGTTTCCTGTCATCTTTTGTTACTGCTTCTCCTTGATGGGTTGTGCCATCTATGTCACCTCCTTAGGCTACTCGTGCTGTTGTCCTCCCCACCCAAGGGGCAGAGCCCCACCCTGCTAGACTTTGGCCCCAGCTGTTCTTCCCCTTCACATGGTCCCTGGTGGGATGGGTGAGTGACTGCCTGACTCCCTTCCCTGGACATTCACCCCTCACTCACACTTAGCAAAAAACGACTGTCTTGGGCTGACAGGATTTACATGTTTACTTTCGTCGTGCCTGCTGTTTGTGGTGGTGTTACACAGAGGGAGGCAGGGGACTCTTGAAGAATAGTGAGGGACAGTTCTTATGTCTGGAAAGTCAGCACTGAAACCAGACCAAGAAAATCCTTAAAGTCACAACACATGCTAACTCTCAAACATTTTCTTTGTAGGTGGAAAAACTGGTGGATCCGTGGAATTGTGACTCTAACTATGATTTCCCTATTCTTCCTGATCATCTCCATGGGATCCTTTATGCTGATGCTGCTTGTAAGTGGTGGGCATTTCCTTCCGTGTTTCTTGCTTTGTTCTCCAACATTTAGCTAGGACTAAGGTAACCTGGGCATGCAATTAAGAAGAAAAAGAAGATATCCCAAGACTCTGTAAGAGCAGATTTTCTTCTTTAAGCATCTTCTGGTTCACGTGGCTATCTGAGCTCATCTTTTTTGTTTGCAAAATGGCCAGTGTGTCTGTTCACTGGAGACCAAGTATTCGTGACAGATGGATAGAGCCACAGCTCAGCCCACCAGTGCATGCTAGCTATGGCAGAAATACACACACAGCTCTCAGGAATGACTAGATCTCTGACCCTGAAGGAACTTGGTGTAATGACCAAGGCATCCAAGCAGCCACATGGGTGGCGGATGAGAGGGACCAGTCCTGTGACTAACATGTCAGGAGAGAAGATAGAGGGAGACGTGGAATGAGGAATGGCTTCCAGAGCCAAAGACTACACCGATTCCCAATGAGTAGACAGGGGAGGCTGGAATTACAGGTGTAAACCACAGCATTCTGTCTGTTCTTACTGGTAGCATTTTCTTTATCCCATGTCAGTTAATTTGGCCTTTCGTTATATACTCATTTTATTGTTCTTTGGCTGTTCAGAGTATGACATTGAAAGTGAGTAAGAAATTACTCTGAGCTAGGAGCCGGTGGCTCCTGGGTATAATCCTAGGTACTTAGGACGCTGAGATCTGAGGATCATAATCCAAAGCCAGCAAGGGCAGGAATCTGTAAGACTCTCGTTTCCAGTAAGCACCAAAAAGACTGGAAGTGGAATTTTGGTTCAAATATTAGAGCACTACCCTTAAACAGAAAAGCTAAGAGACAGGGCCCAGGTCTTGAGTTCAGGCCCCAGGAACAGTACCAAAAAAGAAATAAAAAAAAAAAACCAGGTACCAGTAGCTAATGCCTGTAACCGTAGATACTCAAGAGGTTGAGATCTGAGGACCATGGTTCGAACCCCGCTCAAGCAGAAAGTCTATAAGACTCTTCTCTCTACTAAACTATCAAAAAAAACCAGAAGTGGAGTTGTGGCCTCAGTGGTAGAATGTTAGCCTTGAGTAAAAAAGTTCAGAGATAGTGCCTATGTTGAATCCAACCTCCAGGACCTGTGTGTGTGCACACATGTGTGCGTGCATGCACGTGTGTACACACACTACTGTTCATTTGATTGGTGACATCCTCTAGCACTTTTTTTCTCAAAGGAAAAATGGCTAAGGAGTAGGACAGAAAGATAGGCAGGCGTGTGCAGGTGCTCAGCAAGCCTGCAGGGCGGGGCCGGGCTCCCCGTCTCAGTCTTTTCAGCCTGCAGGAGGGAGGTGACCCCAGGCGTCTGGAGGCCTGGGCATGGAGGAAGCAAGCGTGCTCAGAATAGTTCTCAGTGCTATGCAGTGAGGCGGGCAGGAGGAAGCAGGCCCCAGTGCAGTCAGGGCCTCAGTAGGCCTTGGGGCATGTGGGGATCCTAGGTGCCTGGAGGGTAGCATCACGGGCAAAGGCCCAGCTGCCTGGCTGCCTCAGAAATAAACATCTTTGAGGCTGGGAAAACAAACAGGGGTTTGACTCTGAAGGGCCCCAGAAGTTGTAAAGTTTGGGTTTATTTAGAAAGGAGTGAGGACCTGGTCTCCCTTAGAAAAAAATGTTTGTGGTTTAGTTTAGAGGGAAAAGTTTACCAAATCAGCCACAGTCTTAACGGAGAACGGAGTGCCTGGGTGGGGGTGGTTATTCCTGTGCACAGTGTGCAACCCCACCAACACCCTGTGTGCAGGGCGGGCAGTGCAGCAGGCATCCACATGGCGAAGAATGGACACAAGCACCCGATAGGACAATCGGGTCCCACTTATGGTTCTCTTTTCTTACTAGTTACAGAGGAGGGTCTCACTGTTACATCTCCACATATAAACCACTAGTCTTTATCATCTGTTTTCCTCATGAAATTTACCTCCTGCTTTTAACACGCACTTACATTGTTGCTAAAATCAGCAACAGTCTGCTGTAGTGCTGTAAGGTATAAGTTGATAAAAAAAAAAATGGTCCTATGGGAGCTCACAAAGGAGCTAAGTACTTCTGTTCCCGGGTTCCTGGTGAGCTTTTCTTCCTTTCAGTACAAGCAAACCTTGATCTAGGACACTGCACAAGCCTTGTATCTTTGGCATATTGACTTTGGCTGCTTGGCTGACTCCCCTGGGAACAGGTTGTGTTTTTCTAAACTACATTATTGAGTGCAGTAATGAGGGCAAGAATCTGTGAATAAAGACTCCTGGTTAACTACTCTTCTAGACAAAATTTGAGACATTTTGAAGTTATTTTTGTGTGCTTCGATTTTTAAAGAGAGAATAATAAACCCGTCGCATGTGGGATCTCTTGATTTTTTTTTTTTTGGTACCATGAAAGGAAAGTATAATTTCTTTTTTCTTTACAAGTTATTTGTTTTGATAGGTTAGCTTTGAGAAGAAAATAAAAATGTTAGAGGTCTAGCTAAAGTAGATTTGAATACCTCCACACACATACACATATACGAATGCCATATAAGATATAGCATTTATTGATCACAAAAAACGAAACTTATGGTATTCCCTTAGGAAGTTGAACAATACACAGCTACCTACCGTTATCTTATTTGTGTTCATAGTACTAATGATATAGCTAGCTTGCATTTGCTTCTTTTTTTCCCCTTATTGGTCAAAGGTACAGAGGGGTTACAGTTTCATATGTAAGGGAGTGAGTACATTTCTTATCCCCCCCGCCGCTCCCTCCCCATTTCCCTCTTACCCCCATGAGTTGTACATTTGGTTTAAACCATCTAGTTTTGTAAATAGGCACGTTTTTTATTGGTTGTGACTTCTAGGTGCTCTAGTTGATGTTCAACATGTTAGAATCTGAACTTGAGTTCTGTCTCCCAGCTAGCCTTAGCATTCATGTGTACTGTCCCAAATCATCTTTGGTATGAGGCTGTGTTCCCTTCTCACCTTATCCCCAGCACTCTGGCTTGATGTGACGTGGTCACCTGAAGGCTCATGTGTTTAGTTTAAGGCTTGGTCCTTAGCTTGGTCCAGTGGCTGAGAGGTGATGCAATTGTGAAGGAACTGACTTCACCAGTGGATTTATCATTTGATGGCATTATCGATTGGGAAGTGACAGAAGCTTTTGGAGGTGAGGTCTAGTTAGAGGAAGTAGATCACGGAGATGAGTCTTTGGGGCTCTTGGCCCAGGCCCTTCTGTCTCAGACTCGGAGATAAACAGCTCCGCTCTACCACGCCCTCTCTACAATGGTGCTGAGCCTTACCACACACCCATAGAGGTGGATCTGTGCCACCACTAACCTCAGAAACCATGAGCCAAAATAAATCTTGCTTCCTTTTATGTGTTTAAGTGAAGTATTTTGTTACAGTGCACCAAATTCAGTTTGTTCCACCTCCTCTGTATCTTGTGTACGTTGTCCTCCAGCTCACTGTGTATCCGTCCTCAGTGGGACTGTTTTTTTCTGGCCTACATCACAGTCTCTACTGTTTGACCTACAGTTAACTCTTGCCACATCAGTTGTCCTAGATATTCATGTCTGTGCATGTCATTCCACTCCTTTGTGCAACCCTTCATGCTGTTACGTAGCTCTCTGTCTTTGCTGCTTTCTTTGTGTTCCAGAAAACTCCAGTCTACATGTGGCTCCTTTAATGTTGCCTCAACCCTCATCTGCAGAACTGACTGCCTCTCCTCCTTTGGTCTAGCTACTGTCCTCTTTGCCCTCTATAGCCTCATCCATTTGGCTACTTCCCCATACACAGTTGTGAGTCTCTTTTGTGATAGACTATTAGACTACAAAAATGGGTGCTGTCTATTGTTTCTATGAATTCACAGCAACTATTAAAGTTGGCTCTTAAGTATGGACTGTTGTGTTTAAGGCTCTTAGTACATTAATTTGAATCAAATGAGTTCTACCAATGTATAGTGATGACATGGAATATCAGTTTCTGTGTAAGCACCTAGCCCAGGATAATATGCATATATTTTAAGGACTTAACTCTAATGTTTTGAATTTCCTATGTTCTGGTTTAAAACATTTCCATATTATCCTTGATCATATAAATATACATGTGCTATTAGAAACCCATTTCCCTCCTCTCAGCAAAATACCATATATCCTCTTAATGGCTACTCTAAATAAAATGTGTTCATAGAAATTGCATCACTCTATTTGAGATTTTAAAAGCTCTTTGGTTCTATAGGTAGCATGACCTTGGCATTTTCTCTTAGTGTTGAGCATTATCCCCATCCTGGGATTCTTTTTTGCAAAAATATCTTTTAATATTATATACAAAGGTTATTTGAAGAAGAACATTTAAATATGCTCTTATATTTAAATTTACTTTTATATTACAACACAGTTAATGCTCAGTGTACTCTTTATTGTACTTTAGCTACAATACTACTTTATGATGAAGCCAAGAGGCACATCTACTTTTTAAGTATAGGATTGGGCATGTCATAAATGTAAAGAGGGAACACATGGCCCAAACTCCTGAATTGAAGGCTTGAAAATGTGCCTATTTGTGGGAATCTCAGAAAGAAATCCCAGAGTATGTTTTTAAATATGAATTTTCTAAGCTTTCTCTGTAAAGGGCCAGATAGCAATACGTTAGACATGAAGAGTTGTAAATAGTTCTGTCATACAATTCTTGAGAAATTAAAAATATCTGTTCTTCACTCAAAGGTCTGGGAGCACTGTAGAGATCCAAAGGTTCTGCTGTGATCACACTCACCTCTTAGTTCATGATAAGTATACATGGTGCGGTTTTCTCCTTGAGCCTTGGATGGGCTTAAGCCAAGCTTCAAAATCACTCTCACCCAAATTAGAGAATGCAGTAGTTGTGAAGGACTACCATGTAGAACATCAAACCACTTACTGCATATGAACATAGGACACTGTGCAAACAGAACTGTATGAGCACTGTTGGTTGTCTGAATGTCTGAAAATAGAGAAGGTGATTTGCCTTGGTGGCATTGCTTTGATTGTCCAGAATTGTCTAGCTCTGAAGATGACACAGCAGGGAGAATGAAAGACTATTCCCAATTCCTGAGTGACTAGTTAGGAGATGTTTTAACTATTTGTTCGACATAATCTTTATCCTTTGTAAGTATGGCAAAATGTGTGGGTAAGTACACACACATAAATGTATATATGTATATGCTTATGTACATATGTAAATATATAGGTAGACACACAGACCTTCGTGTGTGATCATTTTGGTAGCTCAAAGAGACAAAAATGGAAAAATAAGATCTGGACATAGTAGCACCTGCCTGAAATCTCAGTACTTTGGAAATGAAGGCATGAGTATCATGAATTGAGGCCCGCATAGGCTGGCTATATGCCTGGTTCAGAAACAAACAGACAACAATACCAGCAAAGACAAAAAAGGGAATAAATACAAATTGAACACAAACAGTATCTGTCTTGAAAGGTAGCAATGGAAATGAAACTTCAGTAATTAAGTTAGCCTATCAACTGGTCAACCAGTCTTCACCCCTAAATTCTAAACTCTGTTACTTCCTTCTACTTTGGGAAAGATCTGTCAAACCTTTACGAATCATTGTCTTTCCCCTGCATAGGATATCATGTTGTTTTAGAGATATTGAATATTTTATTTTTGCTACTGCCATTCAGAATTAAAGATGAGTGGATTAATATTTTCTAAGAATCATTTGACAAGAAGTTGTTTTTAAATGATGGACAAATGTAAACAATGAGAAATATGTTCATGTCTCTGTTGGTTCCAGGTTCTGGGCATACAAGTGAAATGCTTCCATGAGATTATCACTATAGGCTACAGAGTCTACCATTCCTACGATCTTCCGTGGTTTCGAACACTAAGCTGGTGAGTAAACCCAAAGCTATTTCAGAGATGCAAATTGCTGCATTTCTGAAGTTTGTAGAAGAAGCATCCTGGCCCATCTGTGTTCACTCAGTTTATGTTAAAGGTTTGGTTGGGGGAAAAATAGATGAAAAGAATGAAATTTTTACCACTCTCACTGCAACACAACCCTTTCCCTAGCTCCTCTGTTGGTCCTTGTAGGGCTACCTAATGTATGATGCATATGTGTGTGTATATGTATGTGTATATATACACACATACATACATGTAATCTCCCACTCTGCTTTTAGAACAAGAATATATCAGGTGTTTTTATGGTCATAATTTTATCAGATTAGTTAATAATCTTAATTTCCCATCAATTGATACAATGTAAAATACTTTTATATACAAGTACACATTAACTTACAATCACCAAATAATTTTTAACATTCAAAGTTTTATATCTTTTGTGTGTGTGTGTTTGTGCACATGAGTGTGCATGCATGTGTTTGGGGGGGGGGGAGCTGCTACTGAGGCTGGAACTCAGGGCCTGGTCCCTGTCCCTTAACTTTTTTACTCCAGACTGGTACTCTCCCACTAGAACCACAGCTCCACTTCTGGGGATCAGAGTTTCATAGAGTTCCCTGCTGGGGCTGGCTTTGACCACAATTATCATATCTCAGCCTCCTGAATAATTTGGATTATAAAAGTATGAGCCACTAGCACCCTGATAAAGTTTTATATCTTTAGTTTTTTTTCATATACTAAGCCAGGTATGGTGGTTCATGTCTGGAATCCCAGCTAGTCAGGAGGCAGTGGCAGAAGAATTATGAGTTGTATGCTAGACCAAGAGAAAGGGAGAGCCTGTCTCAGAAACAAAAATATAAAATAAAAGGCCTGGCAACACAGTGGTAGAGTGCTTGCCCAAAGTGTGGGGGCACCTGGGTTTAATCCCCCAGAATTTCAAAAAGCAAACCCCCAGCCCAACTTTTCAGATATTCATAGCAATCAAAAGAATGACCAGGAAATATAATAATAGAGTACTTCATAGTAATCTAAGATTTTGTGTTTTTTAATAGCTATACAATGTAATATTTCATACAAACATACCCCTTCCACCATTCTCCTTTCTAACAT
This sequence comes from Perognathus longimembris pacificus, assembly GCF_023159225.1. Lineage (NCBI taxonomy): Eukaryota > Metazoa > Chordata > Mammalia > Rodentia > Heteromyidae > Perognathus > Perognathus longimembris. The sequence continues at coordinate 18,401,548 of NC_063176.1, read as the reverse complement.
GTAATATTGTAATATTTCATACAAACATACCCCTTCCACCATTCTCCCTTCTAACATAATTGTTTTCTTTGTTTTGGAAGGAACCACCAGAGGTTCAGAATAATCAAAGAAAAAATTCTTGATTTTGATGATAGCTGATTTTTTTTCTTACTAGCATGCTTCCCACGAGTGTGAAATGTCAAGTAGACAAACTAATTGGAGAAAAATTCAGTGGTAAACCATGCAGGATTGGATTCTAAGTGTAGAAAAAGAAAGTAGAAGTTAAGATGGGGGTCCTCTAAGCTGGCCTCATGCTGTACCCCCATAATCCCACACTAGGGAAGCCAGAGCAGGAGGAAAATAAGTTAGAGGCCATTCTGAGCTACAGAGACTCTGTCTCAAACATAGTGGAGGTGGCTGGCTGGAGGAGCTGTGTAAAGCTTCACAGACGGATGAGAGATACACTGGCACTCAGAGACAACATTTGGTAGAAAAGAATATTCTGGACTGGAAAAGCGGTACCCACTGTCCCTAGATGTAGGCTAGATAGATATAGCAGGTACTACATGCAGATGGTGAGATGTCACTGATTCTCCCAAACAGAAAGTGTTTATTGGGGGACACTAGCTGGAAGTTGGGTTGCTGGGCTAGACAGGGTAGTTAGAATTAGTTGAGACCAGAGACCACTTGCCCTGGATTTGGGGAATTGATGGGATTTAGTTCCAACATGAGAACCAGAGGTTTAGAACCACTCCTCCCTTTTACTGCTTTCTAGCCAGCTAGAACTCTGCCCTTCCAATAAAGTGCTAAGGAGCTCTCAGACACTGTTTCCCATCCTTTTTTCTGGCCCCCACAAGCAACTATCAGTGTAATCTTGGGCTTAACCTGTCTGAGGGAGGTCATGGAACATATGAGAACTGGGAGAGGGGATTTATAGAGGCTTAAAAAGGTTTTCCTAGAGAATTTTACTTGCTGCTTGTTCCCATCCCTCGCGTGCCATTTAATAAAAGAACCATGGGGCTGGGGATATAGCCTAGTGGCAAGAGTGCCTGCCTCGGATACACGAGGCCCTAGGTTCGATTCCCCAGCACCACATATACAGAAAACGGCCAGAAGCGGCGCTGTGGCTCAAGTGGCAGAGTGCTAGCCTTGAGCGGGAAGAAGCCAGGGACAGTGCTCAGGCCCTGAGTCCAAGGCCCAGGACTGGCAAAAAAAAAAAAAAAAAGAACCATGACTCAACCAGAGTCTGCATGGCCATTGAGAAAAGTGGAAGAACAGTAACACTGAGTACAGGCCTAATTTTCTTTAGGCCAGGTGAGGATGTGACTTACACACACTATTACTAAAAAGTGTTAGATCTGTGCCCACTTTGGGGCTAATCTTCATTAAGAATTTGATACCCAGTGTAAAAAAGAGAGAAAGACAGACAGACACATAGACATAGGGGCAGAGGTGGACAGAGACTGTAGATAGTATCTTATACATTGTGATGGAGTATGTTTTGAGTATATTTTGATTTTCTGAAATTTGTGTTGATATTTATATTATCAAGATATGTAGAGGGCTGGGAATGTGACTTTGTGGTAGATTGCTTGCCTTGCATGCATGAAGCCCTGGGTTTGATTCCTTAGCACCACATAAACAGACAAAGCTGGAAGTGGTGCTGTGGCTCAAGTGGTAGAGTGCTAACCTTGAGCAAAAAGAAGCCAGGTACAGTGTTCAGGCCCTTAGTCCAAGCCCCAGGACTGGCAAAAAATAAAATTAAAAAAACACAAAATATGTAGAATAATTATGTGGGTTAGGAGGAAAAAGCCTTAAACTTTTATTAAAAGGACTGACTTCTTTTTAAATTATAGGTACTTTCTGCTGTGTGTAAACTACTTTTTCTATGGAGAAACCGTAGCTGATTACTTTGCTACATTTGTGCAGAGAGAAGAACAACTTCAGTTCCTCATTCGCTACCATAGGTTTATATCATTTGCACTCTATCTGGCAGGTAAGTGGAGAATTTACTCTATTGATAGCTAATATATTTTCCGTGTTTATTCTTTTTTTTTTGCCAGTCCTGTGGCTTGGACTCAGGGCCTGAGCACTGTCCCTGGCTTCTTTTTGCTCAAGGCTAGCTAGCACTCTGCCACTTGAGCCACAGCGCCCCTTCTGGCCATTTTCTGTATATGTGGTGCTGGGGAATTGAACCCAGGGCCTCTTGTATACGAGGCAAGCACTCTTGCCACTAGGGCATATCCCCAGCCCCCGTGTTTATTCTTTACAACCTTTCTTTGTTATATTTTGTTCCTCTCTCTTCAGTTGTTTCTTATACATAAATGTATTTCTTTAACTTTTTTTTGCTGGTCCTGGGGCTTGAACTCAAGGGCTTGAACTCTTCCATTGAGCTGCACCCCAGTCTGTTGGTTTTGTGGATTTTTTTAAAAACAATTTTACTTTATTTCATGTGATTATTCCTGATCATTTAATAATATCTACAACAAAAGAAAATATATTACAAATATTAGTATTTGTAAATGTATTACAAATATTAGTGTTTTTCTGGTTTGTTGTTGTTGTTATACTGGTGATGAGGCTTGAACTGGGCATTGTCCCTTACCTTTATTGCTTGAGGCTGGTGCTCTACCATTTGAGCCCGGCTTCACTCCTAGCCTTTTGCTCATTAATTAGAGATGAGTCTTTTGGATTTGTCTGCACAGGTTGGCTTGCAATTATGATCTTCAGATCTCAGCCTGTTGAGTAGCTAGGATTTACAGGCCTGCGCCACTGGTGTCAGGCTCAAATTATTCTTTTTTAAAAATCACTATTTCTAAAGATTTATACTGTGAACGAGCATTCCCTACCTCACCACTTCAGCCTCTTCCAGTTTTAAGGGATTTATCTGCTTACTTAGGCTTTACCTGTGAAGCTGTAAAAATCTGTCTCACTTTCCATACTTAGTATTTTTGTCATTGTTCACATTTTTAAACCTACTTCTGTAAAGTCAGCCACCCCTTCTACTTCTATCCCTTTAGGGCTTTTTGTTTGCTGTACTGAGTAACCATGCCACCTTTTCTCTTCACCTAGTTAAACTGCAACAAAGAACTCCTTGGTTGCTCCAGGCTTCCCGTGTCCTTTGGGAGTATCTTTAAATGTGCACTCACACCAGATGGTGTATCACTCCCTTTCCCCTGGACCCCTCTGTCACAGTTTGGTGTGTCCCATTTATTTCTCTGCGGAGGGATGCGCAGCCACCTTCCTTCACAGTTCAGACCCCTGCTCTGTCCTGTGTCTTCCAATGTTTCCGACATCATCCTCCCATTGCTGAAGCACACCTCCAGTATTTTCCTGTGAAATGTTTCGTGATCATACAATTCTGAGGACACCTTTAGTCTAGCCTCAGAAGTTGTTTGATTGACAAGGGCTTCACACTGGGTGTTTGACTTCTACTTAACACTCCAGTTCAGAGTACCTTGGTCACACGCTCGCCTCCACTGGGGCCTTTTCTATCCCATTTCTCTAGACAGCTTTTAGTAACTGCTCAAGGCCGATGTACTACCAGTTGAGCCCAGCTTTTTTTCTGACCTTTTGCTCATCAATTCAAGATAAGAGTCTCTCAGATTCGTCTGGCCTGGCTTCAAATCATGATCCTCAGATCTCGGCCCACTGAGTAGCATTACAGATAATGAGTCACCAGCAGCTGACACTCACCCATCTCCCCTACGCAGATAAGATCAGACATTATAACTTGTAGATTACTTGGCACACCTAAACCTATCTCATACTTTCGCACATCTGCAGGTACATGTACATTGCTGTACTTTAGTACCTAATGGTGGATGACCACATATAAAGCACTACTGTGTTCCTGGCTTTGCCACTGTGGTCCTATACCCCTCATCCCTAAATTCTAACTTCTCCATTCAGGGGAGACAGATAGTAAAATTTGTTTTCTTTGTTTGTTTTTGCCATTTGTACATTGACATATTGCCACCCAACAAAACTTTTCTCAGTAATTGCCTCATATACTATGCTTTTGGACTCTCACAAAATTACTGTTTCTGGGCTGGGAATATGGTCTAGTGGCAAGAGTGCTTGCCTTGTATACATGAAACCCTAGGGTTCGATTCCTCAGCACCACATATATAGAAAATGGCCAGAAGTGGCACTGTGGCTCAAGTGGTAGAGTGGTAGCCTTGAGCAAAGAGAAGCTCAGGGACAGTGCTCAGGCCCTGAGTCCAAGCCCCAGGACTGGCAATAGATAGATAGATAGATAGATAGATAGATAGATAGATAGATAGATAGATAGATCACTATTTCTTTTTTTAAATTAAACAATGCACTGTTAGTGGACAAATGTCATGGACTTAAGACATTTACTACTTTAGGCTCATTGGGTCGCAGAAGCTCATTTGAAAGTTAGCGCAGTCATTATTTGAGAAGATATCTGATTGCTTCCTGATGCAGGGTCCTGAATGTGGAGAGGTTGAGATATCAGGGAAAATGAGGCAGGTAATGTGCCTCCCAGGAGCGGAAGCTGTGAGATTCAAGTTCTGTAGTTCATTTCCTAGCTGTGAACATGGGGCCACTGAAGCATGGAGAAGAGGAGGAGGGCCTTGATCTGATGAGGGTGCAGAGGCCCTGGAAGCTTTAAAGAAGAGAGCGAAGGTATGGAAAAGGTAGAAAAAAATCTGACTTCTGCCTGATGGAGAGCAGGAAAGAGCATTCCAAAAGGTGAGCCCAGCTAGCTAAGCCAGGAATGGAACCAAGAGAGGATTGCCTAGTCTGGCTGTTAGGCATGCAAGACTGGCAAGATAGGCAGGAGCTGTGTTTGAGATGCTTGTATGTTGTAGGAAGGATTTGGATCAATTTTGGGGAAACCTTTGGGGGATTATATGGTAAGAGATTCCCTAAGATGTGTGGCTAAATGAAAGATGTGAAGGGAGAGAGGTCGGGTAAGAAGCTAGGAACCTAAAGACTTGAACCCTTAAGGTGTGTGTACTTGCTACAAAGGGGACATAAATTGAGAACATGAAGACACAGTGGGTTGATCTTAGAACATAAGTGATATGCTTTGACAGTTTTTGAAAATATTATGCATTTGCATTTTATATTTGAAAAACGTGCTTTATTATTGTTGTGTTTCTGTAGAAGTAATATTTTCCTTTTGTGCATTTCTCAGTTTCCAACAATGGTAATATTTTTTCAAAACTCTGTCCTACTTGGAAATAGACATTATTACAGTCCTTCAAATGCATTGTTAAAAGGAAGCAAAGAGGTGCTACATTATACAGTGAAACTTACAGTACAAAGCCAGAACAGAACTCTGCCTACTATCATTTTAAGAGTGGCCCTATTGGGTTGTAAGCACTAATTTGTGTTCCTCTTCTTTGGATCATTCCCAGCGCTCAGAGCTTGACCTTGGCATTTAGGTTCCCTGCTGTATTGAATTAAAAGGCTGAGAACATGGACATCCACACGTTTCTTGCTGATACTTTCTTAGCATTATTACTGTTTGGATGGCTGTTTTGAGGATTCTGTTAAAGTGGTTATGAACTTTGTCTACCAAATAGAGTTAGACTTTAAAATAGAGAACAAAATAGAGTGCTGTATTGAGATATTTTTCTATACTGTTGAAGTCTTTGTTAAGTAATGTTTGAGTGGCTTCATCTAAATGTTAGTTTTACTGCAGTGATCAAATGAGTTTGGAAGTTTAAGTCTCTGTGAATGTTCAAAGCAGAGACAGTTAGGCTATTTCATTGACATTGACTTTTTTGTCCTGGTGCTGTTCTGGGCCTTGAACTCAGGGCGTGGGCACTGTCCTGAGCCTTTTTTGCTCAAGGCTAGTGCTCTACCACTTGAGCCACAGCTTTTGTTAATTGGAGTTAAGAGTCTCACAGACCTTCCTGCTCAGGCTGGCTTTGAACTTCAGTCCTCAGCTGTCAGCCTCCTGAGTTAGGATTACAGTCATGAGCCACCAGTGCTCTCTTGACATTGATTTTTTTTTTCTTTTTCTTTTTTTAAAAAAGTTTTTATTATCAAACTGATGTACAGAGAAGTTACAGTTTCATACGTTAGGCATTGGATACATTTCTTGTACTGTTTGTTACCTTGTCCCACATACCCCACTCCCCCCTCCCCCTTACCCTTTCCCCCCCTGTGGTGTTTAGTTCACTTACACCAAACAGTTTTGCAAGTATTGCTTTTGTAGTTGTTTCTCTTTTTTTACCCTGTGTCTCTCAATTTTGGTATTCCCTTTCAATTTCCTAGTTCTAATACCAGTATACTTGACATTGATTTTGATTGAAATAAAATGTAGATATCTTTCTGTCTGACCCATTCATTGAGGGCTATGAAATTAAATGACTTATTTCCTGTCATGCAAAATGACTCACTAAGACCTAGGCATCATCCCAACATTTAGATAATTTTATCATAAATTGAACTTAACTGATAGCAAAGAAAGAACGAACAGTGGAATTAAAATTCATGAAAAAGACTTTTCTAGAAACTAGATATATAGAGAAAGGAACTTTTTTTTACCACTTCAGTCGTTTGGATTTGGGGCTCTGTTGAAGACAGAGCAGCAATGTAGGTAGATATTGTACAGTAATGCATAAATGAGCTTACAGTGTCTGACTCTACATCTCATGTCTTAACCAACTATACTAGTTATGTTCACTAAATACATTTTCTTGTACTTAGGCATGACTATTTTGATTTCTTTAAAATCCTTGAGGAGGTGGTATGAGTTGAATATAATGCTTTGAATTCAAGGTAATCAATGGACATGTAGATTAACATATGTTTAAAATAAATACAATTAAAATTTTTTCCAAAAATATTCCAAGTCTCTTTCATATCAGAGGATGTTTTGATGAAATCTTTAGGAAGAGTCATAGAAAACTTCAGAAAGGACTGTATCTTCAAAACCCCTTATTAACTTTTGATTAAAAACCTATATGTATACTGTATGTAGTATTCTATACCTTAAACCCATCAGTTTTTAATAACAAACTGTTTTGGGGGTATTCAGGTGTGGGTTTTTTTTTTTTTTTTGTAGATTGCTTGCTTAGCATGCACAGGGCCCAGGTACCAGTATTCTTTTTAATCTTAGTTAATATGATCTGTATGTATGATAATTTTTGCAAAGCATGTGTCCCTAAACCATTTTGTAAATAATTCAGATCTGAATAAAGACCTACACAGTTAAGTGTTCTTCTGAATTTATTTAGGATGATGCTATGGCATTTTTTTTTTTGAAGTTCCAGTATTTGAGCAAAAACAATGAAAAGTCTAACCAAGTTCAGGATGAGGGATGAGTTTGGAGCTCTACTGTGCAAACCTGGCTCCTTGCAGGATGAAGAAGATTTACTGATATGGTTAATCACCAATGGTACCATTTAAAAACAGCCTTATCTTTTCTTTTGGCTGTGTCTTCAACTAAACTACAAGCTTTTAAATCCCAGCACCTGTCTTATTCATCTTTTGTGGACCTTGTGCCTGAAGCATCAAAGAGGCTTCGAAATTTCTTTTCTTGTTTGGGTATTTCATCTTTTTGGACTCTTGAGGGTGTCTCTTTCTCCTGGGCCCTTCTGGACTTCGTGAGCATCTCTTTCTCTAGCGTTCTTCCTAGTCTGTTGAATAATGGGTTCTCCTCATCACTTGAGGAGCTCCTGGGTCCACACAGCGCACACACCTTTCTGTCAGCACCACTAGCACATTTTCCCAAGGAACAGTCATTCAGTGCAGGCAAACATAATTATATACAAAAGCTGTACTTTAGGCGGCCTTTTTTTTCAGGAATTCCTTTTTAAAATTATACTGTAGTATCACATGATTTTAATTGGAAACACAGCCATGTACATGTTCTTTGCTAGTTACAGTAAAAAGTAGAACTGTGAACCCAAATGATGACTTATCCTTTCTGTAGGTTTATTAAAAATGCATACAAATTTTTGTTTATTTAAATAGTCAAGTGGCTACATGATTGTGAATGAAAATGATTTTCATATGCTTCTCTTTCAGAGTGTTTTTCTTTAGAATTAATATCTAATGTTAGATATGCTAGGAAAAAACACTCCTCCCCTGTGGCCAGAGAAATATAGTGTCTCAATGCATTTAGGAATCAGATAATTGTATGCTTTAGAAGAAACTAGAGCAAGTGAAAGTGAGTTACTAAGACTGTCCTGGAAAAATGTCCATTAGGAAATGTGAAATAATTCTGATGGTACTTTTGTTTGAAGAAATGTTTTAGGGTGAGAGGTGTTATGTAATTTAAGCAAAAAAGGACACCATGTATTTTGGGGCAGTTTTTGTGAGGAGATACTTCAGAGCTAATGACACGGAGATATTCCATGGTTGTGTTTGGGACAAGGGGTTCTGCTAGACAGAAAAGGAGGTCCCAACAGTGTCTGGCTTGTGTCTCTGCTTTGCCCTTTCCCTGTTAGCCTCCAAACCAACCCTGTGACATTCAGTCTTAACTACAGAGTGATGGCATAAAACAGCCTACAGGAGCTGGGAATATGGCCTAGTGGTAGAGTGATTGCCTCACATACATGAGGCCCTGGGTTCAATTCCTAACACCACATATATAGGGAAAAAAAGTCAGAAGTAGCACTGTGGCTCAAGTGGTAGAGTGCTGGCCTTGAGCAAAAAGAAGCCAGGGACAGTGCTCAAGCCCTGAGTTCAAGCCCCAGGCCTGGAAAAAAAAGAAGCCTAGACATTCCATTGGTATTTGAACTGCTAGATGTCTACCTCTATAGAAGGAAATCTTAGAAGTAACAATAATCAAAGGAGTCTTTTAGGCACTTGGCAATTGTAATATATGAGTTCTGTTCCCTGTATCCTGTCCCCTCCCTCTTGACATAAAAGCTTTCACTCATGTTTTCATGTGCTTTTGTAGTCCAGTTATCCCCTCTACTAGTATGTATTCTCTTCTTTTGTCATTCTCCTCCACACTTGGACATGTAGAATCTATCACCAAAGAAGAGCTCTGAGCAGTCGCTGTTTGGTTCTTTGCTCCACTGAGAGCTTACCCTAGTATGTAGGATGCTCATGGTCTGTAGAAGACAGATCGAACAATTCCTATGGAATCCAATGGTTGGCCTAGGTTATGTTTCTCAGAGAACTCACTCCCCAGTCGTAGAACCCAAGATAAACATGGCTATTTATCTGAATGAAACTTGGGGTTTGGTGTATTTTTAGAGTCCTCTTTGGTCAAACAAATACATCTTTGGAAGTTTACTGGTGTATCCGACAGGAAATGCTTCATATTGCCTGTCATTATTTTAGTATATGACTTAGATTTCACAAATAAGTCAGAAATAATTATTTAGTAACGTTTTCACTAATGAGATACAGACGTAAGCCAAATGTTGGTAAATCTTGAAATGGTTAAATATATATATATATATTTTTTTATTTTTTTATTTTTTTGCCAGTCCTGGGCCTTGGACTCAGGGCCTGAGCACTGTCCCTGGCTTCTTTTTGCTCAAGGCTAGCACTCTGCCACTTGAGTCACAGCGCCACTTCTGGCCATTTTCTGTATATGTGGTGCTGGGGAACCGAACCTAGGGCTTCAAGTATACGAGGCAAGTGCTCTTGCCACTAGGCCATATCCCTAACATTGTCCTGAGAAATTGCAAGTGAACTCTTCACCCCAGTCCCATGGTTAGGGGTTAGCTAGAGTCACTAAACCTTGAGTTGTCAGTAGGATCTAACATTATTTTTTTGCCCTGTAACTTTTTGTACATTACCAAACCTTTCTATGAATTTTCTTCATCTGTAAAATAAAGGTGATATAGATACCTATATCATATGGATATTGAAAGAATCTGGAAGTTAATATATAGAAAATGTTAGAACCTGAAACCCATTTATGTGTTCAATGGATGTTAGCTGACATAATGGTTGTTGTTAATTTTCATATTGTATAGTAATGGAATGCATTCTATATATAAACTCTTATGAATTGAGTGTCTGTGTGTGTGTGTGTCTGTGTGTCTTTTCTGCTGTACTAGGAAAACAAACCCAGGACCTTGCACTAGAGAAGCACTCTACACTTGTGTTACACCACTAGTCCACTCTTGAACTGGCATAACAAATTTTATTCAACTGAAATTCAAGATCTCTCTTCTATGCCCACATGAATTATTTAATTAATGCAAAAGGCGTGTGTTGAAATTGTGCCAAGGAAAATATTAGACAATTTGAAATTGTTTCCCTCAAGAAACATATTAAAATAGTTAATGTAGTAGGAGAAATGACATATGAATAAATGTCTGAAATATGCCTGGATATGATGAAGGACATTGCTTTATTTGATTCAAGGAGTTCATGCTTCATACAGAATTATACAACATGCGCATGTTTTTGTTCTTGAACAGGTTTCTGCATGTTTGTGCTGAGCTTGGTGAAGAAACACTATCGACTGCAGTTTTATATGGTGTGTATTAACCATTATTCTGTAGTTATAAAACCTTACCTCTTTTTTCACTGTAGTAAAGAGATATAATCTAATTCATTACTTAATACCTTCTGTATCTTGGTTTGGGTGACTAATAAACATAGTGTTGGAAGTTGAAATATTGTTAGCCTGGTGCAGGGTACTCATACCTCTAATCCTAGCTACTCAGGAGACTGAGATCTGAGGATTGTGATTCAAAGACAGTCACAGCAGGGAATTCTGTGAGACTTTTATCTCTGATGAACCTCTAAAAAGCTGGAAATGAATCTGTGAATCAAGTTGTAGAGTGCAAGCCTTGAGCAAAAGTGCTCAGACACAGCACGGGCCCTGAGTTCAATCCCTAAGGCCTGCACAAAAACAAACAATGTCAAGTCCTCTCAAAATTTTCATTAAAAAATTCAAAGATGAAAATTTTAAATAAATTATTTAAGCTCCCTGGATATGTAGAAATTTGAAACATTTTCAGTCTCCTGGACAGTTAAGTGTGGGAAACATCTATTGCATTGTTGGGTGGAAGTTAATTGTGTTCCAAAGCTGTTAGCATGAGTGTTAAAAGGCTGAGGATATTTTCTTGGTAGCTTCAGTTAGACATAGAATTGCAAAATTCCTTTTGGCATAGGGAATTTTGCTAAGTGAATCAAAATAGTTTATGTTTTATGAAATATCTACTTTTATACTTATATTCTCAATGTATAGCTAATTATCAGACTAAAACACAATTTGCTATGTAGATTTATGAGTTCACATGTTACTAAAGCTTACTTTAGACTAGGACAATATCTCCTATTGGTGCTTTCTTTTTTTTTCTATTAGGAGAGTCTGTTTGGGAATGTGGGTTAGTGGTAGAGTGTTTGTCTAGCATGCATGAAGCCCTGGGTTCAATACCGCAGCACCACATAAACAGAAAAAGCCAGAAGTGGCTCTGTGGACCAAGTGGCAGAGTGCTAGCCTTGAGCAAAAGAAGCTCAGGGACAGTGCTCAGGCCCTGGGTTCAAGCCGCCAGGATCAGCACACACTCAAAGAAAGACAGTCTGTTAACTATAGTTGCTGGGAAACTATTTTTTACATTCTTTATTTCAGGGAATCTGAAAGTAAAATTATTTTTTAAAATCTGTGAATCATCAAATTAGAAAATAAAAGACCTGTGAAAATAAAATCCTCTTTTAGTGTCTTCAGGGCCTTGGTTCCATGACTACAAGGCCTTTACATAAAATGCCGTACCGTTTTCATAGAACATACTTATATCCTCCTACGTACTTCATCAACTATGGGTTGCTAATACCCAACACATGGAAAACACTATGGAAGTAGTCGTTGTATTATATTATCTCTGGAATTTTGAAAGGTCATCTTTTAAATCTCAATTCAAATTATGACTAATACATTGGAGCAGTAGCTTCTTTTGGTTCACATTCTATCCACAGTGGTGGTGTTACATGGATGAAATAGCAACCTTTGAAAACTTAACACTAAATACTGTCATTGAAGACCTGTGGACATCAACTTCTAACATGAAAAAATAACTTAAGGACAATTGAATCCTGCTGTTTGAATCATTTGAAATTAGAAATAACTCCTTATGGGGAAAGTTACCATAAAAAAGCTTCTAAAGAAACAGTACTTTTAAACATGTTCTATAACTGCAGAATCCACCCAGAGGCTATAACATTTCTCTCTAAATGCCACAGCAACATCATAAATTTCTCATTATTTAAATGAAGTGGTCCAATATTAAGGTTTATTTTTATGTGTGGTTTTTAACTTAGTAGAATATCTCACCTTTCTCTTGTGTATAAATTAAGATTACTTTGTTTAATGTTTTCATTATTTCCAAATTCTAATAGGCAGTATAATGAATATAGTTTACTAACTGCACTTATTTTGTATGACCTTATCTTCACCTTATTTTGACTCAAAGTCATGGCATAAGTGTGTGCCTTAATTGCTCTTGCTTCTTTGGCTGCAGTGATCAGTTGTGTTTGCTAATTTTTGTGTTGTTGGGCTATTAACAGTTCGCATGGACTCATGTCACTTTACTGATAATCGTTACTCAGTCACATCTTGTCATCCAAAATCTGTTTGAAGGCATGATATGGTAAGGGAACACTGTTACACTGCATTATATTTTATGTCTAGTTCCTGTGAAAAACGCTTTAACATTGGCCAGTGTCTTACAGATTTCTGCTAAAACGTACTAGCTATGTTTTGATTCCCTATTCCATTTCAGTAACTTGAGTTTTGCTTACTGTTTGGCAACTAAAGGCAAAATGCTTCATTAACACTTAGAAGCCTTAAAGTTCCAAGTAAAATGCCAAAGTCCTCATCACAAGTCTAAACAGTTGCCTTTGTAGATAGCCATAAACCTTTGGGTGACTTTTGACTTTTTACAAAGGCTGGACTTGTAAACGAATTTTTGGTTTGCATAGAATACAGAAAGAATATGAGGCTCTGCTTTCCAGGCCTGTCAGAAGTGCCCTCTCTCCAGCTGTCAGATGGGTAGTTGTCTACTTCTGTGGGAGAAGCTTCCAGACTCCGCCTGGGTGACTTACTAGCTCTGTGCTAGAAGCCTGCAGACACAGAAAGCATTTTTATTAATCAAGAGTTATAAAATTTATTAGTTAATTAGTTGAAATGAAGAAAAATGGCATGTTTTTTATATATAGGAAACACTGGCCACAATCCTTTTTAGCTTATTAATATCTTTAGAGTTGTTGAGTTTCATCAAGATAGGTTTTATTACTTCAACAGCTTACGATTGTTGCTAAAATTTATGTGTGCATGTGTCTGTATAAAAAACTAAAAATTACTTATTTTAAGCTGTCTGCCATATAAAAACTTTTAATCAAGGGAAAACCGTTTCTAAAGTAAGTAGGTTATGTATAATTTGTAGAGTTTAATGCAATCATAGACTTGCTAAGAAAGAATTAAAATTAATACCGTTTTATAAAATAGAATTTGCATTAAGAACTTGATACAAATTTATCAGATTATAATCTGTCTATATGAATGATTCGTTTCCATTTAAAAGGCTGCTTGTCTTAAAAGAAATTTCATATTTTATAACTCATTTCTCATAAAGCTCAAACATAAATGCTCATAACTATAGAAATTGATTGTTATTTTTAGCAATGTTCTCTTAGTGTTTATAGGTTTCAGTCTGCTTAATTGCTAAATGAACAAATGTAGTTGGTATTTATTGCTTCTGCTAATGTTTTGTCAAGTGTCATGTTCTGAACTAGGCCACAGTGTAATCTAAAGGATTATTATATTGGCTCATAATGACTCATAACATATGAATATTTGCTACCTAATCATACGGACTTTTTCTGCTGACTTTTTTTAAGGTTCCTTGTTCCAATATCAAGTGTTATCTGCAATGACATCACTGCTTACCTTTTTGGATTTTTTTTTGGAAGAACTCCATTAATTAAGGTAATGGAAAAAGCCAGCGACTCCCATAACCTTAAAGATTAAACACTAGAAAACATTTTCTACAACTGTTTTGCTGTTACACATTTTTTTATTCTCAGGTGCCTGGGATTTTCCTTAGCTGTACATATCAACTACAGTGTAGGGGCCATGAGCCATACTCATATTAATCCTTTCTGGGTTCTTCATCAGTCTACTGGCTCCTTAGGACAGGCTGGACTCCATTGCTGACCCTGCTTCATGGAGGTTCATTTGCTTTCCTTCAGCTGGTCTCCTTGGCTATCCCTTTCTTTTCCAAAATTTTTAAAGAGCAAATTATATTATTCTCATAAACCTTTGTTATTTCTCTGAATTGTAGACACATTCATATTTAGAAAAGATCTGAGGGACCTATGGTAAAATACTGATTACTATGGTCATTATTAGTAGCCTATTGTATCATTATTAATAATGAAAGAATGCAAAAGGAGAGTGTCCCTGGACAGACCATGTTGTTTTACCTTAGATTTGATTCTCTTCTTGGGCAGTAGAGACAAAGAGATGAGCAAGGTGATTTTATAGATGAATTCAGTTATACTGTTCTCATTTGGGGGAAGAAACCAGTGGAAATCAAACGATTTACTAGAACTGATTTCTTTAAAGAAAAATTGTTTTTCATGTTGGGACTTCAGACAGGAGTCACTAGCTTCACAGAGTGGGCAAATTCAGTAGTACTTGCATACGTGTATTATTTGACTTTTTTTTTTTGCAGTAGTGGGATTCAAACTCAGAGCCTCAGACTTACTAGGCAGGTCCTCAACCACTTGAGCAAAGTCCCCAGCCCTGTGTCTTAATTACTTTGATGTTATCATTCAAAGATAGCTTTGGAGGGATTTAAGACCATTGTTCAGAATTATCATGCTGTTTGTTCAGAGTGAGTGAAGGTTCCTGGAGAAATATTCCTGGAGTGAGGAATGCAGGGACTTCCTGTCCTTCAGAAAACCTTGGTCAACTCTTTTCCCTGTGAGAATCCAGACTCAGCATCAGGCTGAGCTGCAGGGAAACTGCAGGCTGGTATGTATCTTTGAAATGTGTCTAAAGCTGCTGTATCAAAAGAACAAATGTTCCGGGGGTCTGAACAGGCCAACCTTTGGGGCTTAAGAATTCTTCCAGAAAGACTGTTAGAGCCAGAGAACAATCTGACTTTGAACTTTGCCTCCTAGTAATTTTTATCAGGCTTGATTCGTTGTATAACACACCTAGATGATTGAGTAATTAACTCATGATATGTTGTGAGTCACCTTGATTTGATAAACCCAGTTTAATCTGTAGACCCTTTCAAATTTGAGTCCACTCATACCTTATGATGTCTCTGTTCCTTTCCTAAAGCAGAATTCTTAGAGACCTTGAAAAGGTATCATGTCTTGCCAGCTGTGTTGGGTTGGGGCTGTTTGAACAGCAGGAAAAAAGGATGTACAAAGAACTTAGGCCTCTTGGCCTATAACCACTTCTCGTGTACTTCTCTCTGATATTCACCTTCTGCCACTGCTATTCCAAAGCACCCGTGGTCTCCAGATGACTAAATCCTCATGCACATCTCAGTCCTTATCTAATATGGTGGCTTTGGGCAATTAGTGCAGTCCATCCCTGACTCTTCTGCCTCTGCCTCACCAGGTTCCAGATCTCTCCACCGTCCTCTCCCTGAATGCCCCATTGACTGGGGAACAATAGCCCACTGGTGAAGCAAATAGTGTCCAGTATTATAAGCACAACATGTTCTTTACTTTTTGTAGACAGACATAGACTGTTAAAAGAAAGAGGCTAGGGGGTGGGGGGAGGGCAAGAAGGATTTGTAAATACTTGGGGAGCAAATTCAGAATTTAAGGCTGTGGAGCATTTCATTTAGAAAGAGATTCCTTGTGTGTATAATGCCTTAGAAATGTATGAAAACCTAAGATGGGCATGATGGCAACTTGCTGAGCAGGAAGATCACAAGTTCTAGGCCAGCCTGAGCTACATAATACTGCGATCCTGTGTTCCCTTCTCCCCACCCTCACAACTAGCCACACTCCCATCAAGAAAAGGAAGGGAGAAAAGGAACGGAGAGAAGGGAGGGAAGAGAAAACATACAGGAAGATGGCATTCTATGATGTTTTGTTGTATTCAAATTTTGGTTAGTAGCATGTTTTGTTGTATTCAAATTTTGGTTAGTAGTAAGCAGCTTAACACTGATCTCACACCCTCAGAATGAATATGAATATCCCTTATTCCCAGAGAATCATAAAAATTATGGGACAATTATCTCAACCTTAGAGTTTATGGCTCATTGAGAGGAGAAAAGCAAATTACTTAACAGAATCGAATATTCATAGCAGATTCCACATGTTAGATATTCTACTCTGTGTAAGATGTTAGGTAAGACAGTTGCACAGTTCAAACAAGATCATACGATGAAGGGAGAAGAGTTTAGACCATTACAATAAGAAAAAGCAAGAGAGATGTAGAAGGTATTGAGAGGAGACCTTAAACAGTGTTTGCATATAGAAGGTGTGTTTATTAAGCGAGTAACTCTACTTTGTTTATTTGACCTTTTTAGTTGTCTCCTAAAAAGACATGGGAAGGATTCATTGGTGGTTTCTTTTCTACTGTCGTGTTCGGATTCATTGTGAGTTTTACTATGAACTTTATTTATATTCTGAAAAACTGTACTGTCTATTTTGGATCTCGAAAGGAGTCAAACCTCAAA